>NC_079341.1:35111429-35452929 GCF_029582105.1 Oenanthe melanoleuca | reverse complement strand
GGATGATGAGGATGCTGAGGATGCTGTGGATGCTGTGGATGCTCTGGAGCTGCAGTTCCAGGGTTTGTGCTGGGTCCTGCCCTGCTGTGGGAGGAGGAGATGCTGGGAGCAATCCTGCTCCATCCCCCAGCTCGGATCAGCTCAGCTTTCCCTGGAGGAAATGCTGGGATCAGGTCCTGCTCCATCCCTGATGGAGCCAAGCTCAGTTCCTTTCCCTGAAGGAGATGTTGGGATCAGGTCCTGCTCCATCCCTGAACTGCTGGAAGCCAAGCTCAGCTCAGCTCAGCTTACAATTCTCTGGAGGAGATGCTTGGATCAAGTCCTGCTCCATCCCTGATAAAGCTCACCTCAGCTTTCCCTGAAGGAAATTTTGGGATCAGGTCCTGCTCCATCCCCAGTGAAGTCGAGCTCAGCTCAGCTCAGCTCAGCTCAGCTCAGTTCCTTTCCCTGGAGGAGATGCTGGGATCAGATCCTGTTCCATCCCTGACAGATCCTGCTCAGTTCACCTTTCCCTGGAGATTTTGGGATCAGATCCTGCTCAGTTCACCTTTCCCTGGAGGAAATGTTGGGATCAGGTCCTGTTCCATCCCCAATGGAGCCAAGCTCAGCTCAGCTCAGCTTAGCCCAGCTCAGCTCAGCCCAGCTCAGTTCACCTTTCCCTGGAGATTTTGGGATCAGGTCCTGCTCAGTTCACCTTTCCCTGCAGGAGATTTTGGGATCAGATCCTGCTCAGCTCCTTCCCCTGGATGAGATTTTGGGATCAGGTCCTGCTCAGCTCCTTCCCCTGGATGAGATTTTGGGATCAGATCCTGCTCAGCTCCTTTCCCTGCCGGAGATTTTGGGATCAGGTCCTGCTCAGCTCCTTCCCCTGGATGAGATTTTGGGATCAGACCCTGCTCAGCTCCTTTCCCTGCCGGAGATTTTGGGATCAGACCCTGCTCAGTTTCTTTCCCTGGAGATTTTGGGATCAGACCCTGCTCAGTTTCTTTCCCTGCCGGAGATTTTGTGATCAGATCCTGCTCAGCTCCTTTCCCTGGAGATTTTGGGATCAGATCCTGCTCAGCTCCTTTCCCTGCCGGAGATTTTGGGATCAGGTCCTGCTCAGCTCCTTTCCCTGGAGATTTTGGGATCAGATCCTGCTCAGCTCCTTTCCCTGCAGGAGATTTTGGGATCAGGTCCTGCTCAGCTCCTTTCCCTGCCGGAGATTTTGGGATCATCTCCCCATCTTTCCCTGCCCAGGAAACTCTCCCAGCACCTCCTTTCAAGCCTCTACAAAACCAGGATTTCACGCTGTGCCCGTGGATGCCTGAGATGAGCAGAAGGCTGTGATTAATCCCTCATTAAAACCGTGTAATTAATCCTTGCTGTGATGAATCCCATGTTCAACCCCATTATTTCATCCTCAGAGCCAGGTGAGCTCAGCAGGGCTCCACACGGGGCCAGGTGACCCCCGTGCTGAGAGAGGAGGGAGTTTCCAGCTGGAAGAACAAAAATTTATTTATTTATATTTTATTTTATTTTATTTTATTTTATTTTATTTTATTTTATTTTATTTTATTTTATTTTATTTTATTTTATTTTATTTTATTTTATTTTATTTTATTTTATTTTTTATTTTTTTTATTATTATTATTGTTGTTGTTGTTATTATTGTTAAATAATAATAATAATAATAGTATTAATAGTATTAATACTATTATTATTATTATTATTATTATTATTATTATTATTATTATTATTAATAATAATAATAATAATAATAATAAATAAAATATAAAAGTTCACTTCCCCTTTGATGTGGATTGTGACAAATTTTTCCTGGCATTGCAACAAAAGCTGCTTCAGTCCTGAATGTTGCAGAGAGTTGTGCTCTGCACAACTTTTGCTGTGCATAAAATCTAAAAAAATATAAAAGGTATAAAATTTACTGATATAAATTTTATAAATAAAAATAAATTTTATAGATATAGATATAGATATAGATATAGATATAGATATAGATATAGATATAGATATAGATATAGATATAGATATTTTATATAAAATATAAAATTTGCTATGCATAAAATCATCTTCACCATCACCTGGGTGCTTTTATTTTTTAGCAAAAAGCTTTGGTGTGGATACAACCAGCCCTGAACAAGTGGAAAGTTTTTAATGCCCACATTAAATCCCCCTGAGAGGTTTTTCCCCTCTGTTGGATGAAAATTGGAGAAATATTCCAAGGAGAGTTTTTTGTCTTTACTCAGAGTCAGGATTAAAAAATATACAAAGAAAACAATTAATTTTTGTGTTTGGCTTTGGTTGTTTATGAAATTTCCACTTTATTATTCAGTTTTATTTTTTTTTTAGTTTTATTAAATTTTTGGTTGCTCATTAAATTCATTTAAATTTTTATCAGGAAGTTTAGCAACACTTCTGGTTACCAGCTAGAAGTGAGCAAAATGGAGAGAGATCCAGCTGCTGCAAGGTTTTTTTAAATAGTTTAATAGAGTTTAATAGAAAATAGAGTTTAATAAAAAGTTTAATAGAGAAATAACACCAATATTATTTATGTTTTTAACTTAATAACTAAATTCCTGTGAGTCTCAGTGTCCAACCAAAAACTGCTGCCTGAAATCATGAAGATGAGCACCCCAAATTCTCCATCCTGTCCCATACCTATTACTATATTATAAAAATCTCAAATTCCAAACCCTTCACCATGTGAAATCACACATTTCTATTTAATTACACACATTATTTTAACTCCATCACTCAAATTTGGAAGATTTTTCCAAATCCTCAGGTTAAAAGCAGTGTTCTCCTGGGGGAGAAAGCTCAAAAATCCCAAAAATCCCAAAAATCCCAGGCATGACCTCAGTGTGCAATATCTGCAGCCTCAAAGGCAATTTTAAATTTGCCCATTTAAATCTCAAGCTTTGTTTCTTTTTTTTTTTAATTTTTTTTTTTTTTTTTTTGGTGTTAAATTCTCAGTTTTTTTAATGTGAGTAACCTTGAAGAGCTTCCAGACTTGCAGTGCTGCTGTGGGAATCACAGAGTGAATTCCTAATCAAATCCTCAGGGATTGAATTTGGCTTAAAATGAGAAGAAATTTTGGGTGGGGAGGGACCTCAAATCCCATTTTTTTTTCACCTCCCACTATCCAGGGTGCTCCTTGTCTTACATTTTCATAATTTCCAAAGCCACTTGCCTGAAATAATTGGGTTTTTATAAGGATAGGCAGTTTCTCCTGAAGGATAATTAATTGTTGCCCATTTGGAACAGTGATTTGCTGCTGAACTCTGATTTTTTTGGGAATGCAGTGGTTGAGGACAAGGATGCAAAGTTTTGCATCCAAGTGTTCCCACATTCCACACTCAGCATTTCCTGGGATCATGGGCTGGATAAAGTGCTTGCTTCAAAAAAAAAAAACCTAAAAAAACCCTAAAAAAAACCCAAAAAACAAAAAACACCAAACAAGCAACAACAACAACAACAAAAAACACCCCCCCCCAAAAACCAAACAAAAAAACCCCACAAAAAACCAAAAACCAAAAAAAAAACAAAAAAAAAAACAAAAAAAAAACCCAAACAAAAAAAGAGGTTTGCTGTAGTCCCATGTTGGGATGTTTTGGTTTCCACCTGAATTTTATCTTATTTCTCTGGAATTATTTCCCATATTGACATGGAATTTCTGCCCCTGGAATTACAGGGTTTGGTTTTCAAAAATTCCAGTTTGGGTTCCACCTGAATTTTATCCTAATTTATCTGGGGTTACCTCCCATGATAATCCAACATATTAACATGGATTTTGGGCTCATGGAATAACAGGATTTGGTTTTAAAAATTCTAGATATTTGCTGATGGGATGTTTGGGCTCCTCTTGAATTTTATCTTAATTTATCTGGAGTTATCTCCCATGATAATCCAACATATTAACATGGAATTTGTGCCCCTGGAATTGCAGGGTTTGTTTTTAAAAAATTCCAGAAGTTTGCTGCTGGGATGCTTGGGCTCCTCTTGAATTTTATCTTAATTTATCTGGAGTTATCTCCCATGATAATCCAACATATTAACATGGAATTTGTGCCCCTGGAATTGCAGGATTTGGTTTTAAAAAATTCCAGAAATTTGGTGCTGGGATGTTTGGGTTCCACCTGAATTTTATCCTATTTATCTGGAGTTATCTCCCATAATAATCCAACATATTAACATGGATTTTGGGCTCATGGAATAACAGGATTTGGTTTTAAAAATTCCAGGTATTTGCTGATGGGATTTTTGGGCTCCATCTGAATTTTATCTTATTTCTCTGGAATTATTTCCCATGATAATCCAACATATTAACATGGAATTTGTGCCCCTGGAACAACAGGATTTGGTTTTCAAAAATTCCAGAAATTTGGTGCTGGGATGTTTGGGTTCCACCTGAATTTTATCCTATTTATCTGGAGTTATCTCCCATAATAATCCAACATATTAACATGGAATTTGGGCTCATGGAATAACAGGATTTGGTTTTAAAAATTCCAGGGGTTTGCTGCTGGGATGTTTGGGTTCCACCTGAATTTTATGCTAATTTCTCTGAAATTATTTCCCATGTCCAGCACATCAGTGTGACATTTGAGGCAAAGCCTCAATTGTTTGGAAAAATTGGGGCATTATGTAAAACGAGCATAAATCTTCTGTGTTTTCACAACTGTCAAAGTGTTGGAATTTCTTTGTTATTTTATGGATTGAAAAATGGAGGCAAAGAGGGCAAATGCTGGCCTGGGGCTGCACATTCAGTGGGAGAATAAAAATTGACAATGGCACAGAAAGGTCAGGCCAGGGAAATTTTAACCCTTTGTCAGCTCAGGGGTTTGGGAAGTGCAGGACTCCAAATCCCACGTGGTGTTTGTGTTCCCAAAATCCCCATGTGGGACTCTCTGCCTTGGGGTTTGCATCCAAAACCCACCAAAAATTCGCTTTATTCCCAGCCTTTCAGCTGGAGAGATTAAAAACTCTGAAAATTAAACCAGCAGAAAGTGGTGGCAGTGCTCACTGTGGGAATTTCATGTGGAATTACAACATTGGGGAGGTTGGAAAATCATTCCAACCATTCCCAGCTCTGCCCCTTGTCTCCAGGGCTCTGAAATTTCCCTTAATTCCCAACAGAAACCTTCTCTGGAACAGCTTTTTGTGTGTTTATCAGGAAAAATCTGGGATTCCTCCTTGCTGGGCTGGGAGCTCCATGAAATCCAGTGGGATCCTGTTGGAATTCACTGGGAATTTTGGATTTTCGGTGCTGACCCCCAGGAGAACTCTGCATTTGACCTGAGGCTGTGGAGAAACCTTCCAAAATTAAATTATAGAACTGGGATTATGGGTGTGCAGTTTGAATAAAGTGATCTAACATGGTGGAAAACTTAGAATTAAAGGTTTTAGAATATAATAATATATATATAAAGCAAGATGGAAGTTTTAGGGCAGAGGTTTGTTCTTCTTCTTCACCTTCTTCTTGATTTTGGGTGATATTGTGTGGTTGGACAGAAAACCCCACATTATGGGCCATGGGTGGGTGGTTATTGGGCTAAAAATAAATATAATTTAAGTGGCATTTCTTAATTGGGCAGTTTGCCCTTAAAAGGTCTTGTAGAGAGAAAAATGAAACAAATTTTTAGTTTGTGCTGTGAGACTGTAATATAAATAAAAACTAACAAACAATAAATACCATCTCACACATTTAATCCTGACCCTGGCAAAAAGAAAATAAAACTCTGTAGGATCCTGGGAGGGGGTGACCCCATCCCATTATTCCCCATCCCAGGAATGCTGATCCCACATTCCCAAAGTTCTCTCTCCTAAAGGGAGAGGCCATGGGACATTGCCCTGGGGTCTCTCAGATTTTTGGAGGGTCCAGCCTCCTTTTTATCCCAATTTCCCTCTCTCTTTCCCCATTGCTGAGGTACTTGAGAGGCACAGACTGCCCAAACCCTGACACCTGAGATTCCCCTCTCACCTACAACCCTCCTTTGCATTTTTAATTCCCATGGAATTCATGGTTCTTCCCCATTGCTTCTTTCACCTTCCAATATCCAATTTCATTTCTCAGCAAACCCACAGTTTGTAAAGGCAAAGATCTTTTTATTCCATTCATCAATTCATAATCCATCCCTTTGTTTCTTTATCTCTCAGTGCTGGTTTTATTTACCCACAGCTCGTTTGTAAAGACAAACCCAACATTCTTCTCAGTAATAAGACAAAATTAAGGTTTTGGGAGTTGTCTCTTCCTTCTTCTTCATGATTTCAAGGAATAGTTTGTAGTTAAATAGTGCTGCACTGCAAGTCATGAGTTAATTATTAAGTAAAAAATATAAGTGTTAATTTTAATTAGACTCTTTAGCTTTAAAAAGCCTTGTAGCTAATTAAATTCACCTCCATTTTGCTCGTTTTTAGCTGTTAGCTAAAAGTATTGCAAAACTCTCTTATACATCTATATCTATCTATATCTATATATCTATATCATCTTATCTATATTATCTTTATTATTTATATTAGCTATATCTATATAATATCTATCTATTTCTATTTCTATTTCTATTTCTATTTCTATTTCTATTTCTATTTCTATTTCTATTTCTATTTATATTTATATTTATATTTATATTTATATTCATATTTATTTATACCTATATATCTATATCTATATCTATATCATCTTATCTATATTATCTATATTATTTATATAGCTATATCTATATAGTATCTATCTATCTATCTATCTATCTATATTTTTATATCTATATCTATATCTAATCTATAGATAAAATGTAATAATCAACTAAACCCAAACACAAAAAATCCATCTCTATCGTGCTTTAGTCTTAAATCCAAGTAAAAACAAAAGAAAAAAAAATTAAAAATTAAAATAATTAAGTATTACAACTAACCCCTGTCACTCCACAAGTCACATCCCAGAAAATGTTTTGGGTTTTTTTTTTTTTTTGGCCACCTGGAGCCCCTCAGAGGAGCTGGCACAGGCTCTCTCCATCACCTTTAAAATGCCTGGAATTCCCAAATTCCCGGGAAGAGCAGAGCGTGGCTGCCAGAGCATCCTGCAGGAAACCATGGCAACAACTCTTTGAAGCATTTCTGGGCCGGTTAATTTGGCCTAAACACTTTACAGCCTTTTTTTTCTCTTTTATTTTATTTTTTTTTTCCCCTCCAGCTATTTTTACATTTCCATTTTAACAGGCTGGGCTGAGATCTCTGTCCTTGCCTGTCGTGATGCATCTCAGACACTTCTCACTAAAATTCTGGGCTAGAGAAGAGCTTGGCTTAGCAGAGATGATGCCTTTGAGTCAGGGCTAACAAAGCTCAGCCTAAGACTCTGCCACCAGAGGAGTTTAATTCCAGTCATCACTGAGCCAAGTAATTATTGTTATTAAAGGAAAAGCAGGGAAGCGAGGAGGGAGGTGCTTTTTGACTCCTTTTTTTTTATTTTTACCCATTTAACTCCTGCTGTAATGACTCCCCAGCATCCCCAGTTCTCCCATTTCTGAGCACATTTGATCTCCAGATTGCTGGGAAGACTCGTCAGGTACCAGGCTGGATGTCAGGCATAAAAGCTTCATAAGTGACACACTTTACATTTTTTGGGTGCAATTGAATCTAAAAGCTTCCACTCAGTTCAAATTACCAGAGGTAATTTCAACACAGCTGTCAAGGCTTTCTTTTTTTTTTTTTTTTTTTTTTTTTTTTAATTTTTTTTTTCCTCCTAGAAATGGGAGTTTTTCCTAATGTTCTTTTCCTTTTTTTTTTTTTTTTTTTTTTTTTTTTTTTTTTTTTTTTTGGTAATGTAATTTTTTTTTGTGTGCAGGTATTGCTGGGGAGAGGTGAAGCCTCACTTTGTGATGGGAGGATGGTTTTTTGGCTTTTTTTTTGTGTTTTTTGGTGGTTTTTTTGGTGGTTTTTTGGTGGTTTTTTTGGTGTTTTTTTTGGGTGGTTTTTGGGTGGTTTTTGGTGGTTTTTGGTGGTTTTTTGGTGGTTTTGGGTGTTTTTTTGGTGGTTTTTGGTGGCTTTTTGGTGTTTTTTTGTGGTTTTTTTGGTGGCTTTTTGGTGGTTTTTTGGTGTTTTTTTGGTGGTTTTTTTGGTGGTTTTTTGGTGGCTTTTTGGTGGTTTTTTGGTGGTTTTTTGGTGTTTTTTTGGTGGCTTTTTGGTGGTTTTTTGGTGTTTTTTGGTGTTTTTTTGGTGTTTTTTGGTGTGTTTTGGTGGTTTTTGGTGGTTTTTTGGTGGTTTTTGATCCTTCTGTTGCATCCCTGCTGCTGGAAATGATCCCTAAATTCAGGTTGGGATGGCAGGAAGGAAGGAAAATGGGAATTCTGTTTTTTGGAAGGCTGAAAATGGGAATTCTGGTTGTTGGGAAGGACAAAAATGGGAATTCTGGTTGTTGGGAAGGATAAAAATGGGAATTCTGGTTGTTGGAAGGAGAGAAAATGGGAATTCTGCTTTTTGGAAGGATGAAAATGGGAATTCTGGTTGTGGGAAAGAAGGAAAATGGGAAATTTGGTTGTTGGAAGGGTGAAAATGGGAATTCTGGTTGTTGGAAGGATGAAAATGGGAATTCTGGATGTGGGAAGGATGAAAATGGGAATTCTGATTGTTGGAAGTAGAGAAAATGGAAATTCTGTTTTTTGGAATGATTAAAATGGGAATTCTCGTTGCTGGGAGGATGAAAATGGGAATTTTGCTTTTTGGGAAGGATAAAAATGGGAATTCTGATTGTTGGAAGGATAAAAATGGGAATTCTGGTTGTTGGAAGGAATGAAAATGGGAATTCTGCTTTTTGGAAGGATGAAAATGGGAATTTTGCTTGTTGGGAAGGATAAAAATGGGAATTCTGATTGTGGGAAAGAAGGAGAATGGGAATTCTGGTTGTTGGAAAGAGGGAAAATGGGAATTTTGGTTGTTGGAAGCAGGGAAATGCGAATTCTGTTTTTTGGAAGGATGAAAATGGGAATTCTGGTTGTGGGAAAGAAGGAAAATGGGAATTCTGGTTATTGGAAGGATGAGATGAAAATGGGAATTCTGAATGTTGGAATGATTAAAATGGGAATTCTCATTGGTGGGAGGATGAAAATGGGAATTCTGGTTGTTGGAATGATGAAAATGGGAATTCTGGATGTTGGAAGGGTGAAAATGGAAATTCTGTTTTTTGGAATGATTAAAATGGGAATTCTGTTTTTTGGAAGGATGAAAATGGGAATTCTGGATGTTTTCCTGGTTTTTTCCCATCCTCAGGGATCAGGAGCATTGTCCCCTGCACACACCTCCCTCAGTGGTGACAAACTGCTCATTAAATTATTTCTCCTTCTAAAAATAGAATCCCAGGCATCCATCCTGTCAGGTGGATAATTCCTGGGATCTGCACGACTTGACACAAAAATGACAGAGCTGAGCATTCTAAACTTCCCAGTTTTCTTCTGCTCACTGCTTTAAATGATTTTTTTTTTCCCTCTTCACCTTTTAAAAATCTCTTTTTCCTCCAGTGGAGAAAATCCCACAAGAATTCTGCTCTTTTTTAAAATTTTTTAAATTTTTTTTAATTTAATTTTTTTTTGTGCAATTATTTTTTATTAAACATCTGTAATAGGAAAAAGCAGGAGTGGTAAAAAAATAAATTAAAAAACAAATAGCATGAATAGAAATCTTCAAGAAGTATATTTATATTTCTATTTATGTATATATATATATATATTTAATTAATTTTAATTTATTTTTACTTTTATTTATGTTTATAATTATATATATTTGTATTTTATATATTTATATGTATTCATATATTTTAATATCTATTTTTATTTTTATTTTTATTTTTATTTTTATTTTTTATTTTTACTTTTATATATACTTATATTCATTATTTCATATTAATGTATATTTATAGAGTAATTTTATTTCTGTTTAATTTTTGTTTATTATCTTATCTTTAATCTTTATCTTTATCTTTATCTTTATCTTTATCTTTATCTTTATCTCTATCATCTTTATCTATGTTTATATTTATATTATTTCTATTTCTATTTCTATTTCTATTTCTATTTCTATTTCTATTTCTATTTCTATTTCTATTTCTATTTCTATTTCTATTTCTATTTATATTTATATTTATATTTATATTTATATTTATATTTCTGATCAAAACAGTGGCCAAAACATGTCATGAATGGAATGTATGGAGAGGAAAGTTCTTGAAAAGTTGGAAAATTTCTGTATTCAGGCTCTGTTGGGTTGGAAATTAAAATAAAAATTATTCAAAAGATCCAGGAAAAGGCAGAAATTTAGGATATGTAGAAAATAAATTTGGAAAAAAAAATAGCATTTTCTGTAAAGTTTTGTTGGCCCTGAAATGAGAAATTCAGAAATTTGGAGGATTTGAGAAGCAGTTTGGTGTAAAAATAAAAAAAACGTTGAGAATTCCAGATTTAGCCAAGGGGAAAATAGAACAGAAAATGTGCTCAGAGAAATGCTGGGAAATGAGAAGGAAGGATGGGATTGTAATGGGAAATTAATCCCACTGTAATGGGATTAACTGGGATTAAATAACTGAGCAAAAATCTCATTTATTGCCCCCTGACCCCAGGGTGGTCAAAGAGCTCAAAGGAGAAAATTCCCTTGGAGGATTTTTTGGGATCAGTCCTGGATGGGCTGGGAGGAATGGAGCACATTGTAAAGGAATTTAATTCCTTTAATTGGGATTAAATCCTAATTAATCCTGGGAAACCAATCCAGGTCTGGATTGTGTTTTTCCCTCTGGATGTGGATTAGCTCCCAATTCCCCCAATTCCCATTTTCCAGCAGAGAATTTGCTCCAGGTAAATTCCTGAAAAAGCACAAAAATTATCCATCATTCCCATTTTCCAGCAGAGAATTTGCTCCAGGTAAATTCCTGAAAAAGCACAAAAATGATCAGTCCTGCTGAGCTGCAGGAATATGAATTTTTGGGATTGTTTGGGGTGAAAGATTTAAGGATCTGCAGGGTTTTATTTAAGTGAAGCTCCTCCTGGGACAGCAGGCACTGACTGCACCTTGTGGCAAAAATTTGGGGGATTTTAGCATTCCTTGGATAATTTATTAAAAGGATAAATTGAACTCAAGAATTGCCCAGGGAAGGGAAAAGCCCTGGAGTTGCAGCTCTTTAAATTCAGGAATATTTATTTTGCCATCTGCAGGTGCAAGACTTGGGAAAAAATAATTCCCATCTAGTTTTCACTGGAACGTGGCTAAAACCTGAGAATTTTAGGGATTAAAACCTGAGATTTTCAGGGATTAAACCTGAGATTTTTAGGGATTAAACCTGAGATTTTTAGGGATTGAAACCTGAGATTTTTAGGAATTAAACCTGAGATTTTTAGGAATTAAACCTGAGATTTTTAGGGATTAAACCTGAGATTTTTAGGGATTGAAACCTGAAATTTTTAGAGATTAAAACCTGAGATTTCTAGGAATTAAACCTGAGATTTTTAGGGATTAAAACTTGAGATTTTTAGGAACTAAACCTGAGATTTTTAGGGATTGAAATCTGAGATTTTTAGGGATCAAACCTGAGATTTTTAGCGATTAAACCCTGAGATTTTTAGGAATTAAAACCTGAGACTTTTAGAGATTGAAACCTGAGATTTTTAGGAATTAAAATGTGAGATTTTTAGGAATTAAAATGTGAGATTTTTAGGAATTAAACCTGAGATTTTTAGGGATTAAACCTGAGATTTTTATGAGTTGAAACGTGTGATTTTTAGGAATTAAAACCTGAGATTTTTAGGAATGAAAACCTGAGATTTTTAGGAATTAAACCTGAGATTTTTAGGGATTGAAACCTGAGATTTTTAGGAATTAAACCTGAGATTTTTAGAGATTAAAACCTGAGATTTTTAGGGATTAAACCTGAGATTTTTAGGAATTAAACCTGATATTTTTAGGAATTAAACCTGAGATTTTTAGGGATTGAAATCTGAGATTTTTAGGAATTAAACCTGAGATTTTTAGGGATTAAAACCTGAGATTTTTTAGGAATTAAACCTGAGATTTTTAGGGATTAAACCTGAGATTTTTAGGGATTAAACCTGAGACTTTTAGGGATTGAAACCTGAAATTTTTAGAGATTAAAACCTGAGATTTCTAGGAATTAAACCTGAGATTTTTAGGAATTGAAACCTGAAATTTTTAGGAATTAAACTCTGAGATATTTAGGGATTGAAACCTGAGATTTTTAGGAATTAATGGTTAAAATTTGGGAGCTGCCTTTGGAAACCTCCTGGGAATTCTGTCTCATCCTGAGCTGAAGTGTCCCAGGACCCCACGTTAACAAAACCTCAGAGTTTAATTAATGAAACCTCAGCGCTGAATTAATAAAATTCAGAGTTTAATGAATAAAATCATCTCAAGAGGAGGAGCTGAGTGCTGTGCCAGGGGGGGGGACAGAGCTGGGCTTGAGCCTTGAACCTGCCTGGGGAATTTGGGAAGTTTCAGATTTAAACCACCCCGGAGTTTTTCCAAAATTCTCTGCTAAGAGGGTCCCAGCTCCGTGGAAAATGTTCAAATATTAATTTGGAGTGCAGGTGTTTTCCTGCTCTCTTTTCCCAGGCTTCCCTCATGAGGATGCTTGGCTGCTCCTCTGTTTTCCTGCTGAATATTCCATATCCAGGGATTCAGCTGGGAGGAGATGTGCCTGAAAATAAAATTTAAAAAAAAATAAAAAAAATAAAAAAAATAAAAAAAAAAAAAAATATATATATATATATATAAATAAATAAATAAATAAAATAAAATAAAATAAAATAAAATAAAATAAAATAAAATAAAATAAAATAAAATAAAATAAAATAAAATAAAATAAAATAAAATAAAATAAAATAAAATAAAATATTTGGGGCAGCCCAGAACAACCTGAGTGTTTCTGTCCCACCTGTCCCAGCTCCATGCCTTTGGCTCAGTTATCTCCATCCCACATTTTTGGGGAAGCAGCATCCCACAGGATGATGCTCAGGTGCCTGTCCTGCCCCAGGACCTCTCCAGGACACTCAACATCCTGCAGGAAGGTTTCCTGCTCAGCCTGGGCTGTCCCACGTGTGGATTAACAGAAAAAACGAGAGAAAAAGGAGGAAAAAGCTTCCCTTAATTAAAAAAAAATAAATTAAAGCTTTAAAAAATCCTTCTCTTTTGAAAACATTTTTTTTTCCTGTTTTTTTTTTTTTTTCCCTGAAATTTTGGTTATCTGCAAGCCACCTTCTGCAGGAATTGCTTTGGGGTTGGGAAAGCTGCAGGAACTGAGGCTGCAGGCTGACATTTGAGCAGGATCGAGTCCCACACGGAGCCTGGGCGATGCGTTCCAGATGTTTGCAGCTGTCCCGTGCCAGCAGCTGATTTTATAAGAGCTCCTTGAGCATGCGATTTTGGCAGCCAGCTCCACTTCTGAGTGCAGAGGAGCTGCAGGAAGTGAGACGGAGCAGGACAAAGGGGCATTTTTAGCTGTGGAGCTGCAGAGGGAGGCAGGAGCAGGAGCAGGATGTGCTCAGGGCTCTGAACAACCATCCCTGGCACTGACACTCCCCGGGGCTGCTCCCACACCTGAACTGGAGGAGCTGCTCTCACAAACTCCCTCAGCCCGTGGGACTGGTGTGGAGGGGAGAAACAGCAGCCCAGAAGGGCCAGCCTGGATTTGGGAAGGGAGGGGGTGGATTTGGGAATGGGGGTCTGGAAACAGTCAGTGGATGGTGAGAAATTGCTTTAAAAATTATTATTATTATTATTATTATTATTATTATTATTATTATTATTATTATTATTATTACTATTATTATTACTACTACTACTACTACTACTATTACTATTACTATTACTATTACTGTTAATTACTATTACTATTACTATTACTATTACTATTACTATTACTATTACTATATTACTATTATTATTAGTATCATCATCATCATTATCATTATGTTATTAGTACTGCAATTATTATTAATTACTATTACCATTATTAATATTTTTTCTATATTTTCCCATTATTAAACCATTCTTATCTCAACATACAAGTTTGAATTTGATCCTCCTCCCCATCCCACCAGGATGAAGGAGAAGAACAAGCAGCTCTGAGGTTTTCCATCTCCAGCCCAGAAGGGCCAGCCTGGATTTGGGAAGGGGGTGGGTGTGGATTTGGGATCAGTCAGTGGATGGTGAGAAATTGCTTTAAAAAAAAAAAAAAAATTATATATATATATATATATTTATTATTATTATTATCATAATCATCATCATCATTATAATCATCATCATCGCCATTATTTATATTATTGTTATTATTGCTATTATTGCTATTTATCTATAATTATTAATTTTCTGTGTTTCCCATTATTAAATCATTATTACTATTACTATTACTATTATTGCTGTTATTGCTATTATTGCTATAATTGCTATTGTTGCTATTATTCTATAATTATTAATTTTTCTATATTTCCCATTATTAAACCATTCTTATCTCAACATACAAAATTTGACTTCACTCCTCCCCATCCCACCATGGAGAAGAACGAGCAGCTCTGAGGTTTTCCATCTCCAGCTGGGCTTGAAACCAGCACATGGTGGTGGCCCCTTCCATGGTGGTGGCACCTCGAGTTTTTATTTTCTTTTTTCTCTTCAGCCAGAGTTGGGATTAAAAGCACGAGAGATTTAATTTTGTGTTTGGACTCAGATCTTTATAAATTCTTATCTCTTACAGTCAGTGCTGCAGCACTTGTAGCTCACAAGTTAAAAATGTTGAAATGGGGATGATCTCTCTACAAGGTCTTTTAAGGCCTAACAGTCCTAAATTATTTTTACTTTTGACCCAATAACCAACCACCTGTGACCCACAGTGTGGCATTTTATACCCAATTAAAAAATACAACCCAGACCCAAGAAGAAGGTGAAGAAATTCAGAAACCTCTGCCCCAAAACTTCATCTTGTCCCATACCCATTACTAGATTCTAAAACCCCAAATTCTGAATTTTTCACCATGTGATATCACACACTTCCATTCAAACTGCACACCAGTGATTTTAGTTCTGTAATTCCATTTTGGGAGCTTCTCCAAGGCCTCAGGTCAAAGCAGAGTTCTCCTGGGGGTCAGTGCCTGACAGCACAGAAAGTTCAAAATTCCCAGTTTCCAGGGTTCCAATATTTTGGAAAAAAGTTTCCATCGTGGTGGCACCTTGAATGTTGGGGGCACCTTCCAAAGAGGTGGCACCTAGAGAGGTGGTGGCACCTAGAGAGGTGGTGGTGCCTGGAAAGGATGAGCTGAAGCAGAGACTGGACAGAACAAAAGGAATAGAACAGGAATTTATTGAAAGGATAAAAAAGGAATTTATTGAAAGGATAAAAAAGGAATTTATTGAAAGGATAAAAAAGGAATTTATTGAAGGGATTCACCTTGGGCAGTGCAAGAGCCTGGCCAGGGCTGCCCCCAAATCAAATCCAGGATGGATCCTGGTCATGAGTTTTACTCTTTTATAAGTTTTGGTTCATATTGGGGTTAATTATCCAACCACAGCCCCAGGTTATGAAGTCTCAGCTACTTTCCCCTCTCATTGTTTCTGCTTTTTGGGTACCAGTTGTCCCTGATTCTCCAGCCAGAAAGGAATTATTTTGTTTAATTCCTCTGTGAGGAGAACTTAATAACACCTAACATGAAATTTCAGAGTAACATACCGAGCAGCAGAGATTCTGAAAAATAAAAAAGTTCAAACCCAGAGCACCTTGGGTGGTGGTGGCATCTCCTCACAGCATCACCTTCCATCATGGTGACACCTTGAGTGTGGTGTCCTCTCCCTTGCTGGCACGTGCTCCTGTCCCCAAGCTGCCTTTGTTGTCACCAACCCTTCGCTGTCCCAGCATCTCCTTCCAATATCCAGGTGGGAAAACCCTCAGGGATTTGTGCCAAGGCTCAGCTGGGGGATCCTGCCACATCCAGGCTGTTTTATGGACATGGCCCTCCCTGCTGGCCACCTCTGGTGACACCACACTGGAGAAATTCTCTGTTTGCTGACAGGATTATTGCTTGATGAGCAGAGCACAGAGGGAGGGCAGAGGGGTGATGGCACATTAATACTTGATAAGGTTGGCAAAAAGCCATCCTGATTATCTGCCCTGAACTCCCGTGTAAAACATGCCTGGGGACTTTTCTGTTTGAATTAAAGCTTTAGGTTGGAAAGGGAAAAAAAAAAAAAAAAAAAAAGAAAAACCAACCCTCTTCAAATCAGAAGATCTCTCAACGGTTGTTTCAGCTCTTAATAACCTGCACTGCTAAAAAGGTGCTTTTAATTCAAGGCTGAATTTTAATCTCAGGCACGGGGTTGGGTGTACTTTCATCTGCCTGGCCAGGGAGCCCTCCATTATCACATTTAAATTCCAGAAGTAATTAGAGGCTGCCAGCAGATCCTCTCTTAACCTTCTGTTCGTTAAGGAAAACAAATTGAGTTTCCTGGGGTCCGTCATTATGGGCCGGGATCCTGCTCCCAAACTGCTCCAATTTAATGATTGCCAGCTCTGCTGGGGGTGGCCCTTCCACCTGTGGGATCTGTGGAAAAGCAGCTCTGTCATTCCCGTGGAAACAAAGGAATGGTTGGGATTGGAAGGGAGCTAAAGTTTGACTCCCCTGTGGTGGGCACGGCCAGCACAGAGGGCAAGGAAAAGTGGCAAAACCCTTGTGGATAAAATTGGTGGATGCAGCTTTGCCAGGAGCACGGAAAGCTGTTCTTGGAGCAGGAATGTTCTGTGTCCCTTGGAGGTCCTTAAACCATGGCAGAAATCTGGGGGAGAGAATCCAGGGATGGAGGGATTGGAGCCCTCCTGAAGGGGACACTGGGGACAGCTGTGCCACCATCTCTGTCACCTGAACAGAACCATAACAGGTTTTTATTCCAGCTGGAGGTGACACTGGGGACAGCTGTGCCACCATCTCTGTCACCTGAACAGAACCATAACAGGTTTTTATTCCAGCTGGAGGTGACACTGGGGACAGCTGTGCCACCATCTCTGTCACCTGAACTGAACCATCCCAGGTTGGTTATTGCAGCTGGAGGTGACACTGGGGACAGCTGTGCCACCATCACTGTCACCTGAACTGGAGCATAACAGGTTGGTTATTGCAGCTGGAGATGACACTGGGGACAGCTGTGCCACCATCACTGTCACCTGAACAGCACAGGGACAGTTCCTGTGCAGACAACAGGAATGAGGTTGTTATTCCTGAGAAAAGAGGAATTCCTGGTCACTGGTGGTTGCACCAGGCAGAGATGGGTTCATGGAATAGAGGAGGGGGAATATTCCTGTCTGATGGGAATTAGTATTTATTGATCTTTCTGAATTGTGGTTCTGAAATTCTTCTCCTCCTCACAAGGAGACCCCCACTTCCTGCAGGGCTCTGAGGATGACCCCAAAATCAGAGCCACAGCAAAACCCCCTCACTCAGCCACAAATTTGTGTTGGGAAACCCATGATGCTGGATCTAAAAATACAGAAAAAAAAAATAGAAAAAAATATTGAAAAAAAAAAAAGAAGAAGGACCAAGAACAGAGAAGGAAAAAATTCAGCACCCAAGACGAGAAAGCAGAAAAAGCTTCACCAAAAAAAAGTTTCCTCTTTCCATTAACACACACCCCACATTTATTCCTATTGCTGAGTAAATGACCCAGATCTTTACCAGGTGATTTATTGCAGGATCTGTCCCCCAGCAAATAAAGGAGCAGCAATGAGGAGCTTTGAGTGCTTGAAGTTGCAATAAATGCAACACTGTGCCAGCAAACATCTCAGTGAGCTGCTTAAATCCCTCATAACCTGAACCACATCCCATAATTTATATGGTACATATTGGTACAGCGTGTTACAGCAGAGTTTATAATAATTTATTAGGGGAGAAAAAGTGATCTCCATCAATAATTGATTCATTATAAATAATGGATTAAGAAATGCTGCTTTGATTTAAAGCCCGTGCTGGTAATGGATGCTAAACTCTGGTGCTGTTGGAGGGCAATAAATCCAGGGAAATCTGGGAGATTTGCATCCATTTCCCCATTTCTGCTTGGGAACTGCAGAGGGCAGGTGGGAACCTCCTGGGAAAGATGGTTTTGATGGAATTGCCATGGGAAACTTGGGGGGAAAAAAAGGGAAAATGGGTTTTGATACAGGTTGATTGTGGTGGTGGAACAAGGGGGAATGGAAAAGGAGGGGAGATTAAATGGGATATTGGGATGGAATTCCCAGAGAAGCTGTGGCTGCCCCTGGATCCCTGGAAGTGCCCAAGGTCAGATTGGAGCAAGCTGGGACAGGGGAAGGTGTCAGGGGTCAAACTGGGTGGGATTTAAGGCCCTTCCAACCCAAATTCTGTGTTGCTGTGGATCTGGGAAAATGAGGCTGGGATAGGGGAAGGTGTCCCTGCCCATGGGTGGGAGGGATGGGATGGGATTTAAGGTCCCTTCCAACCCAAACCCTTTTGGGATTCTGTGATTCACTGGAATCACCCCCTCCATTCCCAAACTTCCCCACTCTGTTTACACACACAGAAGGGTTTTTCACACCTGACTCCCAAGCACCTGCTCCTTTTCCCTTTCTCTCTCACACACATCCCACATTTTTATTACTGGGGTAAAGCAGGAATGAATGAGAGAACTGGAGACAGTGCATTCCACAGAAAGCAACTTTCTGATTAAAAACTGATGCTTTAAACATCTGAGACCTCGGGTTCTGTCAGGGAATATTGACAGAAATTTGTCAGCAGAGATCAGAAATCAGCTCTGACTGACTCCAAAGCCACTTCCCATTCATTCATTTATTTATTAAAACCAATAATCCCCATCAGTCTGGGAGCAGGGGCTGCACAAGCTGCAAGAGCAGATGGAGGAGTTTCATTCCTTGAAACTCTTGGAATGGTGACAGGTAGGGATGGTGTGGGAGCCCAAACCTCCATCTGCTGCTCACACACCTTCACACGAGCCCCACCCCAAAATTTGGGATTGCAGCACATTGTGGGGACTGGGAGCATGGAAAGGGCAAAGCCTGTAGCTCATGGTCCAGAGGCATCACATTGCAGGGCTGGGTTGCCATTTATTAAAAATATTAATAATAAAAGGTTGTTTTTTAATTTTTGGGGTTTTTTTTTTGTTTTCTTCTGTGCCACAGAACAACAAAAATTTGGGTGCTGAAAGGAAGCAGAAATCTCCTTGCTGGTTTTCCCTCATTCTGCCCACATCCTGGTTGGGATTTAATCCCTCCCTGCTGCAGGCTGTGATGCATTAGCCTAAGAAAGCTGAATTTTTATGAGACACCACGTTGGCCCAGTGTTTGTGAGAGCTTGTCAGTACCTAAAACTGTGTTTTTAAACCATTTGACTAAGCCCCCTTCTCTTGCAGCCTTCAGTCTCCTGTGGTATTATAATCTAAGTTTCCTTCCCTGTCTCCCAGGGCTGACAAGACTTTAATTTCTAATTTAAAATCTGAGATAACATTTATTCTTGGAAAGGAGGCTTGGCTGCAAGTTTGCTTTGTGCAAAGCGAGGAAGGAAGAGGGGTGAAAATGAGTGTTTTCATTCCTGAGACATTTCCCTATAAAACATGGGAACATTTCCTCCTACAGGGGCTCAGCTGACGATGAATTCATCCAGAGCTCTCAAACTGTGGAGTTCCAGACTGGTTTGGGTTGGAAGGGACACAAAAATCCAGTTAATTCCACCTCTTTCCACGGGCAGGGACAATTTCAGGCTGCTCCAAGCCCTGTCCAAGCTGGCCAGGGATGGCACAGCCACAGATTCCCTGGGAATTCCCAATATCCCATCCATCCCTGCCCTCTGACCATGGGAATCTGACACATTCCCTGTGTCCTGCCCCTCCATCCCTTATCCCAAATCCCTCTCCAGCTCTCCTGGAGCCCCGTGAGGTGCAGCACAGGGAAGATTTTAATTTAACTCCCGTTTCCTTTATTAATTTATAATGGGTAATTTGGGATGCACAAGCACTTAGTGTCAAAACCCAGCACCAGACACATCCCTGGCAGGCACAGAATCCCAGCTCCTGGGATAATTCAGGCAGTGGGAGCATTTATCAAGCTCTTACTAAATTTCCAGCCCCTCCCTGAGCTCTCTCCTTTGAACCTTGGAGTGATTCCCTGTGCCAGCATTCCCTGGGGAGGAAGGGGACATTCCATTCTGCAGAAATTCCCGATTTTTTCTCCTTTGAAAGCTCAGGGGAAGAAGTTTCCTCCTTTGCTCCTGTGCTCAGCATCCCGAAATTCCAAAGCACAGCCAGCTCCTCTTGAGCTCTTCTTTAAAGAGAAGCAAAGAGGGGGAATGTGATGGTGAAACCAGGGCTGGAGAGCAAAATTTCCATTGGAAATCAGCTCCTGGAGCCTCCCCGGGGGCTGTTTGTTCCTGGAATGTTCCTGCTGTTGATTTCAGGAGAAGCCAGAGCTGTTCATTATCTTTGTTTTGTCTCTCTGATGGCCGGGGCTGCTGTGACCCTGCACTTTAATTTCTTTCACGTGCCACAGGTCTCATTTGAAGCCCGGACCACCGGCAGAAAACAAACTTGTTGCTGCTTTGAGGTTGTAAAAAGCAGAGAAAATCGTGGTTTGTTTATTTTTTTTTTTTTTTTTTTTTTTTTTTTGTCCCCCAAGCCCCCAGTGTATTTTTGTGAGCTGGTTTTATATCAAAAGAACGTTTTCCTGATGCAGTTATGAGAACTGATCTCGTCCCTGCACAGGTACCTCGATAAATAATTAGATGTATAATATTTCCACAGCTGTGCTCTGCCAGATGGTTCTGCTTCTTTTTTTTTTTTTTTTTTTTTTTAATTTTTTTTTTAGAGCTTAAAGCAACTTCCTTCCTTTGCAGTGGGAAAAGCCAACTCTGTCAAGTCCTATAAACTCATCCTGTGAGGAGCAGACAGGTCCTGGAGACCTGGCTTTGAACCTGGAGGAGGAGAAACTTCCCAGGGATGGAGGGAAATGGGGAAGGTCCCTGGTCCCTGTCAGATCCAGATGTTTGCAGGGGATGCAGGATCATAAACACAGAATTATCCACTGGGCACTGGAGATGGGGAAGGGATGGAGAATTCCTGAGGAAAATGGGAAGGGATGGAGAATTCCTGAGGGAAATGGGAAAGGATGGAGAATTCCTGAGGGAAATGGGAAGGGATGGAGAATTCCTGAGGGAAATGGGAAAGGGATGGAGAATTCCTGAGGGAAATGGGAAAGGATGGAGAATTCCTGAGGGAAATGGGAAAGGATGGAGAATTCCTGAGGGAAATGGGAAGGGATGGAGAATTCCTGAGGGAAATGGGAAGGGATGGAGAATTCCTGAGGGAAATGGGAAAGGATGGAGAATTCCTGAGGGAAATGAGAAAGGATGGAGAATTCCTGAGGGAAATGGGAAGGGGCTCAGCTGGAGCAAAGGAGGATCCCGAGGGATCTTTTCCCTCTCTGGAATTCCCTGCCAGGAGGGCACAGACAGAGGGATTTGGTTTCTTCCTTTCCCCTTCATGGAATTCCTGTTTCACAGAATCCCAGACTGGTTTGGGGTGGAAAGGACATTTAGGATATCCCATTCCATCCCTGCCATGGCAGGGACACTTCCACTGTCCCAGTTTGCTCCAAACTCCATCCAGCCTGGCCTGGGACACTTCCAGGGATTCCAGCTGGGCACCCCCACCCTCACAGGGAAGAATTTCTTCCCAAAATCTGATCAAAATCTCTCCTCTTGCAGTTCAAAATCATTCTCTCTGCCACTCTCCTGCCCCTGCCAGAGTAAGAAATCCTTCTCCAGCTCCTCCTGCTGCAAAAGCCTGGCAGGAAAATGTCAGGGTTTAATGGCAATTACCTCTGCCATGGACAGGGATGTGTAGGCAGAGCAGAATCACAGAATTGCAGAATCACAGAGTTACAGAATCACAGAGTTACAGAATTACAGAGTCATAGGATCACAGAATCACAGAATTACAGAAACACAGAATTATAGAATTACAGAGTTATAGAATTACAGAGTCATAGGATCACAGAATCACAGAATTACAGAAATACAGAATTACAGAAACACAAAATTACAGAAACACAGAATTATAGAATTACAGAGTTACAGAATCACAGAATTATAGAATTACAGGGTTACAGAATCACAGAACTATGGAATTACAGAATCACAGAGTTACAGGATCACAGGATCACAGAAACACAGAATTACAGAAACACAGAATATGGAATTACAGAGTTACAGAATCACAGAACTATGGAATTACAGAATCACAGAGTTACAGGATCACAGGGTCACAGGATCACATAATTACAGAAACACAGAATTATAGAATTACAGAATTACAGAATTACAGAATCCCAGAACCACAGAATCAAAGGAACACAGAATTACAGAAACACAGAATTACAGAATCACAGAATCATAGAATCACAGAATCACAGGATTACAGGATCATAGAATTACAGGATCACAAATTACAGAATTACAGAATCCCAGAAC
This sequence comes from Oenanthe melanoleuca, assembly GCF_029582105.1. Classification (NCBI taxonomy): domain Eukaryota; kingdom Metazoa; phylum Chordata; class Aves; order Passeriformes; family Muscicapidae; genus Oenanthe; species Oenanthe melanoleuca. The sequence continues at coordinate 35,430,406 of NC_079341.1, read as the reverse complement.
CACAGAATTACAGAAAAATCACAGGATCACAGAATTATAGAAAATCACAGAATTACAGGGTCACAGAATCCCACAATCACAGAATCACAGATTTACAGAATCACAGAACCACAAAATCAGAGAATCACAGAACTATAGAATCACAGAATTACAGGATCACATATTTACAGAATTAGAGAATCACAGGATCACAGAATCACAGAACTATAGAATCACAGAATTACAGGATCACACAATGACAGAATCACAGAACTACAGAACCAGGAAAACACCCACCCCCTTCCTTGGCTTGGTCTATTTTAGCTATAAATCCATATTTCAGCCTTGGCCTAGTGGGGAGAATGGATTTCCCAACTTTTCTCTGCATCTTCACATATTAGTGGTTTTTTTTTGTTGTTGTTGCTGTTGTTTTGTTTTTACTTAGAGTAGGATTAAAGCACAAGAGATGGACTTTTTGTGTTTATTAAATTTTGCAGCACTTTCAGCTAACAGCTAAAAGCAAGGAAATGGAGGTGTATTTAGCTAGTTATAAGGTTTTTTAAAGGCCAACTATTCAATTAAAAGTTAACATTTATATTATTTATACTTTTAATAACTAAATAATTAAATAAATAAATAAATAAATAAATACTTGTGGCTTGCAGTGCAGTACTTTCTATCCAACCAAAAACTGCTGCTTAAAACCAAGAAGAAGAAGGAACAAGAAGAAGAGACAACATTTGAGAACCTCCATCTTGTCCCATATCCATTAGATTCTAAAACCCCAAATTCCAAATTTTTCACCATGTGATATCACACACTTCTATTCAACAACACACCAGTGATTCTAATTTTATTACCCAAATTTCCTTCTCCAAGGCCTCAAGTCAAAAGCTGTGTTCTTTGGAGGGCCAGAGTCAGAAAGAACAAAAAGTTCAAAACTCCCAGGCTTGTTCTCCTTCCAGGACCTGCCTGATTTAATTACCCACACCATGTTTAGGAGCACAGAAAAACCCTCACCCCATTTTCTCTCTCCTTCTCTGAACCCAGTGACAATCCAGTCAGCAAAAGACATTCTGAATATTTTTTTTTTTCTTTCCATCCAATCATTCCCATCCCTAATTAGGTGTAATCCCTGCATAACCCATTTCCCATTTCCCATAAATAAACCCTGACACTTTATCTCTCTTTTATCCTCAGTTCCTATCCCTCTTGTTCTGCCCCAAATTTGTGCTGGGGAAACAATGAAAATCTGTGGCAGAGGATCAATTTTAGTGAGGTGAGATCTCTTCCAGGTCCCTGAGCATTTAGGCTGGGAGAGCTCTGAAGGGGGTCCCAAAAATCCCTGCAAAGGGTGCTGGGCACCCACCCCAGGATTCCAGGATTGAGGATGCTCAATCCTAGCAGGAAATTTTGGCAGAGAAATCCCATGGGTGGCACAATTTGGGGACATGAGAGGTGGACTTGGCAGTGTGGGGTTCATGGTCAAACTCAGTAATCCCACAGGGCTTTCCCAAACTTTAGGAATAAAAATTTTCCCAACCTTTAGGATTAGAAACTTTTCCAACCTTTAGGATTAAAAACTTTTCCAACCTTTAGGATTAAAATCTTGGCAGCTCTACTCATTAATCAGTTTAACCCTTCAGATGCTGTTTGAGGTTTCCCAGTGAAGCCAAAGCCAGGTGGGTTTTATTTTGGCCTGGCATTCCAGGGGTTGCAATCATTCCTGGGAGCTTGGGGATGGGAATTTTCTGCATTTTCCAGCTCCCACTGAGCAACTCTGAGGATGCTCCTGGGTGTTCCCACAATGCTGGCGTGGCTGGAAAGGATCTCTTTGTTGTTCCAGGGATTCCAGAGGTCAGCAGAGGAAGGGGCAGTGGCTGCACATCCTCTCCCTGATTGGAATCCGCGCTCGGATCGTTGGGCAGGGAGGGCAGAGCCGGGCTCAGCTGGAGCTCTGCTGGTCACAGACACGGCTTGGGGGACAGACACAGCTTGGGGGACAAATCCTGCTTTAATGTCACCTCCAAGCCACCCCCAGCAGCCAGCAGGGCACCAGTCTCACCCAGGGAAAACCAGGGAAAAAAACCAACTCTGGACGCGCGACGAGATTTCTCGCTTTAATCACCAGCAATAAACAATCCCGTGGATCATTTAATTAGGGGAACACCCCTGCTGGAGCCTCCTGCAGGTCGTGGGAGCAGGCTGTGGGTAAATCCCACCTGGGGCCCCCTGAAATGGATCCCAAAGCTGACATTTGTTTTGACACATCATCTCCTCGTGCGCGGCTCTCGCTCTCCCCGCGCCGCACCTGGGCCGGGGCTGAGGTCAGCACACAAAAATGTGAAACTGCCTGCTGGCAAATTAATAGCACATGGCCTCAGTCCCTGGGCTCCTGGGCCTAAGCTCAGAAAAATAGAGATATAAAACTTGGGTGATTTACTGGAGCTTTCCTGGGCTGGAATGATTAATGGGCTGATTTACTGGGCCCATTTTTTTTTTTTTAATGCTGAAACCGATATATAAAAATTAAAGGCAGTGTAGAGGAAGTGGTGGTCACAAATGCCTTTCTCGTGTTGCTAAGGAGAGGAAAATGATCCTGTGATGGGTAGATTTTTAAATATTAATTTTCTGATTTGTTTCTGGGGCAGGGGGAGCGGTGCCTGACGTGGACACGGCGTTAAATGTTTGAGGGATGTGAGCCCAGCCAGGTCGAGTTAAAATCCCCTCTCTAACCAGCCAGAAATGGTTTCAGGCCATGCTGGAGAAACACCTCCGAGCCCAGAGTGGAGTGACAGCAGCTGGACAGTCATCCCCAGGTTTTCCACGTGGATGGAGGGCACAGGGTTTGTTTTTGGGGTGTTTATTGGGGTGGCAAAGCAGCAGAAACATCCCAGCATGGGAACCCCGGGTCCTTCCTGCTGGGAGGTGCCAGCCCTGCCCTGCTGTCACCAGAGGTCACTGCACCCCCTGTGCACCACCAGCTCCTCATCTGGAGCTCCCAAATGTTTCCATCTCTGTTCAGCACTGGGATAAGATCCCACCCTGTTTGATTTCCAGCTAATGCCAGCGAGGAATTCTTCTCCTGGCAGCAATTCCTTGGCAGCAGCTCTTTGCTGTGCTTGCCCATGGAATCCCAGAGTTGTTGAGGTTGGAAAAGCCCTCCCAGACCACCCAACCATCCCCAGCACTGCCAATCCCATCTCTAGCCATGTCCCCAAGTGCCACAGCCACAGGGATTTGAAATCCCTCTGGGAATGGGGACATCACCACTGGGCCAGGCTGGACAACCCTTCCCATGGAGAAATTTTCCCTCTATCCAATCTCAGCCTCCTTCTCTTTGTTCAGGACATGGAGCATGGATCCAGCAGCTGGATCTGCTCCTTGGAGCTTGGATATAAAGGAAAATTTCTTCCCTGAAAGTGTGATTAAGCATCATACAAAAAAGAATAATTTAAAAATAAACCCTGACACTTTATGTCTTTTATCCTCAGTTCATATTCCTCTTGTTTTGCCCCAGGTTTGTGCTGGGGAAACAATGAAAATCTGTAGCAGAGGATAAATTTTGGTGAGTGAGATCTCTTCCAGGTCCCTGAGCATTTAGGCTGGGAGAGCCTTGAAGGGGGTCCCAAAAAATGAGGCTGGGCTGGTCCCACCTTCAGAGCAGGGTGATCCCTGTCACATTTAATGGCTGCATTGCAACAGGCAGGATATTAAAATAATAATAAATAATAAATGCTTACACAGCCAGGTTCAGATTCTCCCTAACTCAGCTTCAGATCCTCCCTAACCCAGCAGAAAAACCCACACTGATTTCCCAGGCAAAGAGGAGAAACCCCAAGTTACTAAAAATGAGTTTAGGTGAGTGAGGGGCTTTTGTCTTTCCTTTTTTTGCAATGTTGGTGGCTGATCCTGGCAGGGATTTCTCCATTTGAAACGCAGGGAAGAGTTAATTTTCTCAGTTTGGAACATCTATCTGTCATGTGTGGCTGCTCTGTAATTATGACTTTTTCTGCTTCTTAGAAAAAGGTTATTACAAGAGCCTTTTAATCTAAAAGGCCAATTATATTAAAACAGTGGCTTCCATACTTAGATCCCCCTTTACACACACGCTATTGTGTTTGGGATAAATTTAGCAAATTATAGGGAAGCTTTGCTTAGTGGGAGCTTCAAAATACGATCCTGCTTGCCTCAGTGTGAGGAGCCCTGAGCAAATCAGCTCAGTTATTTGTTGGGAGCAGCCAGGAGCCCCAGGCAGGCTCAGATTCAGGGATCTCATCCAGGACCAGGGGCTCAGGATGTCTCTGTGTGTTGGAAAAGCTGCTGGCTCCGAGTTTGGGAGATGCTGGGAAGCAGGAGAGGAGGAATTTGTGGCTGATGGGTTCATGCAAGGTCTGCAAGCCACAGGGAAAGCACCCAGAATGTTCATCCAAGCTCTGGCCTCATCCAGGCATGAAAACCAAACAATTCCAAGCCTTGCCACTGCTCCCTGCTGAAATCCCACCCAGGCAGAGCGTGGGGAAAACTTCCTGATGTTTTAAATCACATTTACTTCATCTGCAAGGGGAAATCTTCCTTCCCAATAAAATAATGGTGTTTTCCCTGTGCTTGGATCTTCTCTGAGGGATAATTGGCTTGAAGGACTGGCAGTGAAAGGGTTGGAGCTCCAGAGCATCTCCTGGATGGTGGGAATTGATTCCAGCTCCTTGGGGAGGGGGTGGTGCAGGCACCAATCCCGGGGTACCACAGAGAGGGAATGGGAATTTTACAGGAAATTCAGAAGAAAACATCCTCCTGTGGTCCTGTGAGCCCTGTCAGCTTCTAATGAGAATTTCTCAAATTGTGATGGGTCATTTGGTGGAATCCCAGAATCCCAGAATCCCAGAATCCCAGAATCTCAGAATCTCAGAATCCCAGAATCCCAGAATCTCAGAATCTCAGAATTCCAGAATCTCAGAATCTCAGAATCTCAGAACCCCAGAATCTCAGAATTCCACAATTCCAGAATTTCAGAATCTCAGAATCTCAGAATCCCAGAATCCCAGAATCCCAGAACCCCAGAACCCCAGAATTCCAGAACCCCAGAATCCCAGAACCCCTGAATCTCAGAATTCCAGAATCTCAGAACCCCAGAATCTCAGAATCCCAGAATCCCAGAACGCCAGAATCTCAGAATCCCAGAATGCCAGAATCTCAGAATTCCAGAATCCCAGAATCCCAGAACCCCAGAATCCCAGAACCCCAAAATCTCAGAATCCCAGAATCCCAGAATCCCAGAATCCCAGAAACTCAGAATCTCAGAATCTCAGAACCCCAGACTGGTTTGGGTGGGAAGAGACTTTGGCTGTCCCATCCCACCCCTGCCAAGGGCAGGGACCTCTCCCACTGTCCCAGGCTGCTCCAAGCCCTGTCCTTGGCCTTGGACACTTCCAGGGATGCAGGAGCATCCCCAGCTGCTCTGGGCCACAACCTGAGGCTGTTTTGTCCCTTTTACCTGGCAGAAAAGGCCAACCCTGAGCAGGCTCCAGGTTATCCCGTGGGATTCCACCACCCTGCTTCCCTCAGGAACCACCTGGACCATCCCAAATTCTCTTGGGACACACAGATTTGAACCCCTTTGGTTGTCTGGAAGCTTAAGGAGATCACACAGCAAAGCTCAGGCTGCCTTATTAACACAGTGCTCATTATTACAGAAAGGAAATTGCAATGTGTGAATTCAAAGGCTTTGGGTGAGCTGACAGATGATTTTAATTTAGAATCACAGATTTAGAGCCTGGAGCCCCAGAATTGCCTCCCTGTGCCTTCACCAAGTTGCTGGTGCTGGGTGAAATGTTCACTGCCCACATTTTTAGTTATGCATTTATTTAATCTCGCCCCAGCCAGGGAGGTGTTTTAAGATTAAAATATTCCTTATCCTCCAAAGTTGTGATAAATATTGATGCAGCATTTCAAACAGGCTGTGCTGTGCTCAGGCAGGTCTGGGTGAGGACTGGAAAGCAGCCAGGGCTGCCTTGGAACACTTCAATAAAGGGCAGGGAGGGCTCCAGAGGGTGAAGGTGGATGCTGAGTATCCAGTGAGTATCCACTGAGTATCCAGTGAGCATTCCCAGCAGGCAGGGAAGGCTCCATGCAAATTCTTTTTCCACTTTACATCAGCCCCGTGGATTGATTTAACAAGATCAAATGGAAATATTGGCAAATGGGAGATGTCATAATCTCAGCAGCAAGCCCAAGGCTTTTGTTTCTGATAAATGGACAAGCTCCTTTAAGCCTGGTAATTAATCTGATGGATCTTTTCAATTTGATCAGCCCCTTCTGTGACATTATTCTTTAATCTGCACGGCTCCAGCTTTCATCAAAAACAAACCCAGTGACAATGAGGCAAAACTGCTCAAAATGCAGCCCCCAGTGTCTGCAGGTCCCTGGAATTGCTTTTCCATGGAAAGCAGCATCCCTGGGGGTGTCAGAACTCCTGGAGACCTTAATCAGGGGCTTTACAACTTCCTACAGATCTTGTGTAGGGAGAGAAGGACTTGGTGATGGTCAGGAATTTTGGGAAGTGTCTGTTTTTCTTCCAGCTCTTATTGCTAAATGAAATTACAGCCTTGGGAACAGGGGGTGACACATTTATTGCTTCCTAGAAAGGACATTTGTGACCCAGAGAAGCTGGGGCTGCCCCAGCCTGGGACAGTGAAAGGTGTCCCAGCCCATGGCAGGGAGTAGAACAAGATGGGGTTTAAGGTCCCTTCCATCCCAAACCACTCTGGGATTCTAGAATTCCACACAGGCATTGAAGCTGTGTCTTGGTTTGGAGGACAGGTGTCTGCCAATAAAGGCAGAAGCTGCTCTTTGAAATGGAGAATGGAAACCCCCTAAATCCAAATTATTATCATTTTGAAATTAAGGGGCTCTCAGGCAAAGATAGAGGAATAGGAATAACAGTTCTTTACTAGGAAAATTAAACTAGAAATGCAGTATTACAGAGAACAATCCCAGCCCTGCCAGAGTCAGAATCCAAGCTGACACCCGTCAGTCAGTCAGGGTGTTGGCACAGTCCCATTCCATGGTGGCTGCATCCTCCTGCAGGGGCAGATGTGGTTCAGCTGGAGCAGTGCTCCTGGAGAAGGTGCAGTTTCCTCTGAAGCTCCAGGGATGATGTGGAAGGGTCTGGTTTTCCTCTGGGATCCAGTGGCAAAGGCTGCTCTGGTGTTCCAAATCTCAGTTTTGATCTGGGTAGGAAAGGCTTGGCTCCTCCCCTGGCTGGAGCATCTCCCATGGGATGATGGAATTTTATCAGTCATGCCCTGGGACTCAGTGGCCATGAACAGGAGATATCTCCTGGAGGGAGGATGGGCTGTGGGAAGATAAAGATGATTGCCCAGCTGGGTTAAAGATGGCCCATGAGCAGGAGATATCTCCCACAGAGATCAGGGTCACTGCCCCAGCTGGGGTAACAGATGGGGACAGAATTCACATTTCTGGCCACATCAACCCAACACAAGCTGGAAACACCAGAGCTGAAATTTGGGGCTCCCTGTGCCAGGCTGGAGGTGATGCCATGAGAATTTACAGGCAACCATAAAAGCAGAAGAGGAAAGACAGGAATCCATGCTTTGAAATTGCTTCCAGGGCAGGATATTTAGACATTTTTAATGTGAAATTTTTAAGAAGCAGCAGTTCAGTTATTCATGGCTGAAAATGGAGTTTGTGGTTCACTCCTGATCTCATTTTTGGGATGAATTCTGTCATTCCTGCTCCTCTTTTTGGGGTGGTGATACAGGGAGGAGCAGGGTGGCTGTCCCCAAATGTCCTGACAATGCTGGCAGTCACTGAGGCCACCTGGGACTGTCCCTGCCAGCTGCACCAGGAGCTGATTGAAACAAATTAGGCTCCTGTGTAAATTAAATTTAGGCCACCTAAATTCTGAAAAAGGCTGTCTAAACCAGGCTTTAATGAAGTTAAACTGATCCACTTTAGAAATTAATTCAGATGAAGTTCTCTGAGTGTCCCAGGTGGGAGGGAGGAAGGACAAGGACGTTCACGATGGGCTCAGTTAAGGTGAGAGCTCCTGGAGTTAGAGGTGAGGCCAGGGCTGCCTGCAAGCCTCAGAAAAGGCAAAACCCCCCCAAAACAGAATGGTAGAATTCTCCTCACTGACCAGCTGCATTTATAGGGGAAAAGGAGCAAAATGTCCCTCGGACCAAGTCCCTGTGTCACCACGGACGTGACACCGCGAGGCCGAACACACCTTTCTTCTTCTTCATTTTTTCCTTTTTCCTTATTTTTTAATTTTTTTTTTTTTTTCCCCTAAATGCCAGACAGGAAATGTCTTGATGTAATATTTAACATGGGGGCCTGGGGGACTCAGCATGATTGAAGACAGGATCTTCATTTTGACAGCTTAATGCATTTTACATGACGGGGCCGCCGCATCCTCCGATTTCTGCCGAGCGATCCCGGGCTGTGTCTCCTTGCTTGACATCCAAACCTCATCCCCTTGCCCTCCTGACCCTTTCCCTTTACCAGCTCTTGGTTATAAGCTCCATCCCCTCAAATCTCTCAGGGTTTCCCTGGCTGTAATCTGGTGATAAAGAGGAGCAGCGCCCAAGCAAAGCCGGGTTTCCCTGATAATTCCTTGTGTGACATCTGGTTACAGGATTATTGTGGATAAAACAACCTTGGGATGGAGTGGATTAACCTTATCCACGCTTTGATAGGGGCAGTGAGGCGTGGGCTGAGTGTGGGTTTGGGGCTCTGGGCAGATTCTTTGCAGATAATAATGATAATTATTGGGGAGTCTTCTCACAAAGAGGAATTTGGGGCTGCAAAGACTTCAGTGCTTGCAAAGCGTTTGCTCGACACTTAGAGAAGAAAATAATTAAATCTCTAGGTCTATAATGAGATTTTAATGAATTTAGGCTAATTTGGCTCATTATTAGGGTCTGCTGGGTGTATCCATTACACACCTCCAGTCTTACCTAATTCTGTGTCAGCCTTTGTGTAAGGGCTGCTCACTCTGTGTGTAACAAACCCCAAAAACCCCAAATCCAGCTTCTAGCAAAATCCTAAAATTCTCTTTTAAGCCACCTTTAGCCTAAATGACACTCTGAGCCATTTAAACCTGTCTGTTTGCCTACTGCAGGAATATTTTGGTGTAGGAAGTGGTGGTCAGGGTGGGAGAACTGCCAACAATTGCTGGTTTGTCATGCTTTTTAAAATTTTTTTTTTCTTGTGAAGACAACCTGAATTGGGGATTTTGGAGCTGCTGGAGGCAGAAAAGCCACACACATCTGTCTGCCTGTGATGTGCCTGCAATCAATGCTCTGTGAGCAGGATCTGAGCCCCCCAGCCCCTGCACAAAGGCACCAGTGATAAGCAGCTGCTGCTGCACAAGGACCTGGAGCAGGCAAAAAAAAAAAAAAAAAAAAATTGTCCTCGATGAATAAATCCAATATATTCCATATAAATCTCTTGTTATAGCCTGTTTTATTGAACCAACTGGAATGTTTCTCCTCTGGAGAGGCCGTGGAGGGAGCCTTATTTATTAGCACTGCAACACGAGAGCCTCCCCGTGCCTTTGTCTGCTTTATCTCGCCTGTCACCACGATTTGGGGACCTGCAGCAGCCAGGAATGAAACCTCTGTCCCTGGAAAATGGGGGGCACCAGCTGTGCTGGGGTTTGCCTGGGAAGGGGGTGGCTGTAGGGGATTGATTGGGGTGATGCTGGCAGAAAGGGGATCACAGTTTCACTCTCTCCAAAATTGTGGACACAATGGATTCCCAGCTCATCCCCACTGCTGTGTCTCTGTAAAAATCTCAAATAAAACCTCAAACCCCAGAGGGAATCCTGCTCTGTTTGACCCCTGGAAGGGTGGTCAGGCTGGGGAATCACCATCCCTGGAAATGCTCAGCAAAAGTGGGGATGTAGCACGTGTTGGTGACCTTGGAATGGTTTTTTTCAGCCTTAATAATTCCATTATTCCCTCTGGAGCAGCTCAGCACCCAGATAATGGAGCTCTTGTCTCCTCTTGGATGTCCAAAATGAATTTTTTCCTGCTCAGCCTCCAAAGGGAGGGCAGTGTGTCAGCTGGGAACACCAGACTGGCAGAAATCCTCTTTTCTTCCTGGCAAGGTGAATCTTCTTGGGAAGATTTAGGAGTCAAAAATTATCCAACAATTATCCCATCACCACAGGAGGTGACTGGTTCCAGTTAAACCCTCCAGCCTTGGAGCTGGGAAAGAATTCAAATCTTGGATTGCCAAGGGAAATGAGAAAAATCCCCCCAAAAAATCCAGCTTTTCCCACTGCTGGCCCAGAGCTGGAATTCCACCCCACCTTTGCAGGGATGCTGTGGGCTCAGCACTCCCATCACAGAGAGGTTTTTATCTCCCTCATCTGCTCGTCCTTCAGGAGGCACAGCAAGGAATGTCAAGGACTGGGAAACACAGAACTGCCTCTGGCTGTGCTGCTGAACATGATGAACACAGCAAAAACAGAGCTGACACTGAAAAGCTTTCACCTGGTGATGCAAAGGTGCAAAGTCCTGGTGCAATGAGGCGAAATAATGAGGCAAAAATTAATATTATAGCCCTTAATAAGGCAAAAAAAATAATATTACAGCGCTTTGGTTTTTAAATATTTGTGCAGAAATCCATGCTGGATGTTGTTCTGAGAGCACAGCCTGGGAGTATGACTGGGGACAGACACTTGCTCCAGGTTTATATTAAGTTTCCAGCAAACTGAGGGAATATCAGCCTGTCTGACCCAATATTATGTTGATTCCCAAGTAATTACATTTGTTATTTGCAGGATCTGTAGTAAATCGAGTTGTGGCAGTTATGGGGATGCTTCACAGAAGCAATTTCAGAGATCATTAAATATATCTTCCATTGGTTACACATCACATTAACCCCTCCAGTGCCTCCAGACATACGACATCCCTTCAGCAGAGAGGCAATTTTATGGGATTAGCTGCCAAAGGCAATCCAGTGGAGATAAATTCCAGAAATTCATGCAATTACTGCTGGCAGAGGTCTGTTGTTCACTAGAAAGACACGAGGATTAAAAACTTTGAGCCGAGCTCAAACTCCAGGCAATCTAATGCTGGTGTGGGGTGAGCTTTGGGAGGTTGAGGAGTCTGGGGAGGTTTTTCCCTTGTATCCCAAACCTGGATTCACCTCCCTGCCTTAAACCAGCAGCAGGATGGGGTGAAAAATAACATTTTTCACCCAGCTTTGCTCTCCACCAGTTCCCTCCCTAACTCAACACATTTCTGCTGCTTGTTGAGATTTTAAGATAATTTAAAAACACCCAGGGTGCATTCAGAGGGCAGAGGGGGAACATGAACTGGTGTTTCCTGCAATATGGGGAAGTTTGCTGACCACCAAACCCCTGCCCTGCCCCACAGGCTCTGCTGCTTCCTCCTCCCAGTTCTAGACCTAAACCATTCAATTATTCCATGACAAATATCCAAACTCTCACCCCATGCATGAATCTAAAAGATTGGGGTCTGAATCATCATCTGGAAAACCGGGAGGAGAAACTCTCCTAGGACCAGCTTTGTTGAGTCTGATCTAATTCAGGGTTTAATGTGATTCCACAATCTGGGCCCATCCTGGAGCTGTGCTCAGCCCTGCTGGGCTCTGGCTGCCTCAGGAGTTGTTTTTATTGTTGGGTGCCAGTGTAATCCCCACTCTCATCAACTGCTGCAGCAGAATTGGGATGAGCAGCTTTCTCCTCAGGTCTGATAAAAGTGCCCTGGGATTCCTGCAGGAGCAGGAATGGTGGTTTGTGAGTTCCCAGGGGATGGACACAGCTCTGCCAAGCTGGAATTATTGCACCCAGGCCTTGGGGTGTCCATCAGCATCCCTCCAGTGGCTCCAGTTGTTCCATTCTCACTCTTTGTCCATCATTCCCAACATCTCTTCATGCTGTAAATCCCCAATGAGATTTTCCACCTCAAAATTAACCCAGACTGCATCTGCTGCCTGCCAGGATGAAAACACCACCACTGGGCACACATTCCTGGGGATTTCTCACAGCCCTAATGAGTTTTTTTGGTGCTGCTGGTGACCCCAGCCTGTGCCAGGGCTGTGTGTGGCAGCAGCTCCTTCCCTGCTCCCTGTGTCACAACCCAGCAACTCCCCCCATCCTAGCAACACAAACAGAGCCTAAAAACACCCAGAAATATCTTCCTCCCCCATTGCAGAGCCTCAGCCTGCAGCAGGAAGGGGAAGACCTGATATACCACAGAAAATGAAATATTTAAAAAAAAAAGGAAATAGGGAACAGACATCACATTTTCCTCAGTTTGCTCAACTCATTTTTTTTTTTGGCAAAACCTCAGGTGTCTCACACCTCCAGCTCTGAGGCATTTGCCAGCCTCTGGGCTGGAAAAATATTCCCCAAACCTGCCCAGTTTTGCCCAGCCCCAGCTCTGGGTGCTAAGCAGGCAGAAATTATTTTGATGCTCCCTCTCACCTTCTTGGAGCCACATCTGGGCTGGGTTTCTGCAGCTGAGGAGAAGCTCCCTCTTTGCTGGATTAGTCACAGACTGAAAGGGGAAAAACCCCCCATGGCCTGAATTGACTGTGTCTGAAAACAGGAGCTTTGGAGATTGGGCATAAAGCAGATTTTAGAGATGCTCTGCATGATAAAGTCCAGCTTTGAACACCTGCTGGGAGAGGAGGGCCTAAAAGGAAATATTCAGTTGGAGAGAAAGCAAGAACAAAGACCAGCTGTTAAATCCTAATTTCTGAGACTCTTTTCCTGAGCCAAAGCAGAGCTGGAGCTTCCCTGTTCCTTGGGATGGGGTCTGAGTGTCAGGGGGTGATTTAGGGGTGCTAAACTTTGGTGTTTTCATCTTTGTTCCCCCCAAACCCAGGTTTGGACCAGAAGGAAAATCCCAGGTGTAATCCCAGGTGTAACCATGAGCTTCCAGCTCTGGGGTGTCCAGAAGGATCTGGAGATGTGGGAGTGAATCCAAAGGCTGGAGCCCCTCTGGAGCCAGGCTGGGAGAGCTGGGAATGTTCCCCTGGAGAAGGGAAGGATCCAGGGAGAGCTCAGAGCCCCTTCCAGGACCTAAAGGGGCTCCAGGAGAGCTGGAGAGGGGCTGGGGACAAGGGATGGAGGGACAGGACACAGGGAATGGGGGATGGATATTGGGATATTGGGATATTGGGATATTGGGATATTGGGATATTGGGATTAATCCTTCCCTGGAAGAGTCCAGGCAGGATGGGCTGAGCTGAATCCAGCCCTTCCTTGTGCTGGGATTCTCCTTCCTTTTTTGTTTTTTTTTTTTGTTATTTTTTCCCCCTTAACTCTCCTTATGAGGAACATATTTCCAACACTGCCCTTGGAAGGAGCCCTGGGTGATGGAGTGGTGTGGCTGTAATTTGCCTGCTGCTGAGTGTAGTGTTTCAGTCCTCTCTGAATTTGTGCCTATGATTTATGAGTTAATGCTTCCCCTTGTAAATTATATCGAAGAGAGAAAAAAAAAAAAAAAAAAAGAGCCTTATTTTCCCCTGTTTTTAGCAAACTTAATGTTTATGCTTTATGTGCCATCAGGAGGAATAAAGAACTCTGAGGTTTCCAGACTGTGTTTTCAGCAGGTAAAATGCAATTATTCAGAGCAGGGAGCTCTATTTGATCCATGAATAGGGGAAAATGAAAAGGCATTCAAAGGCTGAGCCAAAGCCTCTTTAAATCTTTTTTTTTTTCCACTGGGATTATAGAGCCACACAAAGGGGAAGGGGATCCACGTCGTTCCTCTCCCCACAGGGCTCAGGCTTGCACTGCACCCTTGGAAAAGGCAGACCTCAGAGTTCCCAGTTTTCCCTGTGTGCTTTTCCCATCACATTAATCCCTGTGGGAGCTGTTGTGACATTGTGCTGGCGCTGCTGGGGCTCTGACACCCTCCTGCTCTGTCTCACCTGGCACGACCCTGCCCTGCTGCCACCTCCCATCCTGTCAGCTGCCCAGGTGAGCACCAGCCCCGAGGGGATCAGGGGGAGCTCTCTGAGCCGTGTCCTGGCTGCTCCTGGAGCTTTTCCTGCTGGGGTCAGGCTCCTCCACAGGCTCCCCAAAGGAGCTGCTGCTGCTGCATCCTCTGTGGAGCACAGGAGGTTTCCCAGTCCAGGAAACACCACATTTTCCCCCTGACCATTTCCACACTGGCCTGGTTTGAGGGACAGGTCTCTGCCAATAAAGGCAGAAGCTTCTCTTTTAAATGGAGAATGTAAACCTCCTCCCTCCTAATTATTATTATAATTTTGAAATTAAGGAGCTCTCAGGCAAAGATATGGGAATTAGGAATAACAGTTCTTTACTAGGAAAATTAAAACAGAAATAAAGAGCAATCCCAGCCCTGCCAGAGTCAGAATCCAAGCTGACACCCGTCAGTCAGTCAGGGTGTTGGCACAGTCCCATTCAATGGTGGCTGCATCCTCCTGCAGGGGCAGATGTGGTTCAGCTGGAGCAGTGCTCCTGGAGAAGGTGCAGTTTCCTCTGAAGCTCCAGGGATGATGTGGAAGGCTCTGGTTTTCCTCTGGGATCCAGTGGCAAAGGCTGCTCTGCTGTTCCAAATCTCAGTTTTTATCTGGGTAGGAAAGGCTTGGCTCCTCCCCTGGCTGGAGCATCTCCCATGGGATGATGGAATTTTATCAGCCATGCCCTGGGACTCAGTGGCCATGAACAGGAGATATCTCCTGGAGGGAGGATGGGCTGTGGGAAGATAAAGATGATTGCCCAGCTGGGTTAAAGATGGCCCATGAGCAGGAGATATCTCCCACAGAGATCAGGGGCACTGCCCCAGCTGGGTTAACAGATGGGGACAGAATTCACACACACACACATTCCCAAGGGAAGGGAACACCAGGATCATGGATACAGCTCCAGGCCCAGCCCAGGACAAACCCAACAATCCCACCCTGGGCATCCCTGCCAGCACTGTCCCAACGCTCCTGGAGCTCTGCCAGCCTTGGGAATGAATTCCCTGAGGGAATTCAGTGCCCAGCACTCTCTGGGGGAAGAACCTTTTCCTAAAATCCATAAATTTTAGCAGGAATATTGCAGTGCACGCCCCAAACTCCTTGTGCTTCTTTTCCTTCTCCAGGTGGTGAAGGAGGACGGGTGATTCCAGAATTTTGGATTGACCATGGGTGCATCCAGCTTTCCTCAGGAGCTGTCTCCAGTCCTTGTCTTCCACTGAGCAGCACCGTGAGCTGCTGAAAGCAAATATTCCATGGAAAATGGGTTTGTAATGGGATGGAAAATTGGGAGCAGGGGACACAAAGGTCAAGGGTGAGCATCTCGTGCTGGAAAACAGAGCCCAGCATGGGCTGACACCACTGCAAACAACTGCTCCTCTCATATCTCACCTTTCACATTTAACATTCCCCATCTATTTCCTATTTATTTCATATTTCATAGTGCTTTGTAGAGGGCAAAATGAAAGAAAATGGCTCATTCTTTGTCAAACTATCAGTAAAAATTAAAAAAAAAAATCCAAAAAATTCCCCCCACCTTGGTGTTGGTCTGGAATCTGTTCCAGCTCAGCTGAATTTTAATCCCCTAAAATCTTTCCTGAGTTTATGCTGGAAAACAAAATAAAAATACAACACAAGCAACATCCAGGCTTTAAAATGGAATTAAATATTTATTTTTTTCCTTTTGCAAAGATATTATTTCCTCACTGGATCCACCAGGAATAGTTAATGGCCTCCATGCAGACTTGACACATTTTCAAGGGAATTCACTGCAAAGCCAGTTTGAAAAATTCCATTGAAATTTGGATATTTTTACATTTCAGTTTGCCTTCCCTGAAGCTATTTGTTTCTAGAGCTGTCTGGTTTTTTTTTATTTTTTTCCCTGCAAACTCCAGGCTGGTTTTTCTGAGCATGAGCACCAATTCAGATTCCACGGAAAAGGGAGAAAAAAGAATTTTTTTCCGATTTTCTTATCCCTTGCCAAGCTTCTTACAGGAATTTTTAGCAAGATACAAACTCTGAGAGATCCCATCTTTATGCTGAATAAAAGTACTTGCAGAGCCTCAACTTTAAACATTTCCTATTTGCTCCTGTCACATAATTTGAAGATGGTTATAGCCTGGAGAAGCCCCTGACCTAATTCAGTCAGAGCAGAGCAAAGCCACGCAGGAATCAGCCCCACTGTGGCCTCAGCACAAAATCCCACAAGCAGGAAAGTTTGGGGAAAAAAAAAAAAAAAAATTGTTTTGAAGAGTATTTGTCAATAAGTTCTCGGGGGGATTTAAAAAAGCAATGGTGAGAAGGAAGTTGGGAAAATCCCAGAGGAAGGAGGTGATGGAGGGAAAGGGGAGATTAATTTGGAAGAGTTTTTCATGTCATCACATCCCTTGAATTGTGCAAGTCCAGCTTGGATGGGGCTTGGAGCAACCTGGGATAGTGGCATGGCAAGGGTTGGAATTTTGAGTTTTTGGGTCCTTTCCATCCCAAACCATTCCATGATTCTGTGGTTGAACCACTGGTCTCTCCGACAACTGATGAGTGGATGAAATTTAAATTTTAATTTTGTTTTTTTTTTTTAATACTTCCAAACATATTTCCAGTGTCGCGTTTTGGGGGGCAAGACTTTGCTCCTGTACCTGTGACGTGTGTGGGGGCTCAGGGAGGAAATCTGAATTTGCCCATTTCAAATCCCAAACTCTTTATCCAAGGAAACAAATCTCCCCTTGCCCGACCCCCATCCTCACACAGCCCAGTGGCAGCAGACGAGACACTTGTGCTAATTAATATTTTATGGGCTGATAGACTTCTCCTTTTTTTTTTTTTTTTTTTTTTTTTTTTTTTGCCTCGGCAGCTGGTCTTAAATAAAGACCAATTTGCAGAAGTGTTAATTAACTCTAATTACAAAGCTCATTGTAGCTGCTCCGAGGATTTCCGTCTGGAGGATGACATGGAACCGCTCAGCCCAGGGAAACGTCACGGCGGCTCTTCCCAACAGAATTCCAAACAAATACAGAAAATAGTGAAAAGCAGCAAAAAATGGGAAATACTGAAAGCTGCAATAGTAAAAATAGGGAAATATTGAAAGCTGGAGAGGGATTTTAGGCAAGGTTCAGAGTGGCAGGGTAAGGGGGAATGGCTTCCCACTAAGGATTAAATGGGATTTTGGGAAGGAATTCCTGGCTGTGAGGTTGGGAGGCCCTAGCACAGGTTTCCTGGGTTAACTGACATTTCTTTGCCAGGATTTTGCAGCAGGAGGAGCTGAAGAAAGGATTTTTATGCAGGTGGTGGCAGGACAGACAGGAATGGTTTGAAACTGAGAGGAGATTTCAGTTTGATGTTGGGAAGGGATTCCTGTGATGGTGGGGAACCCTTGGGATGGGATTCCCAGAGAAGCTGTGGCTGCCCCTGGATCCCTGGAAGCATCCAAGGCCAGGCTGGAACACCCTGGGACAGGAAAGGTGTCCATGCCCATGGCAGGGGTGGAATGGGATGAGATTTAGGATCCCTTCCACCCCAAACCTTCTGCGCCTCAAGGGTCCAACCCAACACGTTCTGCCCATTAGCACGAGCTCCCTAATTAACTCCCCCCTCCCATTTCCATGGCCAGCTTTCCCTCACCCATCTCCCCACATCCCAGCTCCTCAGTGCTTCACCCTGGATCCACCCATGGTGCTAATGAGTAGGAAATCAATTAGGAGCCGTGCCACGCGGGCAATTAGCGATGACACCACGCCGGTGTCACTTCCAGCCCTCCCCTGGCTCACAGCACTGACAATTCCCACTTCCCTGCCTCTGGAAACCAGCCAGGGGTGGGATCTGCTCCGTGCTGGCTTTAATTGGCTGCAGGGCTTCATTCCCGAGAGGAAAATCTTCATTTCCAGCCCCCATTTCCACTGGGGCTGTCTCAGTGCTTGAAGCTCCTGGGGATGATGGAAAAAACGTCTAAAGGAATAGTTTTGTGTAGTCCTAATAGATGTCCCTTTAAAAAGTACAAATTTATCATTTATTTTCAATAATTTATAATGGTCATATTTTATAAGTGTGGGAAATGGTAGTGATGATGATGATGATGATGATGATGACAGAGTCTGGGATAGAGGAAGGTTTCCTTGCTCCTGGCAAGGGGTTTGAACTGGGTGATCTTTAAGGTCCCTTTCAAGCCAAATAATTCTGGGATTATTTATTATTATTATTATTATTATTATTATTATTATTATTATTATTATTATTATGGTGATGCTGATGCTAAATAATAAAAAATTGTTGTTGTTATTATTATTATTCTGATAGTGATTATGATTATAAATAATAAATTTATTACTAATATTATTACTATTACTATTACTATTACTACTATTATTACTATTACTATTATTACTATTATTATTATTATTTGCAGCAGATTTTATGCAAAGGAGCTGAGAACAAAGTCCCACTGCAGCTCCACTCGAGGCTGTGCAGTCACTATAAATTCAGACCTTGAGCTCCTTTCTTTTTGAGCTAATTTTGGGCTACCAGCCCAAATTCTTCTTTCAGCTCCACAGGGAAGTGATGCCCTGGAAAGAAATAAAAGGATGTGTGACAATCTAGGCAAAAAAATCCAGTCTGAAAGAGGATGGAGGAGAGGCTTTGGTGTGCTGAAGCATGTTTTTCCCTAAATTAATTTCCCAATAAAGAGATATATTCAGTGCTGTTAAACAGTCACTTTAACCACCTCCACAAAAACCCCTTAGAAACAGAAAAAAGCCTTTTGCAGCATTAACTCCTTCACACAAAACATCAGCACATTAATAAGCACCAGGCGTGGGGGCTCCCTATTGAGCATTATCCCTTTCTTTTTCTCTCTATTTTTTTCCTTTTCACTCTAACTCTATTTATTTTTATTTTTCATTCTTTCTTTCCCTATTTATTTCTTTTTCTCGCTATTTCTTTCTCTTTTTCTCTCTATTATTTCTATTTCTATTTCTATTTCTATTTCTATTTCTATTTCTATTTCTATTTCTATTTCTATTTCTATTTCTATTTCTATTTCTATTTCTATTTCTATTTCTATTTCTATTTCTATTTCTATTTCTATTTCTCTCTAACCCTATTTCTTTTTCACTCTTTCTTTTCCTCTCTAATTATTTTTCTCTCTAACTCTATTTTTTTCCTTTTCACTCTAACTCTGTTTATTTTTCTTTTTCACTCTTTCTTTTTCTCTCTATTTCTTTTCTTCTCTATTTCTTTCTCTTTTTCTCTCTAATTCTATTTATTTTTTCCTCTCTCACCCTATTTCTTTTTCTCTCTTTTCCTCTCTAACTCTATTTCTGCCCCCAGTCACACACCACCCCTAACCCTGAGGCCATCCCCCTGCACCCCAACCCAAACCCCACTCCTAGTTCTGTATCCCACCCCTAAAACCACCCCTCAACAGCACCTTAGCCTTAATTAGGGTCAGGATTAGGGTTGGGGTTAGGTTTAGGGATGGGTTTAAGTTTGGGGTCAGGGCTGGTATTAAGGTTAGGGTTAGGGTTAGGATTTGGGTTAGGGTTTGGGTTAGGGTTTCATTTAGGGTTGGGGTTAGGATTAGGGCTGGTTTTAGGGATGAGGTTAGGTTTGGGGTTAGGTTTAGGGTTGCATTTATTGTTAGGGATGGGGTTAGGATCAGGATTAGGGTTGGGGCTGGGGTTAGGATTAGGGTTAGGAATGGGACAGGTGGAAATGGCTCCCATTCAGAGAGTGGGTGGCACAGAGTTAGGGTTAGGATTAGGGTTTCATTTAGGGTTGGGGTTAGGATTAGGGTTAGGGTTGGGGTTAGAGTTAGGGTTAGGGTTGGTTTTAGGGATGGAGTTAGGGTTAGGTTTGGGGTTAGGATTAGGGTTAGGATTAGGGTTTCATTTGGGTTTGGATTTAGGATTAGGGTTGGTTTTAGGGATGGGGTTAGGTTTGGGGTTAGGGTTGAGGTTAGGGTTAGGGTAGGTTTAGGGTTAGGGTTAGGGTTGGTTTTAGGGATGGAGTTAGGGTTAGGTTTGGGGTTAGGGTTGAGGTTAGGGTTAGGGTTGGTTTTAGGGATGGGGTTGGGTTAGGTTTAGGGTTAGGGTTAGGGTTGGTTTTAGGGATGGGGTTAGGTTTGGGGTTAGGGTTGAGGTTAGGGTTAGGGTTGGTTTTAGGGGTGGGGTTGGGTTTGGGGTTAGGGTTGAGGTTAGGGTTAGGGTTGGTTTTAGGGGTGGGGTTGGGTTTGGGGTTAGGGTTAGGGCTCCATTTTGGGTTAGGGATGGGGCAGGTGGGACGGGCTCCCATTCAGGGAGTGGTGGCACAGCTCTCAATTATCTGCTCTGCCAGAAGCTTTGTCCCTTTGTCCACGTGCACACGCTGCTTTGTGCCTCCCAAAGGGCAATTCAGGAGCTGGGCAAGGCCTGGCACATTAATAATAATGAGCTAATTTCCACACCATCTGCTAATCGCTCTCCTCAGCAGCGCCTGGCTCCCACAACAGGAGTTTTTCCCACTCTCCTTCTGTCTACCAACAGGAAATAATGACATCCAACCCCACTCCTTTGGATGGGATCCACTTGGTATTTCGTGCTGCTGCACCAGCACAGACTCATTGCACAACCTCTCCCTCCGGCTCCTCGAGGGAAAATCCTCCCCAGGGAAAGGAGGGGTGGAATGGGAATTGTGGGGTTGATCCCTGTTCTCTCCCCCTTCCCTAAAGTGACTTTTTTTGTTTTGTTGGGGTGGATTTTCGCTGTGTGGTCGGGCTGAGCAGAGCAGGAGTGGGCTGGGATGACGAGCAGGGTGCTGCATTTGTGGGATGTGGAGACCATAAATGCCAGCTCTGATCCTAAGGGGAGCTGGCTTGGCTTCCCTGGAAAGGTCAGAGCCAGGGGGATGCAGGGATGCAGGATGGGGGAGGGATCAGAGCATCCAACAGCCCTTCCCGACCCTCTGAGCCTGTGGCACTGCTGTGCCAGCCAGGGAATCATGGAATCGTGGGATTCCAGACTGGTTTGGGTTGGAAACTCTTCTGGTTCCACCCCCAACACCTTCCATATCCCAGTTTTTTCCAAGCTGGCCTTGGACTCTTCTAGGGATGAGGCAGCCACAGCTGGGTCTCCCCAGTCCCACAGGGAACAATTAATTCCCAATTTTTAATCTAAATCTCCTCTCATTCAATTTAAAACCATTCCCCATTGTCCAGTCCCCACCTGCCCACGGAAAAAAATTCCCTCTGCATATTTTTTAGAAGCTTCCTTTATCCATTACAAGTGCAATGAAACACCCCAATGCATGGAGCATCATTCCCATTCCCTGAGGCTCCAAAATCACCTTTTCCACATGGAGCATCAGCCCCCAGATCAGAACTCAAAATCACCTTTTCCACATGGAGCATCAGCCCCCAGATCAGAACTCAAAATCACCTTTTCCACATGGAGCATCATCCCCCAGATCAGAACTCAAAATCACCTTTTCCACATGGAGCATCAGCCCCCAGATCTTAACTCAAAATCACCTTTTCCTCTGGAGCATCATCCCCCAGACCAGAACTCAAAATCACCTTTTCCACATGGAGCATCAGCCGCAGACCAGAACTCAAAATCACCTTTTCCACATGGAGCATCAGCCCCTAGATCAGAACTCAAAATCACCTTTTCCTCTGGAGCATCATCCCTCAGATCAGAACTCAAAATCACCTTTTTCTCTGGAGCATCAGCCCCCAGACCAGAACTCAAAATCACCTTTTCCACATGGAGCATCAGCCCCCAGACCAGAATTTTCCTCCCTTGAGCTCGAAACTGATTTTAGGGCATGAGCATGACAAAATTCCCGTTGTTCCCTGAACTTCCAGGGTTTTTCTTTCCCTCCTTCCTCTCCCCTCACAGCTGCTCACTAATGGGAAGCAGCACCAGGTTTTTCCCTCCTCCCTGACTTATTGCCTGCGTGTGTTTGTGGCTCAGGATATTACACTGGGGATCTGTGGATTGGTTCTTTCGGTTCATGTGGAATTTGGGAGAGCAGGAAACACATTTAGCTCCAATCACCCCGGGAATAGGTCACACAGAGTCATGAACCTTTCAGAACAAATATATGTGGCCAGGTGTGAGGGAAAATGGGTTCCATATGTCCCCCATGGATGGGGCCAGGAGAAATTTCCTCGCAGCCGCAAACGGGACGAGGGTGGATTTCTCCACATCCATGTGAAATCAGGGGTAAGCCAGAACAGATCCTTTCCTGCCAGTTTGGTTTGATGGGATTTTTTTGGGTTCCCTTTTCCAAGCAGCTCCCAGGACTCCAGGCTCTGCTAGAGACAAACCCATGGATTGAAGGATTCCTAGAAGAAGGGGTGTTGCCTTTTCCAACCCTTTTCCAAGGGTTTTTTTTGGCTCTTTTTGCTTTTTTCTTTTTTATTTCCTTTTTATTTCCTTTTTTGTTTTTGTTTTTGTTTGTTATGTTTTTCTGTTTTTGGTTTTTTGGTTTTTGTTTTTGTTTTCCCAAGGGTTTGGGCTGTGCTCTTCATTATCTGCTGGCTGTCATCATGCCAATGGAAGTGGAAAGGAAGGATTGTTTGAGGTTCTTGCAGGTTGTTCCAGCAGGTAGGA
Organism: Oenanthe melanoleuca; assembly: GCF_029582105.1. Taxonomy (NCBI): domain Eukaryota; kingdom Metazoa; phylum Chordata; class Aves; order Passeriformes; family Muscicapidae; genus Oenanthe; species Oenanthe melanoleuca. Next base: position 35,407,856 of record NC_079341.1, on the reverse strand, counting down.
GAAGATCTGGGAGCTAAACCTGGAGTGGTGGGATACAGCTGTAGGAGCTGTGCAGCTCTTTCCATGAAAAAGGGGGAAATTCCAACAGCTCTTGAGCTGCCATGGTTCAAATTGCCACACCAAATGTCACCTGTGGCAGCAGAATGGGAGCAGAGCATGTTCTGCATCCATGTGGGATGAGCTTTGGGAACACCAAATCCCTGTGTCCAGCTCCAAGCAAAGCCTGGATCTGTGGTGTCCTGGTGTGAAGGACAGGTGTCTGCCAATAAAGGCAGAAACTGCTCTTTGAAATGGAGAATGTAAACCCCCTAAATCCTAATTATTATTATAATTTTGAAATTAAGGGGCTCTCAGGCAAAGAGATGGGAATTAGGAATAGCAGTTCTTTACTAGGAAAATTAAACTAGAAATGCAGTATTACACAGAACAATCCCAGCCCTGCCAGAGTCAGAATCCAAGCTGACACCCATCAGTCAGTCAGGGTGTTGGCACAGTCCCATTCAATGGTGGCTGCATCCTCCTGCAGGGGCAGATGTGGTTCAGCTGGAGCAGTGCTCCTGGAGAAGGTGCAGTTTCCTCTGAAGCTCCAGGGATGATGTGGAAGGGTCTGGTTTTCCTCTGGGATCCAGTGGCAAAGGCTGCTCTGGTGTTCCAAATCTCAGTTTTTATCTGGGTAGGAAAGGCTTGGCTCCTCCCCTGGCTGGAGCATCTCCCATGGGATGATGGAATTTTATCAGTCATGCCCTGGGACTCAGTGGCCATGAACAGGAGATATCTCCTGGAGGGAGGATGGGCTGTGGGAAGATAAAGATGATTGCCCAGCTGGGTTAAAGATGGCCCATGAGCAGGAGATATCTCCCACAGAGATCAGGGGCACTGCCCCAGCTGGGTTAACAGATGGGACAGAATTCACATTTCTGGCCACATCAACCCAACACAGATGGGAACAGCTTCCCTGAGGGCTGGATCATTGCCCAGGAGCTTCCATGGGACATCCCATGGAGAGGGGACAAAGGATCAGGGTGGCACTGAGGACAGACTGGCACTTCCCAGAGTGATCCCAGGAATCTCCTGATCCATAAGGGACCTTTTCCAGCACAACCCCCTGGACTGGGGGTGCTCAGAATCTCCTGGAGGATCAAAATCTTTGTGTTTAACATGGAGCCCAGGCTGGGAGCAAATTGGTGAGGGCTGAGATGTTCCTGGGGAACTCAGCCAGGCTCTCCATGAGACAGGAGGGGAAAATAGTGATTGTAGCCCCTGTGAATGCCCAAAAAATTAAATTGGGATGGGCCAACAGCACTGCCCAATCTGTGGCTGCTGCTGCCTGCAGGGGGAGCAAAGGGTAGGACAGAGGAATAACCTCATGGAAAGAAAACTGGGAACAAACAGTGGCACTGCTGGATTTATTTAATGTTTTAGTGAATAAACATCAGCTTCTCTCTGCAACGGAGCAACTGAGGTGAAGAAAACAGATTTGTAAATAACATTTTGGAATTCCTTCCCAGTCACAAATCTAAGCCTGCCCTGTCAGTGTGAATCCATCCCCCTTGTCCTGCTGCTCCATGCCCTTGTAAAATCCTTGTTTTAGTGTATTTGTTCCCTGGATTAGCTTTCACAAGTGGCTTTTTTTTTTGGTTTGTTTTTTTTCTCTGCCCCACGAGATGCAGATACAGATGTTAAAGTGCTCCAGATGTGCTGTGCTCACCTGCAGCAGTGCTGGGACCCCATGGGGTGATAACATCATTCCCAGTGACCTGCTGAGGTTTGGACATCTCCCCTGGGAAAGGAGGAACAATGCCAGAGGAAAAAAAAAAAACAAAAAGGTTGAGTATAAAGTGGTTTCAGGGAAAGGTTATTGACTCACAATTGTCCTGAGGGCTCAGGGCAGGGGGAGGAAGTTGGGGCTCCCCAGGGGCTCTGCTTGTCCAGCCCAGCCCATCCCTCTGGAACACGATGCTGGGAAAAATCAGGATTGGGAGGGACCCCACTTCCAGCATCTGCTGCGTGTACAAACCTCACACTATTTATTTCTGATGTTATTGCCTTAATTACTGTAGAACTTCCCTGTTCTGAGCATTCCAGGAGCTGGCTGTGAAACCCTGGCAGCATCCTGCAATTCCAGCAGTGCTTCATTCGCTGCCCAGAGAAGGAATTTAGAACTGGGGAATTGTTTAGGTTGGAAAAAGACCTCCAAAAATATCAACTTTGACTTGAAAAATACCAAGCACTTCCAAGGGCACCACTAAGCTGTGTCCCCAAATGCCACATCCATGTGGATTCTGGAATTTGTGCATAAAAGTGACACCAGGGGTTGAATTCCCCCTGCCTGGCACTAAATAAATTACAGAAAAAGGTGGGAATAACCTCATGGAATTTATGTTTTAGGAGCCAGCAATGGGCACAGAGCCTGAACCAGTCTCAGGCAGGGACTGGGATGCTGGACCAGAGAATCCCAAACTGGTTTGGGTGGGAAGGGATCCTAAAGCTCATCCAGTTCATGCCATCCATGGGCAGGGACATTTCCTGCCACCCCAGGGTTTCCAGCCTGGCTTTGGGAATTTCCAGGGATCCAGGGGCAGCCACAGCTTCCCTGGGAATTCCATCCCAGCCAGGAATCCCTTCCCAACATCCCAGCTAAACCCATCCTCCTGCAGCCCAGCTTTTCTTATTCTATTTATTATTTCATTTAAAAAGGGAAACAGCCTCTCTGCTTGTCACAGATATGAAAATATTCACAATATTCCTGCAAAATGTGCTGTTCACCTCAGGCTGCACCTGCAGCTCAGATTCTGGCAGTGCCTTTTGGCAGCCAGGGTTTTGTTTGGAGTTTTGCAAGGAATTTTCCAAATTTTACCTGCTGAAACCTGTGGAATAATTGGATAATTTGCTTTCAAGGGCAGGATCTCCAAACAGAGAAGGAAAAAAAAATAATCCTTGAGGGGGAAAGCACCAGGACTGAGCCCAGGGAAAGTCACTCCCTGATTTTTCCAATTCCAGCCATCCCAGGCAGTTGCAAGAGGGAAATAAACAGATGGGAGAGGGTTTCCAAAAAAATGCAAATAGGTTGTAAAAATTCCTCCAAAAATCTGAATATTCAGGGAGAACATGCCAGTTGGGGTGAATATTTTGACAAGGAAAAGGGAAAGAAAGAAGGAAAAGTTAAATGATGTCAGAAGGGATTGTTTGGGTTTCCCTGATAAAATCCTGCAGCAAGAGCTAAAGTTTATTTAATTAAGGCTTTGCACCCTATTTAACAATATAAATATCTATGCAGAACTAAATTCACAAGTCAAATTGAAATGGGCTTCAATGCTGCTACATCAATTTATTTCTTTAATATAAACTATAATATAAATAAAAGTATATTTATATATTATTATATTTATAAATTATATTATAACTTTATATTATATAATATATATTATATTTTAAATACATTATATTATATTATATTATATTATATTATATTATATTATATTATATTATATTATATTATTTATATTTTATAAATATAAAATATTTTGGGGGGGATAAGAGGGTTGATTTTTCCAGGAAACTTGACCATAAAGCTCTAGAGTTTTCTCCCACAAAGAAGTGGAAATTGCAGATATTTAGGTGAGGCAGAATGTGGCCAAAAATTCCTGCTGGATTTTGACTAGGGAAGAAACCAAACCATTTATCTTGCTGGTTTTATTTTCCTGTAGTTTTTCCAAGTAATTTTATTTTTTCCTGGTTTTTTTTTTTTTTTTTTTTTTTTTTTTTTTTTTTTTTTTTTTTTTGTTGTTGTTGTTGTTCTTTTTTCTGGTTTTTTTTTTTTTTTTTATTTTTTGTTTGTTTTGTTTTCGTTTTGGGTTCTTATTTTGGTTTTTTTTTTGTTTGTTTGTTTTTGTTTTCTTTTTCTTTCCCAACCCCAAATCTCAAAGGTCCTTTCCATCCTAAAGGATTCTAGATCCTGTAAGTGAAGACCCTTTTTCTAGGCTGGTAAAAAGATCCTGTCCTGCTGGGAAATCCTGGCCAAAGTGGGATGTGAGGATGTGATCCCAGATTTGCTGTTTTTAGGATGAGGATTGAACATGAGGTGGTTTGGATGGCTGGAAAATCCTCTCAGCCCCACAGAGCAGAAATGCAGGAGGACAAAGAGCCCCAAATGCTCAGCCCAGGTCGGGGGCATCGTGGAAAATCCAAATATTTTGACTCCAAAACTGAAATTTCTTGCTCAATATATCTGGGACTCCACCACTGACCTGGGCAGCTGTGCCAGGGTTGGAGAAGCTTTTCCATGAAGGAGTTTTCCCAAATATCCAAAGCAAAACTCCCATGGGCCAGCCTGGGGCTGTTCCCTCTCCTCCTGTCCCTGTTCCTGTTCCCAGATCCCAAATCCCCCCGGCTGTGCCCTCCTGGCAGGGAATTCCAGAGAGGGAAAAGATCCCTCGGGATCCTCCTTTGCTCCAGCCTGAGCCCCTTCCCATTTCCCTCAGGAATTCTCCATCCTTTCCCATTTCCCTCAGGAATTCTCCATCCTTTCCCATTTCCCTCAGGAATTCTCCATCCCCTTCCCATTTCCCCCAGGAATTCTCCATCCTTTCCCATTTATTCAGGAATTTTCCAACCTTTTCCCATTTCCCTCAGGAATTCTCCATCCTTTCCCATTTCCCTCAGGAATTCTCCATCCTTTCCCATTTCCCTCAGGAATTCTCCATCCCTTCCCATTTATTCAATAATTTTCCAACCTTTTCCCATTTCCCTCAGGAATTCTCCAGCCCTTTCCCAGCTCCACTGTTCCTCTCTGGACATGGATCCTCAATCCCAACTCCCAACCTCCAGCTGGCACAACTAATTTTTCTGTGTAAAAAAAAAAAAAAACAATTCCTTAATAAAATCACTTTAAGGACAAGATATTATGCTGGAAAAAAAAAAAAAATGGAATTCCACACTGCACACAGCAGCTTTTCCAAAGTGGAGCTGCAGCTGCACTTGGGGATGTCTGTGTGGGCATAAATCCCAATTAAAAAAAAAAAATAAATAAAGGGAGAGAAGTAAATAAAAAATGGAAGCACAGCCAATTAATTTGAATGCTCAGTTTTGCCTTTTTGGTGGTGCAGGCAGCTGCTGCAGCACCGTGATCCACATCCCAAAATCCCACCCTGGGGCTTCAGGAAAAGGGGGAATCAGCTGAAAGAAAGTTTGAGAATTAATCAGGGGAAGCTTTTCCTGCGGTAGAATATTGGGAGGAGCCAAATCCCTGCGTGGATTTCAGCAAAATCGGTGCCAAGAGATCCCAACCCTCCTTTCATTCAGAGCAGCAACAATGAATTTGCATCCTAGGAAACAAATGCACTCCACATGCCCTGAAACAAATAAATGGAGATATTCCTTTCTTCCACAGCCAGGAATCTTAATCTTGCTGATAAACAAAGCTGAGGGGAAAAAAAAAGAATAAAAAAGTCTCTGAATGTTTTCTGTGTTTTCTTTAGACACAGACCTGAATGCTGAGGAGAAAATAAAGTGAGCTTTGTGCAAGGAGAGCTGGTGACAAAGCAGAGCTTTCACTTTGAGGCTGAGAGGTTTTTTTTTTTTTCCTTTCATTTTTGGTTTTCCTGCTGGAAATGCAGCTGGTGGGACAGGGTGGGATGTCCCCAGGGATGAGGACACCCCCAAAATCCACCCAAAAGCACCAGCCCATCCAGCAAAGCACCCAAACCAGAAGCAGACAACTTCAGGACATCGTGTCTGTTGTCATTTTCCTCTCATTCTCACATTTTCCTCAAAGTCAGGAAAAATCTCTTTGCTGAAAGGAAGGCTGGGCTTTGGCACAGGGATTCTCCATCCCTGAAAATGCCCAAAAAACGTGTGGATGTGGCACTGCCTGCAGCATCCCAGGAAAAACCCCCTCAGCCATCACCAAGGTTTTATTTCCCTTCTGTTGAAGTGGTTTTCACATTTCCTGATGATTCTCCCAATCTCCCCTAATTAATTTTTTTTTTTTTTTTGGTAACTCCTCAAGGCTGAGCTATTTCAGGCCACATTCAGTGGCTTTCAACCCTTTTAATTCTTATTTCTGTGGCTTTCAAACCTTTTAATTCTCATTTCTGCAGTGTCATCTTGGGCAGGATGCCACCCACCTTCTGCCAAGCTCTGATTTGTAATTACAGGGTCAGGAGTTCATCTTCCTCCAATTGCTCCTCCCTTTGAAATTCCAGCTGAATTACCCAAGTTCTTGACCCAGCAAGAGGAAGGTGCCCACCTAATTATGATCTTATTTCACTTCCCTGAGATCCTTTGGCCCTCATTAACAATTTCTGAAGTTCCTTTCTCAAGTCTAAAGTCCTTTCTCAAGTTTAAAGTCCTTTCTCCAGTCTAAAGTCCTTCAGCAAATTTCCCTTTAGGGGAGAAGTTTAAAACCAAGTGAGAGCTGATCTGTCCCAGCTCAGGCACAACCCAGTGGTTTTTCTTTCCCACCACCATAAAAAGGGAAGCCCAAACCCCTTTCTAATGGAATAAACTTGAATTCTCTCCAAGAAAAGCCTCCCAATTGCTCCCAAGCTCCTGCTCAAAGCCTGGCTGGATTGTGGCAGAGACAGAAATTCCTGGGCTGCTGCTCAAGCTATAATCAGGCAAAAATCCCACTGAACTTTGGGAATTTGAAGTCATTTGCTGGGGGCTGCAGATGCCCTGGGCAGTGCTGCTGGAAGCTTTCCCTGCTGCAGGGTGGAATCAACTCCAACATGCTCCACACCAAATTACTGCCTTATTAATTAAAACACAAACTGTTCTGCTGCTGCTCCTCCTCATGCAGCTGAAGCAGAGCTTGGATTTGTTTGGTTTTTTTGTTTGTTTGTTTTTTTTTTTTCCCCTGCACATCCCAGCTCCTGCTCCAAGGATTTTCTGCCTTGTTTCATTTTTGGGTTCTGGGTGATGCTTGGTGTCCCCTCAGCCCCATGGGGGACAGACCCACCAGGCTGGGCCAAGGTCAGCTGAGCATGGCACTCTCCATCAAGCTGGAATGCAGGAAAATGGGAATATTCTCTGTTTGGACAGGTGCAATAAATTAATCTCACATCTGGCTGAGCTCAGGCAGGGGCTCCATCAGGCTGGGCCATCCATCAGCGCTGGAAGTGCAGAATTCCAGGGTCAGGAGAGGCAGGAGCCCATTTCCAGCTCCACAGATCCAGGAATTCCATCCCCAGGGTGTGCTGGAAGGGACAGCTGGGGGTGGTGGGGTGAGGATGCTGCTCCAGGCAGGGAATTCTCCTGGGATAACTGGTGGCTGGAGGTTTCCTCCAAACCATCCTTCCAGCCTCTGCAATTCCAGCCCGTGCCAAGCCAAGCTCAGAGCTGCTTTTCAGGAAACACTGAACCCCCCAGAGCCCTGAAGGAGCCAGCACCTCCAGGAGAGAGGCAGTTTTTGTTAAAAACCCCAAATGATGAAGAGATCCCACCCCCCTCCATCTCGTTGGAATTTGGCTCCAAAGGCTTTTTCCTCCAGAGGGTTAAAAACCCTCCTTGCATTTCCACAGCCAATTTCAGGACTGTGAACTGCTCTGGAAACGTGGATTTGAACATGTGCTTATCATCAGCTGTGACCTGTGTGCAAGCCCAGAACCAGAACCCCCAGACCTCTGATTCCCCAGCAGAGCCTGCAGTGCTGAGTAATTGCTCTCCACGCCAGATTCCTTCCTCTGCACCCCTGGCAAGGGAAAAGGAGCAAACAAACAAACAGGAAAGCTGCTCCCAGCTGGAGCACAGCTCCAGAGGGGGAATCCAGCAGGTTATTTAAAGCTTGGAGAGGTTCCTCCCTCCAGCCACGCTCGCTGGAGGGGAAACAAGGCCAGTTATTATTAGCTGGAGAGGATGGAGCTGGGATATTGCAGGATATTGCCAGGATATTCCCACAGGAGCGGCTGCTCCTTCACTTGCAAGGGTGTGAGGAGGTGGCTTTGATTTCTGGTGGCTCAAATCAGGCTGAGAAGCAGCTGGTGAAGATTGAAGAACATCAGCAAGTAAAAAAAAAAAAAAAAAAATCTCACTGAGGATGTGGTTGTTCAGCAGAAGTTTTGATCCCTAAAAGAAGCGTTTTGTGCCCAATTTTTTTCTATTATATTGTTAATTTGGGCTTCTTGATGGTATCTTTCTTAATTCTGCTCTTTAATTCTTAATTTTTTAATTCACACACCGTTATCTGAAGGGATGGATTCCCAAAGTGCTGAAAAAACAGTGAGCAAAGAATTGTTCCAAAAATCTCCTTTTCTTACCCCTCCCTGCCTCCTTCCCATGGTGTCCCCCAAGTCCTGATGCTGGAGCAGAGCAGCACTTGGAACTGTGGATGGTGCCTGGGGAAGGGAGGGATCCAGGGAGAGTTTCCAGAAGATTCCAGGGCCTGAAGGGACTCCAGGAGAGCTGGAGAGGGATTTGGGATAAGACATGGAGGGACAGGACACAGGGAATGGCTCCACTGCCAGGGGGCAGGGATGGATATTGGGATACTGGGATATTGGGGTATTGGGATATTGGGGTATTGGGATATTGGGATATTGGGATATTGGGATATTGGGATATTGAGATATTGGGATATTGGGATATTGGGATATTGGGGTATTGGGATATTGGGATATTGGGATATTGGGATATTGGGATATTGTGATATTGGGATGTTGGAATATTGGGATATTGGGATATTGGGATATTGGGATATTGGGATATTGGGATATGGGGATATGGGGAATTGGGAATTCCTGGCTGGGCTGGAATTCCCAGAGAAGCTGTGGCTATCCCTGGAAGTGTCCAAGACCAGTTTGGAACAATCTGGGATTAGTGGGAGGTGTCCCTGCCCATGGCAGAAGAGCTGGAGTGAGATGAACTCTAAGGTCTCTTCCAACCCAAACCAATCTGGGATTCCATTGATGCCTGGAGCTGAATCCCATTCCCTCCATGGGGGGTGGCAGGGCCCATTTGGGGTTTGGAGAAGTGATAATTCCTGTTAAAATCCAGCAGGGATGAGCCACCTCCCTCCATCCTGGCAGAGGCTGTGAGCTCACCCTGGAGCTCCCTGTGTCACTTCTGAGAGGAATGAGGGATTTGTCTTTACAAACGAGCTGTGGGTAAATAAAACCAGCACTGAGAGATAAAAGGAACAATGGGATGGATTATGAATTGACGAATGGAATAAAAAGGAATTTGCCTTTACAAACAAACTGAGAAATGAAATTGGATATTGAGAGATGAAAGAGGCAATGGGGAAGAACCATGAATTCCATAGGAATTAAAAATGCAAAGGAGGGTTGTAGATGAGAGGGGAATCTCAGGTGTCAGGGTTTGGGCAGTCTGTGCCTCTCAAGTGCCTCAGCAATGGGGAAAGAGAGAGGGAAATTGGGATAAAAAGGAGGCTGGACCCTCCAAAAATCTGAGAGACCCCAGGGCAATGTCCCATGGCCTCTCCCTTTAGTGGAATAAAGGAAATTAATCCTCTGCCTCCTTTTGGGCACAAACCTCTGGTGTTTGTGGGTTCATTTTCCTGCCACTTCCCTGGGGGATTCTGCTCTCAGGGCTGTGCAAACATTCCCAGAGAAGTGTCAGAGGCTCCTGGCTGTGCCCAGGAGGAGATCCCAGCCCCAGCCCACCGTGGGATGCAGGACATGGATCTGCCAGAGGATGGGAACTGCCCATGGGTGGGATTCTCCCCGTGGTGAGGGAGTCAGTGACTGCACCAGGGAACAGCTTTCTCTGGAGGAGACAGATAATTTTCAGAGAGTTTTTTTCCTTTTTAAAAAAAGCCATCAATATTTCACAGGCCTGCAGGAAAAAGCAGGATGCCTGAATGGTTCCCACCCAGGGAACAAGGCATGAAATCCCGACACCACCAGAGCTATTTTTACTTTTTTCTTTTTTTTCCCTTTTCATATTGCATAAATGGTGACTGATTTTATGCCCCATGATTAATTCAGACATGGAATAATGGAAATCCAGGAGCACTCATCCGGTTCAAAGGGCCAGAGCAGATAAATAATGGATGTTTACATAACTGCAATATCAATCTCAGCAATAAATGATTTGTAGGAAGTCAGCAGAGAAAGGGGAAATGCTCCTTGGAGGCAGCACCAGGAGGGGATTCCAGCAAAGCATTGCCTTGTGCTGCTCCTTATCCTTGGATAAATCCCAAAATCATGGAATGGTTTGGGTTGGAAGAGACCTTAAAGCTCTTCCCAATCCATCCCAATCCACCCAATCCATCCCAATCACCCCATTTCCACTATTCCAGGCTGCTCCAACCTGGCCTGGGACATTCCAGAGATCCAGGGGCAGCCACAGCTGCTCTGGGAATTCCATCCCAGCCAGGAATTCCTTCCTAATATTCAAATCAAACCTCCTCTTCCACTCCAAACCCTCATTTTACAAAGGTTTTACCAATTCTTTCATGGGAACTGTCTGCCAAACACCACCAAATTCCCATTTCAGCTTCCCTGCATCCCAGAGGTGTTCCCAGAGAAAATCCTGCACTTCCTTAGCTGGAGCAGAAGAATTGGGGCTGGGACAAGAAGTCCAAAAAGCAGCTGCATTGTCCTACAGAGCTGGAATGGAATCTGCTCTTTATTCACCACCTGCTCCAAGGTTTTACTCATGGATCCACAAATCCAGGAGATTTTTTTTTTGTTAGTTTTTTTTTTACCTGTGCACACCCAGAGAGATCATCCCACTGCATTTCCTTCCATGGAAAGGGACACTTCCACTATCCCAGGTTGTTCCAACCTGACCTGGGACATTTCCAGGGATCCAGGGGCAGCCACAGCTCCTCCAGGAAATCTTTAAATCCTAACAAGAAACACTTTTTAGCAAAGGTCCCTTCCAACCCAATTCCATGATTAGAACTGGATTATCCAGGCACTGCCCATCACTGACCTGCTGAAGAACACACTGTGCATGATTTATTTTATCACCAAAGCAGGAACCACTCTGACTTCCCTCTTGCCTCCAAAGTTGGGAGTTCTGCAATTCTTTTTCAGGAAACCAAAATCTGCTAAAAACCCCGTGGTGTTTGCATATTTTAATACAGCTGAGCAAGGCAGTTCTGGACACTTGCTGATGTGAAATGTCAGGGTAGGTGGTTATATAAATGTTATTTTTAGATGTGATTAAAAAAACACATTCCTTTAATGCTAACACATTTTTTTCCCCCCGCCGGCTCGCTGGAATTAAAAAAGCTGTTTAGATATTTCAAGATGGGATTGCATTTCTGCTCCTGGCATAACAATTGAGGCAGCCTAATTGTGCATATGTTAATGGTTTGTTTTAACAGACAGCCTTGCAGGGCTCTGAGGCTGCCCAGCAATAATTTGGCTTTGCCCTGCACAGACCTTTCCTTATAAAACTCTTTTATTACCTGCACAGCAATCAAGGGCTGATGGGTTTTGTCCTGCTCTGCTGTGGGGATCGAGTCACTTCTCCTGCTGGCAGAGAAAATATTTAATTTGGGATGTTTTATTCAGCTTTAAACCCAATTCTGGGTGATGAAAGAGGATGGTAAATAGAAATTTGGTGGGTAGGTAGAGATATTGGGATATTGGGATATTGGGATATTTGGATATTGGGATATTGGGAATTGGGATATTGGGATATTGGGATATTGGGATACTGGGAATTGGGGGTATTGGGATATTGGGATATTAGGATATTGGGATATTGGGATAGTGGGATAGTGGGATATTGGGATATTGGGATATTGGGGTATTGGGATAGTGGGATAGTGGGATATTGGGATATTGGGGTATTGGGATAGTGGGATAGTGGGATATTGGGAATTGGCACATTGGAATAGTTGGATGTTGGGATATTGGGATATTAGGAAATTGGGATTTGGGCTATTGGGCTATTGGGATATTGGGATATTTGGATACTGGGAATTGGGATATTGGGAATTTGGATATTGGGATATTGGCACATTGGAATATTTGGATGTTGGGATATTGGGATATTGGGATATTGGGTATTGGGATATTGGGAATTGGCACATTGGAGTATTTGGATATTGGGAATTGGGATATTGGGATATTGGGAATTGGGATATTGGGAATTAGGATATTGGGAGATTGAGAATTGGGATATTGGGAGTTTGGATATTGGGATATTGGGAATTGTCACATTGGGATATTGGGATACTGGTATATTGGGATATTGGGATATTGGGATATTGGGAACTGGGAATTCCTGGCTGGCAGGGTGAGGGAGCCCTGGCACAGAGAAGCTGCTGGAGTGAATCCTGAGGAGGCCATGGAGATGCTCCAAGGACTGGAGATTCTCCCTCTGGATATAAAACATAAACCAGCCAGAGCAGCCCATAGCAGACTTTCTGTGCCCACTGTGACTGGGACAATTGCATATTTATTTATTTATTCCCTGTGGGATTCACAGGCAGATTTGGAATTTGCTCTGTGTTGCAACCCTTTGTTATCCCATATTTCACATTTCCTTGGTGTCTCCTTTCCTGTAGGGAGGCTGATAAATGGCTATTTTAATTTTTTTTCGTTCTCTGCTTAATTTTAAGAATTTCTGTGGTCACTGGACAGGACAATAAATTGGGGTGTTGTTCAATAACACAATGAGGTGTCAGGAGCCCAGAAATATTCCCATGGCCTTTTAGCAATGGAACATTGATTCCCCCCCACACCAGACATGTTTCTCCAATTTTAACAGTTATTTAGGGGGAAATGATGATTGGTTTCTGAGTCCATAATCCATTCTCAGCAGCTGAAATTAATATTTTAAAATCTCCAGGAGATAAAGATATTAATTTCTCCAGGCTGCTGGTTGTGGGTTTGTGATGCTCTGTGTGTACTGGGGCATGATCCACACCATTTTTAGTGGGGAAAAAAAGAGGAGATAAAGGGATTTATTGGTCTTGAGTGCTCATTAAGAATAAAGAGGGTGTTAATTGGGATGTTAATTAGTGGGGGGTGTTTATAGGGTGAGCCTGATTGGCTCAACACAGAGTGGTCACTGATCACCCAGGGAATCAAACGTTTTCCCAACTGGTGAATTCACTCTTCCAGGACATGGAATCATCCCTGTTATCCAAAGCAGATCCCGTGGGAAGCAGGGAGCACAAATTTAAACCAAGGATTTTCTGAAGTGGCTGCCTGAGCACAGGGATAAAGCAGGAGGGAATTTGGCTTTGGGGTTGCTCAGTCTTCCCCCAGGAAAACCTCGGGAAATATTTACCAGGGGCTTTGGAATTGTTTCTGGTCTCATCCAAAGGCAGGATTTAAGAATTAAATGAAATTCCTGCCTAGGCTGGGTAAAACAGAACGAGTCTGGAGGGGCTGGGCTGGGATTTCAGGTGAAGGAGACTTTAAAGGAATTAATTCCCGGGGTGAGAGTTCTGTGTTTGTGCTTTTATGATATTCCCCCAGGGAAACACAAGGGGTTTGCTTTTCCCAAGTGTTTCAAGCTCCTGGGGCTGTGTTGGCACAAAGTTTATCCCTGCTGGTGCCATCCCTCAGAGCTGGGGCTGAGTAACGATAATGATCATCAAGCTGTTAATGAAAATAAGAGCAATTAAGGCAAATTCACAGAAGAAGTGTGAGGACAACTGGAACAAACACCTCCAGCTCATGACTAAACTGTGAGGATGCTGCAAGCCCCCAAACCCAAGTGAAACACGGCAGCTTTTGTGTTCCTTGAATTATTTGGGAAGTTATTTCTGCTCCTCCTGCCCTGGAAGAGCCCTGGGCTGAAGGGAGGCTTTGACACTCACACATCCTGCTGCTGTTCCAGAATGTTTGGGAAGTTTCCCTAAATCCCAGCTGGAGGGATGAGCCTATTTAGGGTTGGCACACAATGTGCTCTGTGTTTGCCTTGGCTGGGGTGGGAGGAAGATGCTCTCCAAGGCAGGGCTCTATTTTGGGGCTTTTCCTGCCCTTAATTCCAAGCCTGTGCTCATCCAGGAGCAGAATTTGTCTAATTAGGGAGACAACGAGACACCAACCATTCCTGGAAAAATTAATCTGCCCTGCTGATAAGAGAAAGGATTCTTATTGTGGAAAATAATTATTATTGTTGTGGAAAAATAATTTAAACTCGGAGCTTAAAGCCCGGCAAGGAAGGCAGGAATTCCAATGGGAATGGTGACAGGAAAGGGATGCACAGAGGAACTGTTGGAAAAGGGACACGGGGAGGATTTGGAAAGTTGAAAAGTTGCAAAGCTTGGGAAGTGTCTTGGTAAAAGGGTTTGGAACATGGGGTGGCACGAATCAGCTGGGAGGAGTGTGGAGAAAGGAAGGAAAAATAAAGGGGATGGCAGCCCCCAAAGGAGATTTTAAATTGAACTAAGAAAAGAACAAGCAGCTGCTCCAGGGGGAAATCCCATTTTCCCAATTTTCTCCCCATCCCAGCCACAAACAACACCCATCATGGGTGTCACCCTGAGCTGCTGTGCAGGGAGAACATTCCAACCCTTCAGGAATGCACAGCAACCACAAAGAGGAGTTTTCCCTCTCCTGATCCTCCTGTGACATTTTCCTCCCTGCCTGGGGTTGAAGATGAGGGTCAGGGAGTGATTTCCTGATGTCTTGAGTTGCAATAGAGGATGTGGCCAGAAATGTGAATTCTGTCCCCATCTGTTAACCCAGCTGGGGCAGTGCCCCTGATCTCTGTGGGAGATATCTCCTGTTAATGGGCCATCTTTAACCCAGCTGGGCAATCATCTTTATCTTCCCACAGCCCATCCTCCCTCCAGGAGATATCTCCTGTTCATGGCCAGTGAGTCCCAGGGCATGACTGATAAAATTCCATCATCCCATGGGAGATGCTCCAGCCAGGGGAGGAGCCAAGCCTTTCCTACCCAGATAAAAACTGACATTTGGAACAGCAGAGCAGCCTTTGCCACTGGATCCCAGAGGAAAACCAGAGCCTTCCACATCATCCCTGGAGCTTCAGAGGAAACTGCACCTTCTCCAGGAGCACTGCTCCAGCTGAACCACATCTGCCCCTGCAGGAGGATGCAGCCACCATTGAATGGGACTGTGCCAACACCCTGACTGACTGACGGGTGTCAGCTTGGATTCTGACTCTGGCAGGGCTGGGATTGTTCTGTGTAATACTGCATTTCTAGTTTAATTTTCCTAGTGAAGAACTGTTATTCCTAATTCCCATATCTTTGCCTGAGAGCCCCTTAATTTCAAAATTATAATTATTTGGATTTAGGGGGTTTCCATTCTCCATTTCAAAGAGAAGCTTCTGCCTTTATTGGCAGCCACCTGTCCCCAAACCAGGACAGCTGACAGCTCTGAAATGCCTTTGCCTGCCTGTACAGCACCAGCCAGCTCTTCCCACCTTTCCCATCATTATCCCCCTTTTCTCTGCCAGTTTTTCTCACCTCCTGGAAAACGAGGCAGCTTTGCACTCCTTCAAATCAAGTATTATTGGAACCCCTGCAAATAGAAACCCTCTGGCTGGGCTCTTGCAAAGCCAGTGGGAGGCTGGGAACCTCCCCGCCCTGGAGAGCTTGTAAAATGTTTGAAAAGGAGAATTATAGAGGAAAAAAAAGCCCTGATGTACTGAAATAGCCACCCACAGGCTCCCTGAGCACAATAACTGGATGCACTAAGTCATTCCCAAGACAGCTGGGAGAGTTTTTACTGGGATAACTTGGAGATAAGAGGAAATTATTCAATCACCTGGCTGCTTTTGTTTTGTTTTTTTTTTCTCATCCTGGCCAAAACAAAGAATAGGGAATAATGGTTTGTCCAAATGATCCAGAAAGGATCAGGGGAAATGCAGAGGGTGACCTGAAATCCATCATTTCCTCCAGGGTGAGTCACAGCCCGTGCACAGCAAGGCTGGAATATTTGGGAGAGCAAATCCCACTCGTGAATTCCTCATAGTTGGATACTTCCAACTATTTTCCAGCCTTCCACACACAAACAACAACAATTCCTGCAGCTCTCTGTTGCTCCCTGCCTCACCCTGGGCTGGAGCAGAATTAAAGCATTTTTTGTTTTTCTCCTGCCAATGCCACAGGACTGGGCTGGGATTTGCCAAGCACTTAGTGGGACAGACAAGAGCAAGGAAAATAATTGGGATTTAACTCCCAGAAGAAATGAAATACCTTGGAAACAGCAGTGATTTTCCCATATGGAAACAAGACAAGACCAGGGAGACGTGGAGAGGCTGGAGGGTGTGCAGGGAAGGGAATGGAGCTGGAGAATTCCTGAGGGAAATGGGAAAAGGATGGAGAATTCCTGAATAAAGGGGAAGGGGCTGGAGAATTCCTGAGGGAAATGGGAAAGGGTGGAGAATTCCTGAGGGAAATGGGAAAGGATGGAGAATTCCTGAGGGAAATGGGAAAGGATGGAGAATTCCTGAGGGAAATGGGAAGGGATGGAGAATTCCTTAAGGGAAATGGGAAGGGATGGAGAATTCCTGAGGGAAATGGGAAAGGATGGAGAATTCCTGAGGGAAATGGGAAAGGGGCTGGAGAATTCCTGAGGGAAATGGGAAAGGATGGAGAATTCCTTAAGGGAAATGGGAAAGGATGGAGAATTCCTGAGGGAAATGGGAAGGGGCTCAGCTGGAGCAAAGGAGGATCCCGAGGGATCTTTTCCCTCTCTGGAATTCCCTGCCAGGAGAGCACAGCCGGGGGGATTTGGGATCTGGGAACAGGAACAGGGACAGGAGGAGAGGGAACAGCCCCAGGGCAGGGCAGGGTGGGTTTTGGTGAGGTTTGGTGCTGTTTTCCCCAGGAGATTCCTCAGCTGGATTTCAGGAATGATGGCAGGATGGATCCCAGGAGGATATTCCCTAATTCCTGCCCTGGATCTCCTCCTCCCTTGCCCAGCTGCAGGAATGCAGCTCTGTGCAGCAGCTGTGGAACCTCTCATTTCTATAATCTCTGCAAACATCTCAAATGTCAGTTCAGAGCTCTTTGCTCTCCTTTCATGCTCGATGAAAAGATCTGTGCAGAGAAAAAGTGGGAATGACGTGTGAGCAGCCCTTGGAATTATCTGGAGCTTCTCCCTGGGGCTGCTCCAAATCCCAGCCTGGCCTTGAACAAACTCCTGTCCCAAATTCTGCTCTGGGCTCTGCCTATTCAGGTCAGCTCTGGGGCCTAAATCATTCTCTTTAAAGACACAGATGTTGCCTTTGAGTTACTTCTGGCAGGGAAAATGTTGATTTTTGCAGCATCTTCAACCCCAGAAAGGATTTTTTTGGCTCAGCTGCCTGCTGGGATACAGGACATGGATGTTCCCATTTTCCCAAGGAAAGGCTGCCCCACACTTCCAGAAAGTGGAAAGTCTTCAGAGCAGAATAATTATTTTTATTTTTATTAAATTTTAAAAATTATTAAAATTAATCCCATCTCTCAATATGTGTCCTCTGTATTTTGCTGTTCACATGCTCTTAGAATCACAGAATCCTGGAATATCCTGGATTGGAATTGGATCCCACAAGGATTGAGTCCAACTCTTCCACCTGCATGGGACAACACCAAGAGTCTTTCCATGTTTAATTCATATTTTAATTCATATTTTAATTCATATTTCAATTCCTGTTTTCCCACCCAAATCCTGTCCTTCCCTTTCCTGCATGAGGCAGCTTTTCCCAACATCCCACCCCAGGAAAAGCTGCACCCTTAACCTATTTAACTTCATTTTCTGCTGGAATTTTTCTCTGGGACATGAGATAATACAATATTTATATAATTACCCAGTTATTTATATAATCACCCAGAAAATCAAGTCCCAGATGGAATTTGGGATTTTTTTGGGTCACTCCATAGGATCAAAGACATGGGGGCTGTTCAGGGGATGATTTTGGGTGGCAGTGAGGGGAAGAATCCCTGGATATCCCGTGGGACATGCAATGAAATTCTGGCTGGGGGAGGAAGAGCTTCTTCCTCCTCTTCTTCCTCTTCCTCTCTGGCCACAGCTGTAGGATGAAAGCAAATAATTTGTTTTTTTTTATTAAGCAGATCAATGAAACCCCCTGTGAATGCCTTCACCACAAAGACCCAGAATTTGGGCAAATCACTTCTCTCCTTTCATGTCAACCCCAAAATAATGATCACTTCAGTGTAAAAAAATAATTTTGTTTTCTCCCCCCTCTGCACCTGGGATCACTGATCTTTCCTCCAAATTAGCAGCTCATATTTAGAGGGAAGCTGGTTTTAAATAGAGGTGTGCAAAGGTGGGAAAAGATATTTTCAAAGTAATTTGTAGGAAATTTGGGGTTGCTTTAACCCTGGTCAGACCTCATTGATGTGTCAGTGCTCCTGATGTGGGTAAATCAGGAAAAATTAAAAAGAAAAATTAGGAAAATTAGAGAAATGAGAAGAATTTTCACCTCTGATGAGGTGTGGGCAGAAAATGAGCTGGAAAATTAAAAGTGTGGTGTCACAGATTATGCTCTGTGCCCATGCCAGGGGAAACATCTGAGTTAAACCCACCCTGCCTGGCTTTTCTTCCCTTTCCTAAGGGTGATTCCTGGTTCTGCTGGGGACTGAGAAGCAGCCAGTAGCAAACAGCAGCTATAAATAAAAGCAAGGCAAAGCAGGGATCGTTCTTACATGTGGCCCTGGAAGAAAAAAAAAAAATAAATAAAAACCTCCCAGGCTGGGGCTGGAGGAGCAAAGGAAGAGCTGTGCTATATTTAAACTGGGCTTAATTAGCCAGAAGTGCATCACCAACAGCAGCAGAGGCTGGGATGTGCTGGGGAGGTGCTTGGGGTGGGTCCTGAGCCCCCTCACTGGGGTTTCCTGCTGTGATGGCTTTTCCCTCCAGGAGGAGTTTAGGCTGGAGTTTAGGGAAGGATTTTTGCTTCACAAGGTGCTGGGGCTCCCCAGGGAATGGTGACATCCCCAAAACTGCCAGAGCTCCAGGGGAAGTTTGGACAGCTCTGCCAGGGTGGGATTTTGGGGTTGGATTTCTGATCCTTGTGGGTCTTCTCCAGCTCAGGAGATTCTGGGATTGTTTGCAATGCTCAGCCAGCCTGGGATGGAGCAGGGAATCCCTCCTGCATCCCTCAAATCCTGTCCTGTGGGGCAGGACCTGCAGCAGCTCCAAGGACCTTCCCCTGCTCCCAGCTCAGGATTTAAAAATAAACCAGAGCAGCAAGCAGCACAGTCAGATGGACTCAGGATCACCGTCAAACTTGCTTTGTTTGGGGTTTTTATTTCCTCTTCTTAACTTTAACCCCTGGGTTCTGCAAACAGCACTGACAAAATGGATGGCTTCTCTAAGCTGCTAATTTTTTTTTTTTTAGGGTAAAAATAGTGGTTTATTGAGCCAGAGGAACATCTGGCTCATCTCTGTGACACCTTGAGCCAGGGTTTTTTTGGATGGGGCAAGTGCCTGCCTGGGTTTTATCCCCCATCCCCGTGGGAAGCTCTCCTGGGGGATTTTGCAGCTCCAGCTCGTGTCCATCTCCTCTCCCCTTTGGATTCTGCCTTTCTCTGGAGCAGCCTGGACAGAGCTCAGCTCCTCCACGTGATTTATCCTCCCTGGTGCTGGCTTTGACAAAGCTAATCTTTGAGAAATGTTTGAGCAATCAAACAGTCTGGGGCTCATGTTCCTCCCAGGCTCCAAACCTCTTTGGTTTCCAGCTGCTGCCAGGGGTCTCTGGGCCAGCTGGAGAGAACTGAAAGGAAAACAAGAAAAAAAAAAAAAAAGAGAAAAAAAAAATTCCTCCTTTGTGTCTGGGTCGTTTACAGTTATAATATTTCTTAATAAATGTTTTTCTTTGCTCCAGGCTGTGCTGCTGCAGCTCCCCTCCTCTTCCTGAGCTCTGTCACTCCAGGCAGGAGAATTCCTGCTCCTTCCCTCCACTAATCCCAGGGTTTTGTCCCAGGAGCTGGACATGTCCCAGCTGTGTCCCCTGGCACCCAGAATCCCCCAAATCCTGGGCTGATCCCAGAGGGAGCAGGAAAGGGATTGGGATTCTGTCCCTCTGCCAGGACAGGACATGGGAATGGCTTCCACTGCCAGAGGGCAGGGATGGGTGGGATACTGGGAATTGGGATATTGGGATATTGGGAAATTGGGATATTGGGATATTGGGATATTGGGATATTGGGAACTGGGAATTGGGATATTGGGATATTGAGAATTGGGAATTGGGATATTGGGATATTGGGATATTGGGGTATTGGGATATTGGGATATTGGGATATTGGGATATTGGGAATTGGGATATTGGGATATTGGGATATTGGGATATTGAGATATTGGGATATTGGGATATTGGGATATTGGGATATTGAGATATTGGGATATTGAGAATTGGGGTATTGGGATATTGAGATATTGGGAATTGAGATATTGGGATATTGGGATATTGGGAATTTGGATATTGGGATATTGGGAATTGGGATATTGGGGATTGGGATATTGGGATATTGGGGTACTGGGATATTGAGATATTGGGATATTGGGATATCGGGAATTGGGAATTCCTGGCTGGCAGGGTGGGGATGCTGTGGCACAGGGAGCCCAGAGCAGCATCTCCTCATCTCTAGAGAAAATGAACCCCATTTTTCTGTGTTCTTCCTTCACACACCTCAGAGCTGCCTGCTTTGGGGGGTTTGGGTCCCAAAACAAATGCAGGAAAACTCTTTCCTGAGTGCACAGTCCCTAAAATCCCCCATGGAAGGGAGATTATTTGGGACAATCATCAGCATCCCCTAAACATCCCCTAAATCCCTGAGCCTTCACACCCACCCACCCCTTTGCTTTTTTATTCTTTTTTTTTTTTTTTTTGTTTACACCGTGTTTCTTCTCCCCTTGTGTTTGTTATTGTTTTCCATCCCGAGCCTTTAATGTTCCCTCACACCCTCACTGCAGCCCAGCTGTGGAAAAGGGATCTGACACCTTCCCCCAGCTTTGGTAGAGTGTGAACACCTCATTATCCCAAATTCCAGCCCACAAGGGCAGGAATGGGCAGGAGTTGCAATCCCTAAACCCTCCTGACTCCCTGCCTGGGGTCTCTGTGTAAGAGGAGCACAGGAAATTGTTGATTTTAGTGCTCTCTTGAAAAATGTAAACTTTGGGTCTTCTCGTGGCTGCTTGGCAAGGGGGGGAAGTGATGTGAGGTCTGGGAGGGAAATAAAAGGAGGTTAGTGCTATGGAAATCTTGGACAGGCTGGAAAAAAAAAGGGATTTTTGGGAGACTCAGTCCCTCAGGCCTGGAAAAACTTCCAGAGTCATTCCCAGCGATCCTGGGCTCCTGCCAGGCTGAGCAGATCCAGGGAACTCAGCTCCACCAGGATCTTCAGCCCCTCTTGAGCTTCCCACCTCCAGGCTGGGGCTCATCAGCTCTAAAGATCTAAAAATTATTAATGAATCCTCACGTTTTACCAAAAAAAAAAAAAAAAAAATCACAAAAAAAAGCTACAATAAAAATGAAGAAGAGTGATCAGAAGGAGTAAGAGAAGCGAATGCATCCAGGGGAATTTGTCCATGGAGGTGCTTGGAGGCTTTTCCAACAAAAAATTCATCTCCAGCAGTCAAATCTAGCTTTTTTTACCAAATAAAATGGGCAGAAAAATAAATGGCATTTGTACCAAAAAAAAAAAAAAAAAACCCAGAATGATTAATAATAAAAATAACAAGAAGAAGAGCAAGAAGAAGAGCAAAAAGAAGAAGAAGAAGAAGAAGAAGAAGAAGAAGAAGAAGAAGAAGAAGAAGAAGAAGCATAACTTCAAATACAACATTTTCCCTATGGAATTATGGACAAGGCCATGGAGATGAGAGCACTTCTGCTCTCCAGAGAATAAATGTGGAGTGGAAAACCTACAGAGCTCAGCTTAACTAGGCTTGGCTCAAAGGCTGGACCTCCAGCAGCTTCCTGGAGCTGGTTTAAGGATCTCTGTATTTTCAGTCACATAATCTCAGGATTATTTCACCCAAAGTCAGTATTTTGCATTGTCTGTTTTATCCTTACACATGGAATGTTTTTTATGACAATAATCCAAATAAATTAAATAATTTCCAGCCTTTGTGTTTCTCCAGTCCCTGATGGCCAACGTTGACACCAAGTTCTGAGGTGCCACCACTGCTGGGGGATGTCCAAGCCCTGAAGTTTCTGGAATGAGTGCATGAAGAATTCCAGGATCTCTGAGGTTGGAAAAACCCTCCGAGGTCACCGAGGCCAAGCTGCTCCCCATCCCCACATTGTCACCAGTGCCACGCCCAGGAATTCCTTGGGCACCTCCAGGGATGGGGACACAAACCTCCCTGGGCACTTCCAAACTTTTTCCATGAAGGAATTCCTCCTGAGGGGAGAGGGAGCAGGATCTGCATCTCCTGCTTTGCCTTTCCCTATTTCCCCTCTCTTATCTCCAGCACACAGAGTGTCCTGGTTTAGGGACAGGTCTCTGCCAATAAAGGCAGAAGCTTCTCTTTGAAATGGAGAATGGAAACACCCTCCCTCCTAACTATTATTATAATTTTGAAATTAAGGGGCTCTCAGGCAAAGAGATGGGAATTAGGAATAACAGTTCTTTACTAGGAAAATTAAACTAGAAATGCAGTATTACACAGAACAATCCCAGCCCTGCCAGAGTCAGAATCCAAGCTGACACCCGTCAGTCAGTCAGGGTGTTGGCACAGTCCCATTCAATGGTGGCTGCATCCTCCTGCAGGGGCAGATGTGGTTCAGCTGGAGCAGTGCTCCTGGAGAAGGTGCAGTTTCCTCTGAAGCTCCAGGGATGATGTGGAAGGCTCTGGTTTTCCTCTGGGATCCAGTGGCAAAGGCTGCTCTGCTGTTCCAAATCTCAGTTTTTATCTGGGTAGGAAAGGCTTGGCTCCTCCCCTGGCTGGAGCATCTCCCATGGGATGATGGAATTTTATCAGTCATGCCCTGGGACTCAGTGGCCATGAACAGGAGATATCTCCTGGAGGGAGGATGGGCTGTGGGAAGATAAAGATGATTGCCCAGCTGGGTTAAAGATGGCCCATTAACAGGAGATATCTCCCACAGAGATCAGGGGCACTGCCCCAGCTGGGTTAACAGATGGGGACAGAATTCTGGTCACAGAGCAAACCCCAAATGGTTAAAAGTTCCTTGGGAGTGAAAAAGTGACCCCTCTTCCCAAGGGCTCCACAGCCACCCCAGGGACTCCAGAATCCCAACATCTGCAATCCATAATTCTGCCAGGGCAGCCTCCAGCTGGGACGTTCCGCCAGTTGGACCCTTCCGACGACTTCCTACTGAAAAAAATAAATTCAAGAGTGAGTTAAGGTCAAAGCTGAGTGAACTCTGTGGATTTTTTGGAAGAGGAGCTGGCTGGGCAGGGAATGCAGATCCCATTGCCACATGGGAAGATGCTGTTGTGTAACATCTTCCTTCTTTTTCCCAAACTCCAGAAATGTTATTTAATCACAGCCTTTCACCATCTGGGGCTCTTCTGTTTGGTAGAGCGTGAAAAAAAAGTATTTGAATATTGAATTTAATCTTTTCATACACCCCTATTTTTTGAGTGTTTTTCTAATTAAATAGTCAGAATTAATTGCTTTCCTGACTTGCTGACTGTCAGCTCTTTCAGCCCTGCCAAAACTCCCAGCTCATAGATTCGAGAAGGAATTGGATGCATCTCCTGCTTTTTTGGGATTTTATTTAAAGATCTTTTCCTGGGCAACTCTCCACTCTGGGGAGCAACTCCAGATTCTATAGAATAGTTTGGGTCTGGCCATAAGTTCTGCTTCATGCCTCTTCCAAACACAGATGTAAATAGGAACCGATGGCAAATGAGGAAAAAAACTCGGAGGGAAAAACGTGGCGACACATGGAGGAAGCAGAGCAAAGCTCCCATTATGGATGAGGTTTAAAATTAGATGGGGAATTAGCACGGAGGAGGCAGAGAAAAAGCTGCTTTAAATATCAGGAAGAGCTTTGGATGCAGGTCACAGGGAGAAATGTGGATGTTGGGAGTGATGAGTGACAAGGGGAAGGAATCAGAGTGGGATGAGAGGTTGGAATATCCTTGGAGTGGCCTCAGGCACGGGGGGGGATTTTGGGGTTGTCCTGTGCAGGACTTGATGATCCTTTGAGTCACTTCCAACTCAATTCCATGATCATTATTGACCCAACCCCCCCTGAGAGGATGAGCAAAGGTTAAATTTTAACCTTTTCACAACCAAAAAATCCTTCCCTGCCTTTGGATTCCGAGCTGACCTTGGAAAACCAGAGGGAAATCAGATGGTGGGAGGCTGGAGAAGGTTCTGTGGGAGGGAGGGGCAGCTGCACCCCATAAATTCCAGCACCCCATAAATGCCACCCCCGTGCCTGGATTCTGGAAATCTGTTGGAGTCTGGAAGTCAAGAGTCCCTCTGAACTCTACAGAGAGAAATCAGAGTGCAGAAATTGAATCAAAACCTTTGAATGGGTGGGAGGATGTTCAGCCACTCACACATAAATAGAGGTGCAAGTTTAAGTTTTAAAATAAGCAAGCAAGGAAGGAAGGATAAGTTTTTAAGTGCTTTTAAAAAAATAAAAATAAAAAATTTAAATATTTAAAAAAATAAAAATGCTCAGATACCAGTGTAAAAACATGAGTTCTATTGAAAATTGGAAAATACAGTCCTAAATACTGGTGTTGAAAATTTGTGAAAGCTCCAGGAACACAGTTTTAGACATAATAAAATTATAATAAAAATATTGCTTGCATTTTTTGGATAGAACAAGATAGACCATATATGTAACCTGGCGTGCTAAAAACCTAAAATTCGAATAAATTCAAAAGTAATGGTTCAAGTTTGTGCCTTTAGCTTGTTTTGTTATCACCAAAATCTGGTTTTACACTCCTTTTATTTCCATTTCTCACAGGTTTTGCCACCAAAATATTGTTTACACTCCTTTCATTCCCATTTCTCCCAGGTTTTACACCAAAATATGATTTTACACTCCTTTAATTCCTATTTTTTTAGGTCTTATCACCAAAATATCATTTACATTCCTTCTATTCCCATTTCTTAGGGGTTTTATCACCAAAGTATGCTTTTTCACTCCTTTTATTCCCATTTCTCACAGGTTTTACCACCCAAATATTGTTTTTCACTCCTTTTATTCCCATTTCTCATGGAGAAATATTTACCACTGTGGCCAAGGGGCAGTGCTGCCTCCCACTCTGTATTTTTCTATTGATATCTGTATTTCTGTGCTTATATTTGTGCTGCCTCCACCTCTTTATTTATTTATAAAATAAAGCTGTCCCAGCTGAACAAGCTGCTGATATTTGAGATAATAAAACCAGACCTGATGACATCACTCTCACTTTTCCCTGGTTTTCCTCCTTTTTTTTTTTTTTTCCCCCTTTCTCAGAGAACTCATTAAAATAGAGAGGAAAACAAACTTAGAGCCAGGAGAGGAATGGTGAGAACTTGGGAAATTCCCTTCCCAGGGATTTGGGGTGAGCTCAGGGATTTCTCCTGGCACAGGAATATGGGGGATTTTTCTCTTAGCCCAGCCATAAATTTGGGGAAATCAGAGCCTTGGGATCAGGGATAATTGGGAATGGGCTAATTGCTCCCTCTGCTCTTCCTGAAGGCAAATTTTGGATCATTGCCCAGGAAAAAAATGGATATTAATGGGCTCTGGTGCAATTTTTCTGATAAAATCAGGATAACAGGCTGAGTTTGGAAAGTTTTTTTCCCTTTTTGTGCTGGGGGAGAAAAGGGCAGCTGCGGGTCAGGAAAAAACAGGAGTGGGATTTGTTGTGGGTTTTGGGTTGTGCCATTCAAAAGACAGATCCTAAATCATTAAAAAGGATTATTCCTATGGATTTCTATGGATTTCCATTGGAGATGGATCCCACCTGCCCAGTGGGATAAAATCTTCCAAGGTTGTTCCCAACAGGTTTTCTCCAAGGGAAAAAAACAAATCAGGAACCACATAAAGTTTGTGCCATACAAAAGACAGATCCTAAATTGTTAAAACAGATTATTGCTGTGAATTTCTGTGGATTTCCATGGGGTTGGATATGAATCCAACCTGCTCCAAGGCTCTTCCCAACAGGTTTTCTCCAAGGAAAAAAAAAAAATCAGGAACCACATAAAGGCTTTGCCATCCAAAAGGAGAGATCCTAAATTGCTAAAACAGATTATTTCTATGGGTTTCCATGGATTTCCACGGGGTTGGAGATGGATCTAACTTTCTAACCCTAATTTGCTGCTGTGGGAAAAAACCATGGGAAAAACCAAATTATTTATCACCAATACACTCCTCAATTTTGTTTTCCCAGTCTCAAAAATCATCAGGTTATTGAGATCCACAAAACTCAACTCCTGGGATGCTGCTACAGGAAAAAAAAAAATTGTCTCAGGAGACTCAGAGGCGATTATTATTTTTATTCCCACTTGATTTGATCTGATCTGTGGGAACACAGAACTCCTGAGTTATCACAGAGGGATCACTGCAGGGTGGGTGGCAGCACCTCAGGTTTTTCTGGTCCTACCTGAAGGATCCCAGGTTGGTCAGGGCTCTTCTCCTGCAGGCACCACATCAAACCCTCTCCTCCTGAGCAGAGGTGGCTCCTGCTTGCCCAGGTGGCCACCAGAGCAGAGCTGTGGCCACTGGGACCTCCCTGCTGGGATGGTTGGATTGCTGGATTGCAGATCTTGGAGGGCTCCTCCAGCTCCCACTGGGAGAAATTCACCTCTGCCTCATATCAGGCCCTTAAATACCTCCAGAGATTTTCTCAGCTGTTATTCTGCTGAGATTCTGGTGGATTAAAAGCATCAAATTCCTGGACTCTGCCCTGCACTGGGACAGCTCATTTTTTCTGGGTCAGAGCTGAATCCAACCTGTCAGGTTGGTGAGACCCTTGTGCATCTCCTGGGATCTCTCCCCCTCCATCCCTCTGAGCCCATTCACTCTTCCCACACAGCTCAGATCTCCACTCTGAGATCCTGAGTGCTTTAATTCCATAATTCCACACTGTCCAGGTTTCCGCTTCAGTTGGTGCCATCAGCAGATTTGATCAGGAAATTCCACCAGCAAAACCTCTCCATGCATTTTTTGAATGAAAACATCAAATATTGTTTTCCATGTGGGTCTGGAAGGAATTGGCTCCTCTGGTTGTCACCTGTCCTTGCTCAATTTTTTACCTGAATTTGCCATCCCCTCCTTGTCCCTGTGCCCTCCTTTTCCTGCTGCCCAGACAGATCCTTTGCCCAAGAATCCTGTTTTCTTCCATACCCAGGCCCAATCATCCTTTATTTCACCTTTGCTCCACTTTCCCATCATTTCCCATTTACCAGCTCCTTCCCTCATCCACTTTCTTAAATAAAATTGGATTAATCATCCTTTAATCACCCAATCACCATTTGTAAGTGCCAGGATTAATTCTAATGCTATTCCCCACTAAAATGGGGAGCAGGGATCAAATTCCCTGTAATTCCCCCCTCCCAAATCACCCAGACAAACCACCAGGAGCCACTCACTGCTGCCCTTCCACATAATATAATTTGTGCTCTCTTAAAGCTTTATTGCCATTAAGAGTTAATCAATTAATGGGAATAACTCTTCATTAATTTCCTTCCTGATGGAGGAAAAGGTGACCTGGATGAAGCCATCATTTTCCTGGATGTATCCATCAATCCTTGGAGATTGGGTGGTTTTTATTCCCCTCACTCACAGTGCTGCATTTCCCCAATTTCCTTGAGGGAAAAACCTTAAAAACCTCAGGAATGAGAGGGTTTGCCTTTGGAATGGGAGTTAAGGGAAGGAAAAATGGGATGTGAACATTTTCCTGATCCTAATGGGATGCAAATATTGACCTGATGTCCTTGGCTCAGGTTCTGAATCCAGGCTGGGACACAAGGAGGGAACTCTGGATTTCTGGTGGATCATGAGCAGCACCAGATTTCTGTGACTGTTGTCCCAGAAATTTCAGGGCTGTTGTCCCCCTTTCCAGAGCTCTTCCCATGTGGAATTCCCAATTCTGGCTGGGAGGCAGAAAACCCAGGAAAAAGGGATCAACAAAGTTTTATTTATTTATTTATTTATTTATTTATTTATTTATTTATTTATTTTTTAAAATTTTTTTTTTTTTTTAACTCTAGTAAAATTAAAATCCTTGGAGAATTTCTCATCCCACCACAGATACATGGACAGAAATGTACATTTTGTGCAACACTTAGCTCATCTGTAGCTGAGTTTCCAGTGCAGAAAAGCTCTGTCAGCACTTCCTGCCTTAAGTCACCAATTCTCATTTTCTGCCCATATTTCACCCCCCACAGTTGTTTTCCTTCTCCTCATGGGGGGCAACTCCTGTCCCTGACTGAGATATCCACTGTAATTATATTTTAATAGATATAAATACTATTTACATGAAAAAAAGAGGCATTTAATACATTAATAAAAAAGCAAAACCATCAATTACTGACCCAGTGGTGATGCTGCAGGACAGGGACCCCATCCCTGCCCCCATTCCCTTTCCTGGGGGGAAATCCACAGTTTGATTCACATGAAGAGCTTGCTAAATACCCTGAAATAATTATAAAAAAATCCCTCTGGAGCACCAAATATTTATGTTTCATGAGTTCATCCTAAAGCTGAGGTGGTGAAGATGCCAAAGGCATGAATAATCTGGTGATGCTGCAGGGAGAGGGAAGGGCTGAGCTTGGAAAGGCATTTTCCTTCTCCACCTCTTGTTTAAAGAGAGAACTCAGAGCAGGTTCTGTGCTCAGGAAATTCAGTTTAAAATGAATTTCAGCTCAAGGAGGGACTGAAATCAGCTGGTGGCCCAGGGAGCAGCACAGGGCAGAGCCCCACAGTCCTGCAAGGCAGAAAATAAATCACTCAGGAGGTTTTGGACCCCCCAGGAATGTGATAGTGAGGAGGCAGCACATCCCTGCAGCCTGGGGGGAGCTGGGAATGGGGATTTGGGGATCTGGGAGCCAAATCACCCCAATTCTGACCCCCCAGAGGAGATGATGACCCCAAGCTGCTCTGAGCTGTGATAGGAGGAAGGTGATAACAGGGAAGGAGAAATATGGATGTGGGACATTCCTCAGAATGTTTTTTATCCCAAAAACATCCTGGGAGCTCTGGGAGGCCCAGGGTGGCACAGGGACAGTCCCCCCTGGTGTCCTCCCACCTCTGCCCAGCCTCAGCTCTGCTTTCCAGAATTCTCCTGGAATGTTTTATTGCTTGGATAATTCCCTTTACAAATTCCATGGGCTGGAGACACCCACTGCTGGTGCATCTCACCCAGACTGACCCAGTGCCCAGGCTGGGGTGAAACCAGGAATTCTTCTGGGATGTGGCTCTGCTAAAAATATCCCTGAGCAGCTTTTCTGCTCCCCAGGGGAACCAGACACATTTCTGAAATATCAGCGTGCAGGGAGTGGCTCCTGACCAGGAAAAAAAAAATAAAAAAACGAATAAATATTGGTTTAGCTGAGTTTGAACAGAAAGGTGAGTGAAGGAAAAAGCAGCTTGGGGAGCTGTGGGTGGGGTGCACACAGTGGCTTCTCCTCATTCCCGGGATTTTGGGATTTTGGGATTTTGGGATTTTGGGATTTTGGCAGCTCTTCCTCCATGCTTGGGGCAGGGAGCCCCCAGGAGCTCCAGGTTTTCCTCCTCCCACATTGGCCAGTTGTGGGTTTCAGCCAGAGCATGGATGGGATCTGCCTCTGACAGATAAAAGGGGTTTTTGTATTGTATTGTATTTTATTTTATTTTATTTTATTTTATTTTATTTTATTTTATTTTATTTTATTTTATTTTATTTATTTTATTTTATTTCACTTTATTTTATTTTGTATTTATTTTATTTTCATTTTTAATTTAATTTAATTCAATTTAATTTTTATTTTATTTTATTTTGTTTTATTTTATTTTATTTTCCTATATTTTATTATCTTATTTTATTTTACTTTATTTTATTTTGTATTTATTTTATTTTCATTTTTAATTTAATTTAATTCAATTTAGTTTTTATTTTATTTTATTTTGTTTTATTTTATTTTGCTATATTTTATTATTTTATTTTATTTTATTTTATTTTATTTTATTTTATTTTATTTTATTTTATTTTATATTTTAATTCTTTATTTTATTTTATTTTAGTTTAGTTTAGTTTATTATTTTATCTTATTTTATTTCATTTTATTTTATTTTATTGCTCGTTTTTTGGGATGACACCGGGAATATCCCTGATTTTAATGATGGCACTTCCACAGTTCACATCGGTTTTAACACCAGGGAATCGCTTCGTGTCCCTGGGAGGACAATGGGGTGAGAATCACCTGGGGAGATGCTTGGATTTTGTATTTATTGATTATTGATTATTGATTATATTATTGAGTAGGGTTCCAAATTCATAGCCTGGGGTGTGGTTGGATAATTAACCCCAAATATGTAAATTAATCAAAACTTATAAAAGTGTAAAATCTTGTGTCTGGGTGGGATCTTGGATTTGATTTAGGTGTAGCCCAAAGTGAATCCTTTCAATAAATCCCAATTTATTGATAAAAATACCTCTTTATTTTATTGCTTTTGCTCTGCCTAGTCTCTGTTCCAGCTCAGCCTTTCCAGGTATCAGTTCCCCTCATCCCTCCAGGACAGAAATGTTGGGAATTGTGGTGAGGAACAAACAGGGTGAGAATCACCTGGGTAGATGCTTGAATTTTGTATTAATTATTTATTATTGAATTATTGAGTAGGATTATTCCAAATTCATAACCTGGGGTTGTGGTTGGATAATTACCCCAATGTGTAGATGAACCAAAACTTATAAAAGTGTAAAACTTGAGACCAGAATCTATCTTGGATTTGATTTGGGTGTAGCTCCAGCCAGGCTCATGCACAGCCCAAAGTGAATCCTTTCAATAAATCCCAATTTATTGATAAAAATGCCTCTTTATTTCATTGCTTTTGCTCTGCCTAGTCTCTTCCAGCTCAGCCTTTCAAGGTATCAGTTCCCCTCATTTCTCCAGGACAGAAGAGCTGGGAATTGTGGTGAGGAACAAACGGGGGGAGAATCATCTGAGTAGATGCTTGATTTTTGTATTTATTGATTATTGATTATATTATTGAGTAGGATTATTCCAAATTCACGGCCTGGGGCTGTGGTTGGATAATTAACCCCACATGCAGATGAACCAAAACTTATAAAACTCGTGACTGGGTGAGATCTTGGATTTGATTTGGGAATATCCCATGGGAGCATCCCTGTCCCTGTCCCCCCCATCCATGAATAACCCCTGAGAGGGACCAGGATGAAGCTGAGCTTTGCAGGAGGAAGCAGTAATGTAAAAAAAAAAAAAAACAAAAAAAACCCCAAAACAAAACAAAACAAAAACCCCCAGGAGGAAGGTGAGGCACGTGTTTGGGTGTTTGGGTCAGGTACTCAGTCACGAGCATTTCCTGCCTGGTGACATTCCTGCCACAGCTTCAGGAACTGCCTTTGGGAACTGTCTGGGCTTTAAAAAATTAAAAATAACACTGGAGTAACCCCCACCTTTTTTTTTTTTTTTTTTTTTCCTCTTCCTGGCTCGTGTGACCATAGCAAAGGATCCTGGCTAGGCTGGGAGAGGGAGAATTGCTGCCATTGAAGCTCTCCAGCTTTGGAGCCTGGGCTGGGACAGCAGCTGGGCAGGGAAGGGGCCAGGCTGTGCTGGGGAAGGACTCTGGGTGCAGAATTCAGGATGCAGCTCATTGATGGAGAGTGGGAGCTGCAGGGAGAGCCCACGCAGGCAGCTGGCAGGGCTGAGCTTACTACGAGAGCAACATATGCTGAGCTTGTGAGGAGCCCTTCAAACCACTACAAGTGCTTAAAATACTCCAGGATTTAATTACAAGCCTGTCTGTGCTTTAAATGCATGAAAGGGAAATGCAGACTTGGGCTGTGACAAGGGAAACCTTCATATGTAGGCAAAAGGCTGAACTCTTTAAAAAATGTTTTAATTCCTGATGTGCTCCCATGTACTGAACAAATCACCTGTCCTGATCTCCATAAAGGACAAACCTTCATCCCTGGCTAAAAGGGATTTAAATTTCCCCCCAAGCTGATATCCTGGGGTATTGTGCCTCCAAAATTGAAGATGCTCTTAAAACAATGGGGGTTATTAACTTAATGACAGGAAATTTAGGGATGGGAATTAAAGCCCTGGGAGGATCTCTGTGTCCTGGAGAGGGAAGGCCACTCATTCCCCAAGGTTTCCTGGCAGGCATCCCACTGGGAATTAGCATTGCAGCAATTGGGATGAGATGGGGAACTTGCAGGGATATCAGTGATTTTAGGAGATTATTATTTCTTTAATTACCACAGAGAAATCAAACACATTCTGCCCATTTTCCAAGCAAAAAACCAAGAGTTTGGTGAAAGGCTTTGATCCACAAGCAGGGATGCAGGACGGGATGGAAAATTGATCACAAGAGCCAGAGCCAGATCACAGGTGAAATAGGAATTTGGGGCTGAAACAAGAATTTGGGTCTGAAACAGGGATTTGGGGATGACACAGGGATTTGGGGCTGAAACAGGGATTTGGGGCTGTAATGGGGATTTGGGGCTGTAATGGGGATTTGGGGTTGAAATATGTGTATGAGGCTGAAATAGGTATTTGGGGCTAAAATAGATATTTGGGGTTGAAACAAAGATTTGGGACTGAAATGGGTATTTGAGGATGAAACAAGAATTTGGAGCTGAAACAGGGATTTGGGGTAGAAATAGATATTTGGAGTTGAAAAAGGGATTTGGGCATGAAACAGGGATTTGGGGCTGTAACAGGAATTTGGGAATGAAACAGGAATTTGGGGCTGTAATGGGGATTTGGGGCTGAAATAGGGATTTGGGGTTGAAATATGTATATGGGGCTGAAATAGGTATTTGGGGTTGAAACAGGGATTTGGAGCTGAAAGGAGTATTTGGGGCTGTAACAGGAATTTGGGAATGAAACAGGGATTTGGGGATGAAACAGGGATTTGGGAATGAAGCAGGAATTTGGGGATGAAAAGAGTATTTAAGGCTGTAACAGGAATTTGGGAA
The DNA here is from genome assembly GCF_029582105.1 of Oenanthe melanoleuca. Lineage (NCBI taxonomy): Eukaryota > Metazoa > Chordata > Aves > Passeriformes > Muscicapidae > Oenanthe > Oenanthe melanoleuca. The sequence goes on along the minus strand of NC_079341.1, from coordinate 35,374,879 downwards.
TGAAACTGGAATTTGGGGCTTTAACAGGGATTTGGGGATGAAACAGGGATTTGGGATGAAACAGGGATTTGGGGATGAAACAGGGATTTGAGAATGAAGCAGGAATTTGGAGATGAAACAGGGATTTGGGATGAAACAGGGATTTGGGGCTGAAACAGGGATTTGGGGCTGACACAGGGATTTGGGGCTGACACAGGGATTTGGGACTGAAACAGGGATTTGGGGCTGACACAGGGATTTGGGGCTGACACAGGGATTTGGGGATGACACAGGGATTTGGGGATGAAACAGGGATTTGGGGCTGACACAGGGATTTGGGGCTGTACCCCCATGTCTTGCCCATGGCCATGGTTCCACGATTCTGGCCAGAGGCTGGATGCCAGCAGTGCTCCCAAAACACCAGGCCCTTCCTAAGGAAGAGGGACTCAGGCTGACTAACAACTGCTTTAATTAAATCCAGCAATATCATTAACCTGCTGGAGTTCATCAAATTAGTGTTGCAAATGAAAACTGCATTGGCCTCATTTTCAGCAGCCTGTTCCAAGAGGGAAAACAGCATTTTGCTCCTGAACAGGGTGTTTGGTTTGCTGATAAAACAAAACCTCTTCTTGCCCCCCCCCCCCCCCACTGGAGCTTTGGCTCCATTTAGTTCTCAATAAAATATTTGGTTTGGCCTTTCCTTGTTGTTTTGGGGTTTTTTTGGTTTTTTTTTTGGGGGGGGGGGGTTGCCCATAGTGAAGGTATTGGCACCACATGGAGAATAAGGGAGAAATTGTGGACTTTAAAAAGGACTTTGAGAGGAGGAGGAGGAGGTGTTGGGATCCTTCCCTGAGCACAGAAATGATTTGTGGAGCTCAGAATGAGGCAGCATCTGTGCAGGCTGGAGGGCTGCCAGGCATTTCCTTATCTCAGCTTTGCTCAGGGCTGACTCAGAGCACAGCCCTGGTGCCCACGGGATCACTGCAGGGAACGGGCTCCAGGGCTGGGAGGGGATTCCCACCTGCTGGAGAGGAAGGAGAAGGAGGGATTGGGATCCCCCTGCAGCAGCCTGGCTCTCAGCCCACTGCACTCTTTAATAAATAGCTTTGTACACAAGGTCTGGTGTCCCTCTGCAGGTTTGTCACAGCTGGCTGAAAGCTGGGCTTTTCCTGGAGAAAAATCTCCTTGTATCCATGGCTCACCCCCAAACCCTTGGTTTTATACCCTCTGTGAACAGCATGGATTGAAATCTTCATCCAAGTTGAATGCCTCCAAAAATGAAGATGTAGGGATGTGGTGCACCAGGCTCCTGAGGATTTCTGAGGATTGTGTTGTACCCACCAGGTGAGAAGATGGGAGTTGCTCAGCTTTGGTTCCACATCCCTGTTAATCACCCCCCTCAATCCCTGTGGAAAATTCACAGTGGTTTTGCCAAGCCTGAATAAAATGAAGGAGTCACAGAGTAAAAATCCCTTCAGGTGGAAAGGTCTCCAAAGGAGATGCTCCTCCATTTTTGGGCATTGCACCAAAATCAGGATCTGAGCTTCTCCTTTGAAGGGATCGAGGAGCCAACACCAGCCTGGCTCCATCAGCAGCTCCTGGAGGGAATTCTGTGCCTTGGGAAGGGATGGGAATGGATCCCATGGATTGCTGGAACACAGAGATGAAGCAGCCTCATGCTTTTGGGAACACTTGGATCTGTTTTCAAGCTCATTTCTCCACTTCTGGCCTTGCTAAGCTTGAGTGGCCTCAGCTTCAGCTCCACCATCTCCTGGGGGCTCACATCTGTTCCAAAATCCTCCTGGTCTCCCAGTCATTGCAGTGGTTTTCTCACCAGGAGCTGCTGCTGTGCTGCTCAGGGGCTCTGGATGTGGCACTGCCACCCCTGGGGGACATCCTAGTGTCAATCCCCTGATTGATGCGCTCCTTGCTCTGCATTAAATCCCCAAAATTCACACAGCTGAGGTGGAGGAATCCAAGCTGGATTCACGATGGATTTGGGAAAGTCAGGGTTTGTCAGGAGCAGCCATGAGCTCCAGGTGTGGCTGCATTGGCACTGGGGCAGGTGTGAACAGCAGTGTGTGTGAATAGTGTGTGAACAGCATCACCCTCCCCAGCCAAGCCCAGGGGCTGCCTGTGCTCTCTGCTCCCACCCTCCAGCAGGATCCCAGCTGGGAAAGCTCTGGAGAATGCCCCTGGTTTTCCTGGAGCTTGGCACCACCACCCTCCGGCCCAGGATTTGCTTCCTGGATGTTCCATCTCCCTCTGGGATCAGCTCACTCGGGTTTGGAGCCTCCTGGTCCTGGGAACACCAGGCAAAGGGGTGGGACAGCACCCAAGGATCCATCAGGATTCATTTTCCAGCTGCATCCCAGGCTCCCAGGAGGAGCCAGAGATCTTTGATGGTGATGAATTCACCCTCCCAGTGCCCTTTTGAGCCTGGGAGTTACTGTGATCCTCAGATAAGGAAAGGCACAGAGACATGAACTGGCTTGTCCCACATCCCGCTGGAAAACTGGCAGGAGAACCAGGAACAGAGCAAGGTTCTCTTCTTCCTGGACCAGAAAATTCCAGAAAGCTGAAAATGTCACTATTTTAGTGTCTAAAATTAGCTTTTAGTTATTGTTAGCCTTCTGGGTCACCCTCATTTCCACAGGGATCATCCTCCTCATTCCCCAAGTGACAAAATTCCAAAGCTGAGTCCCCAATTCCTTCTATTGGAAAAAGTTTCTCATTTGATAAATGGGTTTTATTGCTGATTTTCAGGAGGATGAAAATGTGGAGCAGTGCTGTGACCCTGAGCACCAGGCAGGGATGCTGACCTACACTGGCATCCCATTCCCACCAGGAATAACCCCTCAAACCCCCTCAGGAACACATCTGGCTGCTGGACAATCCTCTCTTCCCATCATTATTTATTAGCAGGAGGTCAGAATTGACTCCTGTGCCAGATTTCCCCCCAGACCTGTGAAAACTCTGGACTTGTCCAATTAATTTGGAAAATGCAGCGGGATAAAAGCCATGTAAGCACAGAGAGAAGCAGACCTGGCTTCTGCAGGTATCTCTCTTGATGAGAGGTAATTATATCCTTCTAATTAATTGTTGGCTCATGGCAGTAAAGGTCTGACTTGCAGGGACAAGTTGGAAAGAGGGAAGAAGCCCTGGGATGGGAAGCAGCGACGTGGGAGGACCCAGCATTCTTTTCCCACGTGGAGGAGCAGCAGGACGTGTTAATTCAGCTCTGGAATTTCACTCCCAACCTTTTATGGTGAAAAAATTAAGCTCTCCTTGGACTTTGCAAATACATGTTCTGAAATCCAAGCTGTGCCTGAGAGCTCCTGGCTGGCTGCTGCTCACTTGGATGTGCTGAGCATGGGATATGCAAAAATTTGGGAAGCTCAGCTCTGGGTTCCTGGAGGCTCCTGGAGGCTCCCAAACCACCCTGTGTGAGTTGATGTCATGGTTTTATCTGAGGACAGCTTCTCATGGCTCTGTCTTGTCTTCCCAATGAAATAACTGAGAGAATGAATTCATTTTTAATCCATCCAACAAGAGTTTTGGAGGGATTTATTATCACTCCTGCTGCCAGGCTGTTCTTAAAAAACCTAGAAATCCTGGATCCAGCTGATTTGTGGGGTTTGGAGGTGAAAGGACTGAGCAGCAACTTCCTGCAGGTTCCCTTCAATCCTTCCTTTACAATGCACATCCCACCAAGCTGGGAATGAAGTCAAGCCTTCCAATAATTCCTTAACTCAGTAAACAGCGGTGTAGGAAGGAGAGATTTCCAACCTTGAATCATTCCTGTGGAGACAGCTGACAACAAAAGCAGAGCTAGGATGTGTTAGAAGACCAGTTGGGCTCTTCTGAGTCATTTAATTAGAGTGAGGAGCTTTCCCTGCCTATGGAAATCTCGGGGTGGAAGGGGTGTGAAACTTGCTGCAGCCAACACTTGCCCAGTTAGCTCTGCTCAGGGGAGTCCAGGGCTGTGTGTGATCCAGGGGGGTTCACACTTTTCCAGGGAAGTGGAAATCTCCCAAGTAGGAGATGCTCTCACTGTGGTGTGGAATCCCCGAATTTCTGACCACCAGCACCACCCATGCTGCTGCTGCTGAAATGTCTCATTTCCCACCCAGCACAGCAGCAGCTCCAAGGAGCAGAGGAAGGGAGCAAAGCTCTGCATTTCATCTCACTGGCTGCAGGGAGAGCTGCAGAAATCCAGGCCAGGGCCCCCGTGACCCAGAAATGTCCTGTTTGACCCAGGGCTTGGTTGAAATCTCATTTTTGTGCATCCTCCCTCCAAGAGCTCTGGAGAGCAGCTCCTCCTGAAGCCAATCCCTCGTCAGGGATTGCTGCCTCCACAATTTCAGTTAATTAGAAATCTGGGAATCTGGGAGCGAGGACTTGCTGGAGCAGCTTTTGCTTTCGCAGCAATTGGGAGTTTCTTAAAGTGGAACATTTGCTGTTCTTATTTTTTAGCTGTCCCATTCCCATGAATCTTGCATCTCCAAAATCCCAGATAAATTATTCTACAGAGGATTTCTCCTCTCTGTATTTGTTTTGCAGGACCTCTCTCCAATCCTCACTTCTCTGGTTGTCTCTGCTTGGTGCTTTCCCCTCATGGATTCCCTTGGCCATCCTGCTTTTCCCCCCCTGAAATTCCTGAGGTTTTTCTGCAGCTCAGAGCAGGATTAATCCCAGCCTGGCACCCTCCAAGCTAAAGCTTCCAGCCCCACAAATGATGAAATGCAGCTCTGAACTCGTCCCCACAACTTTTTATGGTGGGAAATGTTGTGCCTGGGGGACAGAAAACAATAAAAATCAACGCCCGAGCGCGTGAAGAGTTTCAAATGGCTCCCAAAAAAATTCCTGCAATGTTTCCAAGGGTCTGTGCTGCTGTTATTCATTCACACGGGCAGGAATTACAAATATGTGTGTGCAGCCAGGAAAGCTTTGGGTCACCGAGTATTTGAGGCTTGGGGTGGGTTGAAGGGGGTTGGGGCAGGAGAAAAGCTCCAAACTTCCTCAGGATAACAAATCCACCTTGGTGGTGCCACAGCCAAAACTTGACATTTCTCATTCAATGAGTTTTGTGCTCTTCAGCAATAATTCCCAGCTGCTTTGCCCTCAGGGAAGGGGGAGGAATTCAGAGGAATGGGTAAGGACATGCAGTCCTGACCTCATCCAGTGCACTTTTCCCTGGAAGCTGCTCCTGCCTTTGGCCCCAGCACCCCCTGGGATCAGCCAGAGCTGGGTGAGGAGTGGGGATTACACAACTTCACTCATTTTTTCCAGCCCAGAATGGGATGCAAGCAAAAGGATTTCAAAATTCCTTGTGAAATGAACTCCATCCTTTGACTAAAAATGTTCCAAGTTTACTCATTTCCTATCCATTTCAGAAAGTACATTCTAAATAAATCTTGGAATTTATTATGTTGTTATAAAAAGAAGTTAAACTTGAAAGTTGCAACCTGAGTGCAGAATTTCAACTCAGCAAGCTCCTAATACCAAATTCCACTGAAATCCAGGAAGTTCTGCAAAACAAGCTGCCTTCAGCATATCAATATTTCTGATGGAAAACTATTCTGTCAGAAAATTTTTATGCTGCTCCAGGCTAGAATTCCCTAACAAACACTTTTCCTGTCTCCCCAGCAACTGGCACTGCTGATCCTGTGTGAGGAATTTCCATAGTTAACCTGCAGGAACCAGAAGGAAATCTTTTTGTCTGCAGGATATTCTCCAATGATATCTAGGAATCATTTCACTCTGAGCCAAAGCAGGAGAAATTCAATGGGATTTCTCCATAAATTTCTATGGATCTTCAGGCCTAGTTCAGATCAGAGTTCAGAGCCAGATCAATGCAATGCAACTCTGGTGTTCCTTCAAATTCCAACGGGGATTTGCAAAAAAAAAAAAAAAAAAACACCAACAAATCTTCAAAACAAATCTTCCTTGTTGTTGAAATCCAATTCTGTGTTATCATCCAGATTAAGGACTTTCAGGCTTTGATCCCTGTGGAAACAAGTCCTTCCCAAGATGTTTGTGCTGATTTTGTACGAGCCTGGAATGCACAACAGCGGCAGGAATTTAGACAAAATGCTGGAATTCCAGCTGTGGGTGGGAATGTGGAGTTTTGGCTGCTCCTGCCCCACCATCCCAAGGCAGGGAATGTCCTTGAGCTCTGTGTGATTTCATGGATGGCAGAGCACCCCCAACGTGCAATTTGTTCTTCCTGCGAGCGCTAACAAATCATAAATATGGAACAGCAGAGCCGGATCTGCACGGGATCACTGTGCTGTGTTATCCAGGAGTTTTCCTGCTTTGGATGCATTTATCCAAAATGAGAAATTCTGCTGCAGGGGAAGTTTGAGCTGAGGTGGTTCCCCAGCTGGTGGGATAAGGTCAGACAGCCATAAGGAACAGCTTGTGTGAGTGTCCTGGTTTAGGGACAGGTGTCTGCCAATAAAGGCAGAAGCTTCTCTTTCAAATGGAGAATGAAAACACCCTCCCTCCAAATTATTGTTATAATTTTGAAATTAAGGGGCTTTCAGGCAAAGATAGAGGAATAGGAATAACAGTTCTTTACTAGGAAAATTAAAATAGAAATGCAGTATTACACAGAACAATCCCAGCCCTGCCAGAGTCAGAATCCAAGCTGACACCCGTCAGTCAGTCAGGGTGTTGGCACAGTCCCATTCAATGGTGGCTGCATCCTCCTGCAGGGGCAGATGTGGTTCAGCTGGAGCAGTGCTCCTGGAGAAGGTGCAGTTTCCTCTGAAGCTCCAGGGATGATGTGGAAGGCTCTGGTTTTCCTCTGGGATCCAGTGGCAAAGGCTGCTCTGCTGTTCCAAATCTCAGTTTTTATCTGGGTAGGAAAGGCTTGGCTCCTCCCCTGGCTGGAGCATCTCCCATGGGATGATGGAATTTTATCAGCCATGCCCTGGGACTCAGTGGCCATGAACAGGAGATATCTCCTGGAGGGAGGATGGGCTGTGGGAAGATAAAGATGATTGCCCAGCTGGGTTAAAGATGGCCCATGAGCAGGAGATATCTCCCACAGAGATCAGGGGCACTGCCCCAGCTGGGGTAACAGATGGGGACAGAATTCACATTTCTGGCCACATCAACCCATCGCAGTGAACTTGACCCCTCACAGGAATCCCCTTGTCCCATCCCTGGAAAGTCCCAGGCCAGGCTGGATGGGGCTTGGAGCAGCCTGGGATAGTGGGAGGTGTCCCTGTCCATGGCAGGGGTGGGATGGGATGGGCTTTAACCTCCTTTCCAACCCAAACCATTCTGGAACTCGCTGATTCTAAATGGCCCCAGAGCATTTCTCTGGCTCCTAAAAGATGTTTTCTATTCCCAAAACATGAAGCTTTTCCAGAGGCAGAATTCCGAATTCACCACCTTCCTTGGCTGGGTGATGTGATGGGAAGGATCACCTCCAGCATGTCCTCTCTTCTCTGGTGCTGACTCCTGGAAAAATCATTTCCACACAGAATTATCCCTCTGTAAAGGGGACAGAACCTCACAGCTGCCATTCCTCCGTGTGGATAAATGCCTTGGGACAGCCTCTGGATACAGCCAGGACAGATCCCAGGGCTGGCAGCAGGGATGGGATTCCATCCTGCCTGTGAATAACAACACCACAGCCAGGATTTCAAACCACCTCAGCCTCTCTCTTAATACCCTACCTTCATTAAGAGCTTTTAAAAACATTTTGGGTAAAGCTTCGCCGTCAGCTCCTGAAACTTGGAATAGCTGAGCTTTCGTTCCCATGCAAGGCTTAGTGCCCAAGGACCTGTCAGTCAGGTGAGGGAGACTCACGGGTGTCTCGAGCTGATTTTATGGATTTATGCAGCTCTCTCCCAGCGCTGGAGTCACAGCCGGATTTCTAAATGCCAAAATAGAGATTATAAGAGTGTCAAGCTTCATTTTGTTTTCAGTTCACAGCTAATTAGCATTGATTTTCATGCCGTTGTTCCTGCATAGTATTCCACCGACATCACCAGCCGGGGGAGGCTCGTTCTCACCCTGCCACCATCAATTTTAAACCCTCCTTGGAACAGGAGGCTTTTGGGGTTTGGGTTTGGCAGCCAGAGCTCTGTCCCTTGGCGTGGCAGCCGAGCTCCCTGAAGCTGATTTTTCCCGAAGTGAGAATTCCCTGGGCTGGCAGTGCGGTTTGTGATTTGAAGCCCTAATGGGACTTTTCCAACATCTGCAGAATGTTAAGGATGGGGAATGATCCCTTAGCGGGAATTAGCGGGTACTCGTGACCTCGCTGCTTCTCTGCTGTCAAACGGGCCGGCTCAGCTCGTGGCATCTCGGCTAGAAATAATCTTTTTTCATCTGTTAAGAAGTATAAAACATAGATAAACCCGGCCTAAGAGATAACAAGCGGGTCTGCGTTCAGACGAGTGGCCCTAAACAAGGTGGGGATTCCAGAGGTGCAGATGTCCCTCAACAGATGCTCGTTGATGTGACAAAATCACTCCTGGGTTCTGGAACAACAACAAAAAAACAAAACAAAACACAAACCAAACAAAAATAAAATAAAATCAGACGTGACCATGGAATTAATGCCCATCCTTTATTCCCAAGAGAGCCACTGCCTCCACCACGCAGGAAACGCGCATTTCCTAATCTGCAAATGTCTGACCTTAAACCTTGATAATGTTCTTTTAATGTGCGTTTAGCTGCACACCAGCAGCGCGGAGGAGGGGTGGGATGTGTAAAAATCCATGTTTTATGTATATTATTCAATATTTTCCATGGATGCTTTAGTGGTTGGTATTGCAGGGAGAGAGATCTGGAGAGCAATTTTAGATTTAAATCATCGAGCAGTTATTCTGAAACTAAAAGCACTTGTTCTCAGCTGGTTTATTACAGTCATAGAAAGTGCTCAGGCAGATTATTTGTGAGGGGAGAAAAATGTATTTTGATATTCCCATGAAATCATAGATGGGATCAGGAGTCATTACCATGCCAATCCTAAATTGTGTGTGTGTTATTAATATACACATCATTATTCCTGGGGTGGAAAGAGGAGTAACTGTGAACGACTCTGATCAGGTCTGGAGAAAAATGGGGAATTTGAACGAAGCAAAGCACAAAATTCAGCCCTACAAATCAAAAATCTGGACTGCGTGTGAAAAATCCTGGTGGAAGCATCGACCCCCACCGTGTTATCCCCGTGGTTATCGGGATATGGGAAAAGCATTAAACTTAAGGGCTTGACATGAATAATGGGTTTATGGGGATTAAGGGATCTGGAGCAGCTTCCCCAAGGAATTCCAACAAGCTGGCGGCTTCCAGGGATTGTCCCCAGCGCCCCAAGCAGCCGAAATCCCTGGGGAGGGGCTGGGTGATGCTGGCAGCAGACAAACCCTGCAAAGATGATATCACCAGGAGCTGCTGATGGAAGCTCTCAGCTCGGGATGGGTAAAGGCTCCTGGTGTGGAGCAGAGGGAAAGGCAGAAAAATCAGGATTTTCTGCCCTTTGGAGAACGCCCGAGAGCGTTTACACAACTTTATTTTTCCAGATTTATCTCCTGTTCCAATATTGAACAAAGGGGAGAAACTCAGCTTGTGTGAGCATTAATTTTCTTCACTGCTTATTCCTCCCATTCCATAATCTTTCTAAAGAGCTGGGATGGATGGAGACTGTAAAGGAGCAGCTTTTAATTTAAAAACATAAAAAGGAGATGGAAATCAGTCTGCTCCAGGGCCTTACAAATAAGACACACGCAGCAAATTTTAGTGTTTTGCACATTGTTTCCAAACAGAAACCAATTCTTTGGAAATGAGTAATTTGACCAGCGAACAAACCCCAAAAATATCAGCACTGAATTTTGAAATGTCATATTTGAGATTCTCCTGTGTGAGTCAGGGCAGAGTCTCCCCACGGTCAAACAGGCACGAGCCAACATCCTTTTTCCCTTTTTCCAGGATGTTGTTCTAAAACTTGATGAATCGCTCACGTTTCAGGCCAGAACTGACACAGGCTGGGCTCATGGGTGACTCAAGAGATAAGGGCAAGGCTGCATCTTTGGGAGGCCACCCTGAGTCTGGCTGCTCCAGGCAGAGCCAGAATGTGAGGCTGGAGGCAGGAGCTGCTCCAGCTGCTTTTCCAGGGATCCACACGCAGCCATACGGGAAAAGAGAGGAGCTCTTGAGGGAGATGAGCGGCTCACAAACCTTCCCTTGTTCGGGGCTCTCCTTTCAGGAGTGATGCTCAATCCTCTGCTGAACCTCTGCCAGCTTGGCCGGGGTTGTGTCCAGGAAGAGAAAAAAGAGGAGGATGTTGATGGTTGGGAGGCTCTGATCTCTGGTTTCTGCTCTCGGTGACAGGGACAGCACTGAGGGATGGCTGGAGCTGTGTCCGGGCATGTTCAGGGAAAGGTTCTTCCCCCAGGGAGTGCTGGGCATGAATTCCCTCAGGGAACGGGCACATGCCCCAGGCTGGCAGAGCTCCAGGAGTGTTTGACAACACTCCCAGGGATGCCCAGGGGGGGATTTTTGGGGTGTCTGTGCAGGAGCAGGGGTTGGATCAATGATCCTTGTGGTACTTCCTCACTCAAGAGTATTCCATGATTCTGTGTTTTTGTGACCGTGTTTTGAGGGAAAAGCCCCTTTGCCCTCCACCACAAGCACCATCCCTTCTCACCTCTCCTCATCCTTTTTCAGCCTTTCCTTCTCGTCTGTCTCTCATCTCTCCTCATCCTTCCTCATCCTTTTTCAGCCTTTCCTTCTCATCCATCGCTCATCTCATCTCATTCCCCTCAGCCCCCTGCTCTTCTCAGCTCTCCTCCTCCTCTCTCCTCATCCTCTCTCCTCATCCTTCCTCATCTTTCCTCATCTCTCCTCACTCCCCTCAGCCCCCTGCTCTCCTCAGCTCTCCCCAGCCCCCCTCATCCCCCCTGATCCCCCCTGAGGGATCCCACCCCACCTCTGGAGGTCGCACAGCTGCGGATGGCGCAGTTCCCTTTCCGTCCGCTGCCATTTACAGATGAAACCCCTCACTAAACACGGCAGCCCCTCCTGTAACCCCTGCTTTAGCCCCTGCTTTAATCCCCGCTTTACCCCCGCTCTAACCCCCCTTCAGGCCCCCGTGGCTCCGAGGGCCCGTCGCTGCCCCTAGGGGGCGCACTGCCCCGGCGGCGCGTGCCGGGGGGCGTGGCCCGCGCTGTGATTGGCGGTTGCGAGGCTATAAATAGGAGTGGGCGGCGGGGGGACAAAGCAGTGAGCGCGGGACCGGCGGGCGGGCGGCGTGTCCGCGTCTGTGCCTCTTTCACCGCAGAGGCTTTATTGTGTTTTTTACATTATTTTTTTGCCTTTTCGCGAGGAATTCGGGTGTGGTTTTTTGCTTTTTTTTTTTTTTTTTTTTTTTTTTTTTTTTTTTTTTTTTTTTTTTCATCTTCTATCGTGGCCGGCCGGGAGGGACTTAAGGGGAGATCAATGAAGGAAAGAAGAGCGAGCCAGAAGTTATCGAGCAAGGCTGTGATGGATCCCAACCAGAACGTGAAGTGCAAGATCGTGGTGGTGGGGGACAGCCAGTGCGGGAAGACGGCGCTGCTCCACGTCTTTGCCAAGGATTGCTTCCCTGAGGTGAGCGGGACGGGGCCGGGATCGGCACCGGGGGATGGGATCGGCACCGGGAGCGGGCCGGGATCGGTACCGGGGCTGGGATCAGTAAGGGGAGCAGGCGGGGATCGGCACCGGGAGCGGGCCGGGATCAGTAAGGGGAGCAGGCGGGGATCGGCACCGGGGCTGGGATGGGCGAGGGGAGCGGCGGGAGATTAGCACCGGGAGCGGGCCGGGATCGGTACCGGGGCTGGGATCGGCACCGGGGTCCGGCTGGGGATCGACACCGGGATCCGGGAAGGATCAGCACCGGAGTCCGGCCGGGATCAGCCCCGGTATCGGCACCGGGGTCAGGCGGGGATCGGCACCGGGATCTGGGCAGGATCAGCACCGGGATCCGGGCAGGATCAGCACCGGGATCCGGGCAGGATCAGCACCGGGGTCAGGCGGGGATCGGCACCGGGATCCAGGCGGGATCGGTACCGGGATCCGGGCAGGATCAGCGCCAGGGTCCGGCTGGGGATCGGTACCGGGAGCGGGCGGGGATCCGACCGGGATCAGCCCCGGTATCGGCCCCGGGGCGGCGGCGCTGGGCGCGGGTCTGACCGTGCCGTCTCCTCCCGGCAGAGCTACGTCCCCACCGTGTTCGAGAACTACACGGCCAGCTTCGAGATCGACACGCAGCGCATCGAGCTCAGCCTCTGGGACACCTCGGGTGAGCGCTCCCCGGCAGTCCGGGTGGGATTTTTGGGCAAGAATCTCGGCTGTGCTTGCAGGATCTCCTTGTGTGAGGGTGTGGGCAAGGTTTGTCAGCATTGCAGGGGATGTGTGCTCACCTGCCTGGCTGGAAGGAGAGTTTTGGGGGGCTCCTTCGGCTCCTCTGCTGCCTGCGAACCCCGCTCTGCCTTGTGTGCTAATGGTGAATTATTTCAGCTCGCTCTGGAGCTCCTTGGTTTTTTACAAAGCCTAGCACTTTTCATTTAGAGAGTCTTTAAAGCCAGGAGCGGCTTTTAGGGAAAACCTTTAGAATTTCTCTCTGATTCTCTGGGAAGCAGAGGGAAGCATCCTTTCCCCCATCAGGGCTTTTTATTCTGTGTTTTACCTGGAAGAAGCCGGCTGAGATGTCTCAGAGTGTGAGGGCTTTGGTGCTTGGCTGGCTGTGCTCACATGTTGAGACAGGAGCTCCTCTAGATCCGCCTGTCGTTGATAATTTGGATAATTGGGCTGCACTTACAGCCAGGGGGGTGGAGGAGCACCCCAAAATCCCAGTGCTGGAGAAAAGCATGGGGAGCCAGAGTGGATGTCCAGGGGGGAAGGAATGACACCAGGAACCATTACCAGAGGTGTGGATCAACATCATCTGCAGAGCTGATTGGAAAAAAAAAATAAAATTAAAAAAAAATCATCGTGGAGGAGCTTGGCAGAACACACAATCCCTCCCTCTCTCTTTAATGCTGAATTTGGACCCGGCAGTTTCTCCTCAGTGTGACAGCAGTTCTTTTACCAGGAATGAAAATGTTAATCCCTGTTTAAAGAGGAGTTTAGGCGGCGGGTTGGCTTCCCTCTTGCTGTTGAGGAAATTATTCCAAATTCTTGCAACACGATTGCTGGGAAAAGGCAGCTCTGCCCACAACCAGTATCAGCTTTGCTCTGAGCTGATTTTTTTTTTTTTTTTTCTTCATCTTATGCCAAGTGAGACTTGCAGATTTCTGGAGTATGTCTGGTTGGAGCTTTCATGCTGATTACTAAGCTGGCTGGAATTATGGAGCGAGGGCTTGTTAAAAATTAATAGTTATTTTGGAAAATGTTATCTTTATTAAAATACAGCACGCACGTAGGCTGGAGATGGGAAGGTTTGGAATCTGTTTGTCAAAGGCTGGAGACACCCATGGAATGAAATATTCCCTAGCACTTCAAAGGACAAAAGCAGTGGAAGAAAAAACACCTGCCAGCCTTTTGTCCTCTGTCCTGGAACTCAGAGAAAATGTGGTTGAGTCAGAAGCTTGAGACCAAGTGGGTGATTTGTCTGACATCCCAAAGTGAAGAGGAAATATTGAAGGATCCAGTGCTTGGTTTTACAGAGTGTTGCTGAGTGGATCCTCTGCCTGTGGGACTCTGGATGAGGAATTTGGGCTCACCCAGTGCAAAAAGCCAGCCCTGCCCAAGCCCATTTACCCAGAACAAAATCACATCAGCAGATAAGAGACAGCAGAAGATAAGGGAGTGTTTTAGCCTTATCTGAAAGTCTTGGTAATTTAATTTTTACAAGTCTTTGTCCTGGTCCTCTGCTGAGTTAGAGGAGATGTCTGAATTGCATTTTTGAAACAGGACTAAATCTAATTAACTTGAAAAGATGGCTGATCATTGCAGCATGGGGGAGGTGATGGCTGCAGTTTTTGTGGTGCTTGAATATCTCCTGGGAGGGGGGAAAAGATGCTGTTTAATTGAGTTTATTGCAGAATGCTGCAGATACTTCCAAGGTGACTCAATCAGCATTTTGTATTCATCCTTAACTCTTTTTTTAACTGGCAGCATTTAGCAACCTTCCCAATTAGTCCCTTGAATTAAAATTGATAATTGGGTTTTGTAGTGAATCCTTTGGAAGGATGTTCTGCCACTTCCAACTCTTTTGTTTTTTTTTTTTTTTTTTGCTCACTGGGAAAATCAGAAAAGCTGTGGTTAAAACAGTTGTGTTAGGGTGAGAACAGGCCCTGCTGCCACAGTTTTGGTTTATAATTCTTTATATACCAACAAGAATAACAATGTGCTTTTCCTAAAGAACTTTCAGCTGTCATGCAACTGATAGAAAAATTTAAATTCATTGGGGAGTTGTTGTTGCATCTTGGATTTGCCCATAGGAATATGGGACAAGTAAGAGTGGAATGGAAGGGGAAGGTTCATTATTCAAATGTTTGCTGGTGCTGTCTAGTTCTGCAAGTCATTAGAAGGATTTAAATTAGCCACAGCATTAAGGGAAGCACTTGCCAAGTTGAATTTCAATGGGGTTTGGGACTAGCAGCCCTCTCTGAAAGCAGGAATGTCTGGTTGCAATCTCACTACACCATAAATTACTCTGCTCTGTGGTAACATGTGGCAGTCCTGAGCTGTTTGGGAGCTCTGTGCTTCTTGTGTGAAGTGAAATATTTAAAGTTTCTCCAGGTTAAAGCTTCATCTTGCACTTTCAGGGCCACTGTGAAGCAAAAAAATCTGTTAGTTGCCTTTATCTACCATCTAATCTGCATTTACCAAGTTTTTTTTGCTCCTTTGATATTTATATTTCTTGCTAGGACAACAGCAGCTCTGGCTTAGAAATGCCATTAATTAGGTGTACATACTTGTGTCTCCCTAAAATGTGTTTTAGGGGCTTTCTTTATTGCTTGAACTGTGGCCACTCCAATAAAATAATTCTCAACAGGGCCAGAAATACTTACAACTGCTGGGGATTAGCAAGTAATTAAATCCAGAAGGGCTTTGGAGCTGGGAGTCAAGTTAGTTTTGCTGGGATTTTTTGACTGTATACAAAGTACTCAGTGTCCATATAGAAACAGGAATTAATTGGAAAGTTTGGTGCTGAAACCTTTCAGGTGAAAGCTGAAACTTGGAGGAATTCAAGTTGCTAATTCCCCAAATTCCCTGGCAGGAAGGATTGCAAAGGAAAAAAGCCCAGTGCTGTCTTGGCCTCCCAGTTTTCTTGCACCTTGGCTGTTGAATTTTGAGATTTTCTGTTTTTAATTGCCCATTTTAGCAGGGTTTTCTTATTGCTTTTACAAGGGGATTAATTACAATTCATTCCTGGGATTGCCAAGTGCTCTCCCAAAATTTTCCTTTGGAGGTGTGATCACACAGAAAACTGGGAATATTTTGATATCTCTTTGCTTGAAGATAAGCTGCAAAAATGAGGTGAAAATGCACCTCAGCCACCCCAGGATTTTTGGGTTTATTTATTTTATTTTTTTATTTTTAAGGAGGAAAACCATCAGCAGTGAAGGAGCTCTTTGGAGCAGCCAGTGTTTGCTGTTTGCTGTGATAATTATTGAGCCCAAGGCTTTGGGAGTGAGAATGCTGCTGTTCATCTGTTGTTCTTTCACTTGGCTGGGCTCCAAAAGGCTCCAAAGCCTAATTCCTGGTGGCTGCTTGCTGGTGTGGAAATAGGAAAGTCTTGCCTGTCACTGAGCCCTCCTGGTACCTTCAAGTAGTGCTAAACCACCCCAAAATTCAATAATAATGTAATTCTCTTCTTTATTAAGATAGCAATATTAAAACCTAAAATTTAAACTTATGCCCTGGAGGCCAACCCCAACCATCTTGCTGGGGAAGGGTTTTATTTCTGTCTAAAAGCTGAATTTCTGTTGGACTCTGCATGAAACATAAGGTTTCAAAAGTAGATCATCCTTAATGTTGCAAGTATTTTTGGCTGAAATTATTGAAGCTGCCAAACAAATTAAAAGTTTTTTTTAAAAAAGGAGAATTACAGCTGGAATAAATGTCCAGCACAAAGGAAAATGAACTACAGCCTTATCAGCAACTCCTTGATAAAACTACAAAACCACCCATGTTGTCCTTGCCAAAAATGTTTTATTTTGCAGGAACAGAATCCCAAACACAAATAGGCTTTTTTTTTTTTTTCTTTTCTTTTCTTCTTTTTTTTTTTTCTCTCCCCACAAATACCATGGCTCCAGTTCCACATTCTCCTTCTGTTTTCGAGGGTTGGCAGGGCTTCAAAATCTGCAAAAGGAACATGAGAAAGAGGGAGCAGCCTGGCTGGGCTGTGCTGGAGTTGTCTGTTCAGACTTGAGTGAGCCTCATTCCTGACATTCCTGCCTTCTGAGGGTTTCTCTGGGCAGAGGGATGGAAATGCCAGCTTGAATAGTGCACACTGAGGGCTGCAGCCCCTCTTTATTTGCACTGGGATAAAGGTTTGGTTAGAAATGAGAGCAGGAAATTTCCCTTTGTGGGTCCTGCAGCTTGAAATGGGCTCTGTTTGTTCTGCCTGGAGAAAAACTTGGGGAATATCCCTCCTAAACTTGCTAAAAGTGCTTTTATTCCAGCTCAGCAACTGAAATAAAAATTCAGAGAGGGGGGAAAAAGAAAAGCAAAGCAGGCAGCTGCTGGGGCTGGAGGTGAGACTGTGTGTGTACATAAATACATCTCCTGGACATATAAGGGATCCCTGGAGCTGCTGAGTGAGCCCAGAGGTATTTGTGTGAGGAATGAGTTTCTGGGTGAGGCTTTGCTGAGACTCCTTTCTAGCCAGCAGCCATTAAGGGCTCCCTGAGTCCTGCCCTGGCTTGCTGCAGCTCAGGGGGATGTGGCAGTGCTTCAGTGGCACCCAGGTGGCTCTTGGTGGCACTTGGTTGTTGTGTCCAGGAGAAATAAGGCAGCCCTGGGGCTGCAGGGTGAATAACCAGCCCTGGGGTGCAGGACAGGAGATCCTGGGGTGTAATTAGCAGTGGAAAATTATTATTGATAGCTGCAGTCAGTGATGAGCTGCAGGTCAGATTTGTTCCCAAGGTGTCATTTGTGCTGAGCTCAGCTGCACTGGGGTGTGAAGAGCCTTTGGTGACAGCTGCCTCTCTGTCACATTGACATCATTTACAGAGATGAGCATTGGAATTAAATCCTTCTCCTCCACCAAATCACCTTCTGCTGCCTGCTTTGGTCATGCTGCACTCCCCGTGTGCTGTGCCTCATTTCAAAAACAACATTCCTGGCATTCCCTTCTGCAACAGCCTGGGCTGTCTGTCAGGGAAAAACTTGAGGAATTCCTCTAATCCAGTTCATAATCAGAGACCTTACTGCCAATTAGTTCTGGAGAGCTGGGAAACTGGTGGGGTAATGAGCTGATAACCCCCAAACTCCTGGAAACTGGGTCCTCCTGCTGGGTGTTCCATGCTGTGCTCTAGGGTCTGCATGGATTTTTTCCATGGAAAAAATACAGAAATAAGGATGTATGATGAGTGAGAAAATGAATTTTGAATTGGTTTAAATGCCCTTTTAAATGCATTTTTCTCAGGAAGCAAAGCTCAGCACAGTTGAGGCCAAACCTAATGGTGGTTGAGTGACTGCAACTTCTGAGAAAAAACAAAGATTTTTTTTTTTTTTTTTTTTTTTTTTTTTTTTTCCCCCAACCTGTTACCAGATTGTCCAGATGATTAAGATGCAATATTTAACTCTGGACAGGTTTTAACTTTTCACATCATGACTGTTGTTAAGGCAAACAGAAAACCCCTTCACAGGCTGCAAATAAAACAAGCACAAAGAGCAGCACTGTACCTACATCTGTTCCCCCAGATTACTAAATTAGCTTTGATCTTGTTGATAAAAATCTGGTTTATGGGCTAAACATAAACATTTATTGCAAGCTTTATTGGCTTACAGATTAATGAGGCTTTTTGTGACAGATAACTTGCCTGCCTGCCTACAGGATTGGGATTTTTCCCTGCTGGAAATCTGTTTCCTGCAACAAGTTCTTTCAATTTGAAGCAAGAGTTTCTCCTAAACATTGCCAATGTGACAACTAAAGATGCTTTTTGCACTTGGAGCTGTTTGTTTTAAATTAACTGCTAGGCAAATCAAAACTGAGAGGTTTCATTCTGCTTTAGAAAAAGCTTTTTGGAGTTGAAGGATTTGTTGGTTGATGCCTTCAACTTGGCCTGACCCCATTTTCCCTCTTGGGAGCATGCTGAGTGTTTGCTGGGTGATGGATCACTGGGGGGTTGTCACTGCATGGTTTCTGAGTGGCTGCAGGAAGAGGAAAAGAGCAATTAATGAAGATTTTGGGTTGCTTTCCCTGCAGGCTCTCCTTACTACGACAACGTCCGCCCGCTCTCCTACCCCGACTCGGATGCTGTCCTGATCTGCTTTGACATCAGTCGGCCAGAAACCCTGGACAGTGTCCTAAAAAAGGCAAGTGTTTGAGCAGCCCTGAGCACAGAACTCAGCTTGGAATCCCTGCAGTGGTGCTGCTCCTATGCTGGAAACTTCCACTTGGTTTCTTCTAATGGAGCGATGACAGGAGGGTGCTTTGATTTGTTTGGAAGGGCTGGATGTTAATTGAAAACAAAATCTCACTAATGGACACTTGGAGCTGAAGGAAATTCTCATTCCTCAGCCCTGAGACAGCAAGGGGGTTGTTGGGGGTGGTGTGAGGTGCTGTAAGAAAAATTGTCTCTCACGTGTTCCTGTGACAGGGTTAGGAAACTTTGCTGGGTTGCAGGGATGGCTAAAAATTATCTGCAGAGTGTTTGGACTTGTGCCATGGCCTTACATAATTTGGGAGCCAGTGACAAATGCCTCTGGAAGCCACCAGCAGAGCTTGCAGTGAGACAGAAATGCAGCCCTGCCCCAAACCCTCCATGAGGTCACTGATCCGAGCTTGTGTCAGCCTTCCCATGAGCTCAGACGTGGAATTTTCATAATCAGCCTCTGTGTTTGCAAGGTGGTCCTGCTCCCTTCCCTGGCTGCTGAGCATGACTCAACTTCACTGTGGTTTTGGGGCTTAATGACCTGAAATTCCTTTTTTTTTTTTCTTTCCCCTGAGGCTGGAGCCAGTGATTCTTGTCTCACTGGGATAAATTGCCTTACAATGCTCTGAATAGCCAACAAAAAAATACTTCAAAACTACTCTCTCTGTGTGAAAAAGCATCCAGAACTGTGGTTTTTCTGCCTCTGCTAATTCTGGTTATTTAATTCTGCAAGAGATCTTAATGCTTTAAAACCCAAATTATAGCCTTAAATTTTAGGGAGTATCATCTGTTTTGGATTATGGGTGAAACCAAATCAGTTTATCCCAAGTTCTGACTGAGGGGCTCGTTGCTGGGGCTGATCTGTGATGTTTTAGGTGTGAGAATGCAGCAATAATCCCACATTCAGCCCTGCTGGTGTTGTGGTTGTGAAGGTGGGGACAGCATTTCTGCACCTGGCTGGGGCTGGGTGTGGGAAACAACAGCTCTGCAAACCTTTGCTCATGTGGGTAAACAATCTCATTCCCTGCTGATTAGTAAGCCAGTGGAATTCATGAGTGTGTGAGATAGGAAGATTTATTTCATCCTTGACCAAACTCTTGCTGCAGCAAAAATCACCTGGAAGGCAAATCCAACCATTACTTCAAAAACATTCCGGCTTGGGGACATCAGATTAAAATCTTTACACCCATTGCTTCTCTGAGTTTTTAAACAAGCACCACCTCCCAATTTTGCAGTGGAAAGGGGAGATCCAGGAGTTCTGCCCCAACACCAAGATGCTGCTGGTGGGCTGCAAGTCGGACCTGCGCACCGACGTCAGCACGCTGGTGGAGCTCTCCAACCACAGGCAGACCCCTGTCTCCTATGACCAGGTGGGTGCCACCCCTCCTCTGGCCTCCCAAAGGGAATGAAAACCCCATTTCTATCCCAGGAACCCTCACTGAGAGCAGCTTTTCCCTCTCAGTGCAGCCTGAAGTTGAGATTTGTGCCTCTGGTGTGGGTGGGTTTGAAAATGATTTTTCACAGCACATCATAAAACCATCCCTTTAAACATCATCTTTCTGCTTGCAAATTGTTTTTTAGGTGAGTTGTAAAAACAAACTTCCTGCTTTTCTGTGCCTGCACTCACCAGAGATGTAGATAAAAGGTGATGCATGCTGTTTATTCAGTGACAAATGGGTGAAATTGCTGTCTGCAGACTTCAGACTGAAATGTTTGGCTTTAGAATCATGACATCATATTGGAATAGATAATGTCATGATTCTAATGTCACCTTGTCCCTCCTCCTGAAGGTGCAGCAAAGCCCAGATGAGTTAATTCCTGATGAGTTCTTTGCTCCTGGGGAAGGGAGAAGTTTGGAGGCTGGAGAAAGGGAAAGGAATCAGGTCATGGGAGCAGCTCTGAGCCTCCCTGCATTGCTCACAGTGTGTGATCCCTCCTGGCAGCTGAGTCACCCTGTGGGAGGGACAGTGGCACCTGCAGAGTCACCTCAGTGACTTTAGCACCACTTTGGGATGCTTTGTCCCTCATGTTTTCCAAACCAGCAGCTCCTGATGTGGGGTACTAAGGCTGCAGTTTGGCAAAACTTTAAAATCAAGTTTTTCCATGCTGGCAGGTGGATTTTTTTTTTTTCTGTGAATTCACAGCAGGAGTCAGCTGCTCCTAAAATCCCTTTCTGGCTAAGGCAGGATGGAATCAGAGCTTTTCCCATTGCTCTGAGCTCCTGCAGGAAGCACAGGGAGGGAAGGACAGGCTGGTGTCACCCTGCTCCAGCTCCACCTGAGCAAACATTTCTGGGGCTCAGCCCAGAGGGAGTTGAGATGTGGAACTCCTGCTGCCTTATCAGCCTCTCCCCTCAGCAGTGATAAGGTGCCTGCATCACTGCAGGGCAGACTGGGGTTGGTGCCATCAGGGGTGGGCTTGGATTTTGTCATTTAGTAAAGATTCACCCCCCAGAAATCAAATTCCCTTGGAGCAGCTCCCAGGTTTGTTCTGTTTTGTTTTTTTCACATAATGCTGGATTGTGTTCCAGTAGCAAAATCAAGGATATGGGGAAAGATTCATCCCTCAGAAATCAAATTCCCTTGGAACAACTCCTGTTTTTTTGGTGTTTTTTTTGTTGTTTTTTTCCACATAATTCTGTATTGTGCTCCAGTAACAAAATCCACCACGGGATCCTGAGCTATTGTCATCTGTCACATGTTGGGATGTTTGCCTTGTGCTGCTGGAGCAAATATCCCTGCTTGGCTTAAAATCACAAAAAAGGGCTCCTATAACCCCTCATGTTCTTGTTCCCTTTTTTCCCCTATCAGGAAGTTGATGGAATTATCCCAGAGCACATTTCCCTGAGAACTTTGCCCTTTTCCTGCAGCTCTAACAGGCTCTGCTCCAGGTCAGGGCACTGAATTTCTCTTTGGAGATTTCAGGTTTCAACCTGGAAACTTCCACATTTTCCAAGAAATTCCCACATTCAAATTAAGGTGAAACTGCTGAAAAAGCCTCACTCAGACAATTCAGGTTTTTGCAGTTTTTTGCAGTCACTGAGCTGCTCTTCTTTTCCAATTTATCAGCACAGCAGATAAAGCTTGGACACTTTTAACTCCTTCTGGGAGCAAAGCTCTCTTTATTTTCCAAAATCAGCTGTTGGAACTTTGGATTTTCCAGGGAAACTGCACAGAGCTGGAATTGTGAGGATTGCTCAAGATTTTGCACAACTTTGTATTGATCACATGTTCTTTTTTCCTCTTAGGGTGCAAAAATATCCAAATTTAAAATAAAAAAAAAAGGGCTCTTATAACCCCTCATGCCCTTTTTCCTTTTTTTACCCTGTTCCCTGGCTAGAACTTGATGGAATTATCCCAGAGCACATTTCCCTGAGAACTTTGCCCTTTTCCTGCAGCTCTAACAGGCTCTGCTCCAGGTCAGGGCACTGAATTTCTCTTTGGAGATTTCAGGTTTCAACCTGGAAACTTCCACATTTTCCAGGAAATTCCCACATCCAAATTAAGGCTGAAGAGACCTCCCTCAAGTATTTTTTACAGTTATTTATTTGCAGTCACTGAGCTGCTCTTCTCTCCCAGTTTTTGTTTATCAGCACAGCTCATAAGGCATGGACACTTTTAACTCCTCCTGGTTGCAAATCTCTGTTTATTTTCCCCATTTCCTCCCAGTTTTTCCCCAATTTTCCCCCCATTTTTCCCCAATTTTCCCAGTTTTTTTTTTCCCATTTTTCCCCATTTTTTCTTCAATTTTCCCATTTTTTCACATTTTTCTCCCCATTTTTTCTCCCCATTTTTTCTCCTCATTTTTTCTCCCCATTTTTTCTCCCCATTTTTCCTCCCCCCATTTTCCCCCCATTTTTCTCCCCAGTTTTTCCCCGTTTTTCCCCCCATTTTTTTCTCCCCAATTTTTTTTTAGTTTTCCCCCAGTTTTTCCCCAATTTATGTTTATCAGCACACCAAATAATGCTTGAACACTTGTTTAACAAATCAGGTTTTCCAGGGGAAACAGCACAGAGCTGGAATTGTGAAGATTGCTGAAGGAAGATTTTTGCACAACTTGTTATTGATCACATGTTCTTTTTCTTTTTTTTTTTTTTTTCCCCTCAGGGTGCAAATATGGCCAAACAGATTGGAGCAGCCACATACATTGAATGCTCAGCCTTACAGTCAGAAAACAGTGTCAGAGACATTTTCCACGTTGCCACCCTGGCTTGTGTGAACAAAACAAACAAAAATGTGAAAAGAAACAAATCTCAGAGGGCCACAAAGAGAATTTCACACATGCCTGGCAGGCCAGAACTGTCCACAGTGGCCACAGACTTGAGAAAGGACAAAGCCAAGAGTTGCACAGTGATGTGAAGGAGCTGGGAATTCCTGCAGCAGGAGGAGGAGGAAGATCCAGGAGGGGTTTGGAGCTCAATGAAGTCACAGCCACAGGGTGTTTTGTGTTTTTTCTGCCAGTGCTTTCATGGAGATTTCTCCTCTTGTGTCAGACTGTGCTTAAAGGACTGAGCAGCAGGAGGAAAAGGCTCTGAGAGATGTGGCATCAGGAATTTCTGTTGAAGACAATGCCAAAAAAAATTAATAATAATAATAATAAAAGGGAAAATGTTTGATTGTGCTGAGAGAAGAGAGAATGGTTGGGAAAATAACCCTGCAGAGGAGAGATGTCATGGACAGTGGATGTTTCTTTTGTGCTCTGCTCCTGGATGCTACCACTTTGATTTCATTCAAATAATACTTTAATGGGATTTTATTTTTAATGAAGACATTATTAATGCACCCTTCTCATTAAGGAACTACCCCTGTGACCTTAGAGTTGGTTTCCCAAAGGATTTGATCTCATTTTTTCTTTTTTTAAGTAGCTGATTGTGAAAATGGAGAGGATACTGAGGCCTGTGTGTCACCTGGAGGAAAAAATTTTGGAGAATTTTGGAGTTTTGCCTTCCTGATCCACGGTGGGGATGAAGACAAGTGTTTGAGGATTCCCAAAGTTTCTGTGGAGATGAGATGGATCAGATTTGGGGGGGAGGGGAGTTCCTGCAGGTTCCTCTTTGTGGTTGTGGTGTGGAAATGGTGCCAGTGCTGGTGTTCTGTGTGCTGTAGCTTCAAGTGGGAGGTGCTGAGAGCTCTGATGGAAAATATCCCATAATTTTCCAGCCCTTGACCATTCCTTAAGCCTTACTGCCCACCTGGGGAAGCCCCAAAAATCCCCTTTGGGCTTCTCCCAGGAGCTGGGGAACTCATGGATCCCACAGAAAACTATCCTGGGATGTTAAAAAAAACAAAATCCTGCAGATGAGCCAGCAGAGCCTTTGGTGCTGCTCCTCATTCTGGGGAGGAAATGGGGTCTGAAGAACTGTGAGGCCTTAAGGGGTCCCCAGTGGGAACTGGATCCTGCCCTTAATTTTAGGATGAACACAAAAATCAATCCTGGAATGGGGTGAACTGCTTCATCCAATCCCTTTTTTGCTGTTGTTACACTGAATTAAATCAGCCTTTTCCAATGGTTTGCAGCTCCTCCTGACCCTCCAAACTTGCCCCAAAGGAAGGAGACAAAGCTCTGAGCTGGCTGGTTTTTGCTTGTGGAGGACAAGCATTTCATTGCCAATGGTGATGCTTCATTTTTGAAGTGTTTAAAAAAAAAAAAAGCTCTGTTCACTCATGCAAAGGTAAAGGTGAACTCATCATTCAGTCTCAGTTCTGTGTGTTCCCAGCACTTTGTTTCATCTGAGAAAAGAAAACAAATCTCACTCCCATTCTGGTTATTTCCCACAAAAAAAGGAAAAAAAAAAAAAGAAAAAATAAAGACATTTTTGATCACCATAATAAGCTTTTAACTGATGCAACAGTGCTCTTAGGGCAGTATTACAAAATAGCTGGTAAGTGCTTCTTTCTGTATTTAAATATTGTGGAAAAAATAAGTTATAACTGTTATAAAGCAGGACATTCATTACCTTTTTTTTTTTTTTTAATTGTTGAAGTCACTTTGTATGTTTGGTTAATGTTTCTGCAGTATTTATTAAAATACCATTTTTTTTTCTTTGAATTAAAAAACGACAAAAAAAGGAATTTTCTCGTTGTGGAGATGGCCTTTGTGTGGCAGTTCATTAATAATTGTGTGTTTAATTGTGCTGGGGTTTGAGTTGGAATCTTTCTCTTGCAACAGCTTTTTGAGCATCAAATTTTCCACTTTGCTGTGGGTTCCTGCTCAAGAGTTGTTTCCCAAAAATGCCAGAGGCAGAGGAGCAGAGCAAACACGTGGGGGTTGCTTTGCTTTGCCTCTCAAGCTGAATTTTCACATTTTCAAATTCAGCTTTCAGGTTGTTCTTTGCCAGAAAAAACTAATTCTCAGCTCAGGGCTGCTCCTGCTGCTGGGAGATCCTTGGAATTGTGAGTTTTGCTGGAATTCCAGAACCTGCAGCTCCATCCTCCCCTTCACCCAGGCTGGAAAGCTGGGAATTGTCTCCCTGTGGTGATTCCATTTTTCAGGATTCCCATCTCAGAATTCCCAGCAGTTCATTCCCTGTTCCCTGGGACTGCCCTGATGTTCCTGGTGATTTACCAGCTCTGGAGGTGCTGTAATTAATGAGTGAGGGTTAATTAATTATCCAAACTCTCCCTGTCATCACCATCTGAAGGTGTTTTTGGTGTTTCCATCTGTAACCACTGAGATCCTTGGAATTAATTCTGAGTTTCCTGGAATTGCTGTGTCCTGCAGCTCATCCTCCCCTCCCTGGGTTTTTCCTGGTGTCAATCCGGGCTGGAAATCTTGGAATTGTCTCCTTGTGGTGATTCCATCTCTGAATTCCCATCTTGGGACTGCCCTGGTGGTTCTTGGCTGTTCCCAGTGACCCAGCAGCTCTGATGGTCTGTAATTAATGAGTGAGGTTAATTAATTATCCAAACTCTCCCTGTCCTCACCATCTGAAGCTGTTTTTGGTGTTTCCATCTGTGCCAGGTTGAGTCCTCAGTTGACTGCTCTGCTGGCTTTGTCTGCTCAGGATGAGTTTTGGTGCTCTCTGTCCTTCTCAGGACGAGTTTTGATTCTCTTTGTTCTGCTCAGCAGCTGTTTGGTGCTCCCTGCCCTGCTCAAGATGAGTTTTGGTGTTCTCTGTCCTTCTCAGGACGAGTTTTGATTCTCTTTGTTCTGCTCAGCAGCTGTTTGGTGCTCCCTGCCCTGCTCAAGATGAGTTTTGGTGCTCTCTGTCCTTCTCAGGATGAGTTTTGGTGCTCCCTGCCCTGCTCAGGATGAGTTTTGGTGCTCTCTGTCCTTCTCAGATGATGTTTGGTGTTCTTTGTCCTGCTCAGGATGAGTTTTGGTGCTCTCTGCCCTGCTCAGGATGAGTTTGATGTTCTCTCTCCTGCTCAGGATGAGTTTTGATGTTCTCTGTCCTGCTCAGGATGAGTTTTGGTGCACTTTGTCCTGCTCAGGATGAGTTTTGGTGCTCTTTGTCCTGCTCAGGTGCTGTTTGTCACTCCCTGTCCTGCTCAGGATGAGTTCTGGTGCCCTCTGTTCTGTGTTGGAGATGTTTTGGTGCTCTTTGTCCTTCTCAGAAGATGTTTGGTGCTCTGTCCTGCTCAAGAAGAGTTTGGAGCTCTTTGTCCTCAGGATGAGTTTTGGTGCACTTTGTCCTTCTCAGGATGAGTTTTGGTGCTCCCTGTCCTGCTCAGGATGAGTTTTGATGCACTTTGTCCTTCTCAGGATGAGTTTTGGTGCTCCCTGTCCTGCTCAGGATGAGTTTTGGTGCACTTTGTCCTGCTCAGGATGAGTTTTATGCCCTTTGTCCTTCTCAGGAGGTATTTGATGCTCTTGGTCCTGCTCATTTTCCATGGATGGATGGATGGACAGACAGCTCTGCCTCAGGGCTATGAAAACCCCTTCTCCTGCCCAGGGAAGCTGTGGCTGCCCCTGGATCCCTGGAATATCCCAGGCCAGGCTTGGAGCAGCCTGGGACAGAGGAAGATGCCCCTGGATGTGGCAGAGGGCTGGAATGGGATGAGCTTTAATACTCCAAACCATCCCAGGGTGCCAAAATGCCCTTTTCCCACCTCCATTTCTGTAATTTTGCCCTTCCTGACAAATCTGGGACCAATTACTGACTTATGTCTACTTAAATGTCTCATTTATGTTTGAGTAGCTTAATACACTTCAATCCATCCACAGGCTTTAATTCAATCCCTGCACTCTGATTTCTCTCTGAAGAATTCAGAGACCCCAGACTCACTAATGCTCCCATTGTGACCCCAACCCATCCTGTCCTTCCTCCTGCCATGAGCATGACTTGGGCAACCATCCATTGGAGAGAAACCACTGCTGAGACCCCAAAAAACTAATAATCATTCATAACTATTAATATCACGAATAGATAATAACAATAATTATTCAAATAATAAAAATGAAGCCATAACAACAATGAGAAGGAAAATAAAACGTGGCACACTGTTGTAAAAATTGAGATGGGTTTTAAATTTTTTGGCAGGTTGCAGGAGTCTTTGTGTCAAGATAGATGTTTGCCAGGGACAAAACTTACTCTGTGTCAGCTCAAAGTTCCTGTCACATTTATTGTGAGAGTGAAAGAACATTTATTGTGAGAGTGAAAGTGCATAGAGTCGTACTGAGTGTTGCTGGCTGCAGAACAGAGCAGGACAAGGAGTGAGAGAGGTTAGAGAGAGAGCAGGGGGATAAAAAGGTGAGGGAGAGTAAAAGAGAAGAAGAGGTATTAAAGGTAAGAGTAAAAGCAAGAGAGAGTAAAGAGATGGCAAAGGGGTAAGAGAGAGGGAGAGAGAAAAAGAAGAGAGCGATTTCCCCTTTACAATACAATAAATCTTCCA
Source organism: Oenanthe melanoleuca (assembly GCF_029582105.1). Lineage (NCBI taxonomy): Eukaryota > Metazoa > Chordata > Aves > Passeriformes > Muscicapidae > Oenanthe > Oenanthe melanoleuca. The sequence goes on along the minus strand of NC_079341.1, from coordinate 35,347,521 downwards.
TGATGAATATTCTGATTTCCACTAACCAATGTCATACGGGATACAAATTTTGTAGCATTTACATGCAGCCTATAGGAATCCTTATATTACCATAGTGTGTTACACTTTAAAACCCGGCAAAATCTCTGACCTTTGGGCTTGCTCAATGCAGAGGGCATTGTTCTGCCAAGAGGGGATTACCTCCAGTTGTTTCATGGTTATTCAGTAACTTTCCTGTTCCATCTCCCAGCGCAGGTGGCTGTTCTGTGCTGGCAGGGCTGCGGAGGGAGGAGGGAGCCGGGCTCAGCTGTGCCAGCACCATTGATGTGCCCGGGGATGAGCATCTGCTCCCGGCCAGCCCCAAACCGTGTTTAATAACAAGGGAACCCTCTCCAGCCGAGTGCCGCGGGGAGGGAGGGCTGGGGCTGAACAAAGCCCGGCTCCCTGATTTCCATAGCAGGCGAGCGGTGCCCGGCAGGCAGCGCTTTGTTCGTCCCATCTGCCCGGCCCCGCGTTAATGACCGCGCCGGCCTCTTGGCTCGGGAGGAGCCTCTGCTGGCTCGGGAGGAGCCTTTGCTTCATGCCACGGTGCCCCTGCTAATGGCTTGGCGTGGGGCGCTTCTTTCTGCCTTTTTGGCACAGCCGGGACAGCACCAGCGGCTCCCCGCGGGGCCGGGTTTCTCCTCCAAGGCACCAGGATGATGCTCGGCCAAACACCCTCGGGATGCTGCTCCTGGTCCATCCCCAAAATCCCCCCCACGTCCCAGAGGTTTCAGCCGGGACAAAGCAAAGCAAGGCTTGGAGCAGCCTGGGATGGTGGGAGGTGTCCCTGCCAACCCAAACTTCAAATTTATTTATTTATTTCTTTTCTTTTCTTTATTTTTTCTTTCTTTCTTTCTTTCTTTCTTTCTTTCTTTCTTTCTTTCTTTCTTTCTTTCTTTCTTTCTTTCTTTCTTTCTTTCTTTCTTTCTTTCTTTCTTTCTTTTTCTTTCTTTCTTTCTTTTCTTTCTTTTCTTTCTTTTCTTTCTCCCTTCCCTTCCCTTCCCTTCCCTTCCCTTCCCTTCCCTTCCCTTCCCTTCCCTTCCCTTCCCTTCCCTTCCCTTCCCTTCCCTTCCCTTCCCTTCCCTTCCCTTCCCTTCCCTTCCCTTCCCTTCCCTTCCCTTCCCTTCCCTTCCCTTCCCTTCCCTTCCCTTCCCTTCCCCCTCAATCCCCTTTTCCCATCTTTCCCTACATTTTTTCCCAATATATTTTGTTTTCTCACCATGGCTACAGCTCCCAACATCACTTTTTGAAACCCTCACTGGAGGTTTGAGCGTGAGATTTTTCTGCTCCAGGACTGGATCCTGTCCAGCCTTTCCAAGATGTTCACATTTCCAGCACTCAGGGATATTAAAAGTAATTAATTTTTAATTATTTTTTTTTTTAATTTAATGGTAGGAATGAACTTTGCAGGGATCATTTGTGCTGTTTATATCTGCAGCAGATTAATCCCAGCTCTGGTTTCACCTCTCACAGCACGAGTTCAGTGGGATCCATCCTGCTCCCACTCCAGCCCTGCAGAATTCCCAGCTGAATTTGGGCTGGAGCTTGTCCAGAGAAGCAAAACAGACCTTGGGAAAGGTCTGGAGCAAAGGAAAACTTGAGGAAATAATTGATATATTCATTTTTAAAGGGATATTCTGCCTAAATGTGATATTCCATATTTCATATTCCAAGAGCTGCAGGATCCCTGGGAAGATTTTCATGGATTTAAATTCCTCTCCAATTCCTTGTGTTCCCCCAGGCTGGAGTGGAGAATGGTCCTGGAGCCTCCAGCAAATTCCTGAGGGGAAGGGCTCAGGAGCTGGACACAAAGTTCTGGAAAGAATTAAACCACAAAAATTCCTGTTTTTCCAGTGAGACAGAGCAAAAAAAAAAAAAAAAAAAAAAAGAAGAAGAAGAAACATTAGAAATTTAAAGTTGATTTTTTTCCCCTCTAAGCAGAGGCTGTGAATTTCCAGTAGCAGCTTGCTGAGGGAATTTTTTCTCCCAAATTTTGCCTTGTCCAGGAGAACTGCAGCCTCCCATTTTTCCAAAGTATCTCCTTCCAGGGCTTGGAGCTGTGGGAGGTGTCCATGCCCAGGGCAGGGTAAAATTCCATTTAAGATCCCTCCCAACCAAGCAGTCTGTGATCCTGAAGGGATTTTGGTGCCATTTGTTGGAAAACAGCTTTTCCAGCTGCATTTCTCACTGAGGATGGATCCAAGGGCTGGAATTCCAGGTCTGGAATCCAGAGCTCAGGGATGAGGTGGGGGCAGGGCTGTCCCAAATGGAATCCCTGAGGAAAAGCAGATGAAAATATTTGCCTTTATCCCGAATTCTCTGGCTGTTGTTACCTCGAAATAAAGCTCTGAATGGATATAAGGAATGAGGGAACCTCTGGAATAAATTCAGCCCTTCAGTCCACCCCACAAATTCTGGGAATTTTAACAACAAAAATTTGAACAGTGCAAAAGCAGCTCCTTCCCCTCTCCCAAGCCCTTTATGGCACCTTGGCAGGAAAAGCAGGGATTTCTTTTTCCAGGGGTTTTGTTGGAATCCTGATTTCCCTGTGATTTTTGGACAGCTCCAGGTGTTTTGCAGCAGCACAGGGAATTCAGCAGAGCCTGTGGGATAAATAAATAAATGAGGGGCAGGTTGGGCAGGTCCCTGCTGGGAGAGGTGGGAGCTGGTTTGGGATTTGGAATTCGGGATGGGCTGAGAGCACAGAGATAAATCAGAGCCAGTTCCCCCACTCTGGCTGTGACCTGCCTGGAGGAGCTGCTGGGATGGGGCTTTCCCTGGCCCCAGCACAAGGAGAATTTCAGAATAACCAGGGACAGAAAAGCTGATCCTGTGCCATCCATCCCTTGGGATTTCCCAGCTGCTCTTTCCCGTTTTTACATTTCTGCTGTAGGGACACAAAGGAGGAGCAAAGCAGAAAATGAGGGAGCAGCACCAGCTGCTGCCTTTCTCCCTTGCCCCTGTTTAAAAAAGGTTCTGGTGAACATTCCCTGCTGATTTCCCGGGATGGAACATCCTGGAAAATGCAGGATGGGGATGGCTGCTGGTGCTGGATGCAGCAGGAGGGAATTCACTGGAATAGGAAAATGCTCTGAAACCAGAGAGGGACTTGGAGCAGGAGAATGAATTAAATGGGAAAATTTGCAATAGTTGGATGGGTTCTTAAAGGAAAATGTGTTAATGTGGAGAAATGCACTGATGTGTTGAATAGGAAATTAATGAATGGCTCTGCACCTGAAGGGGGTTTATGGAAGGACCCATAAATGGGATGGATTTTAAATCCCTTCCATCCCAAACCATCCTGGGATTCTGGGATGCAGCCTCAGGATCAGCACCAAAAAACTTTTTTTTTTTTTTTTTTTTTTTTTCTCCCTATGATGCAGAAGATAAGGAGGATTTACATCAAGGTGTTTCAGCTGCAGAGGTGTGAAACTCTGGCTTCTTTTCCAGAGCTGGATCTGCTCCCAGCCTGAGCTGGGATCAAAGGGCAGCATTTCCCAGCAGGCAGGATCAGGGATAACCCCAAGCACAGCCAGGATTTGTGGCTGATGGTTAAACCAACAGCACATCTGCCTGGGTTCACAATCCTAAAATCTCCAGAGAAATGGATCTCCAGGAATTCCCTGCCCAGCTCTCCTATAACAAGGCCAAAATAATCCCAGGCTGGAATTTATTTTTTTTTTGGGAAAGCAGCTCCAAGCCAGGCTCAGCCCCTGCACCCCTTACTCCACATCCCATCAGGAATTTTCCCAATCCATCAGGGGGATCTCTGAGGATTCTGAGTTTATTTTGTGCATCCTCATGAATTAACCATGGCACTGGAGCTGTTTGGATGGTGCTAAGCCAGTTGTTAAATGAGAGCTGGAAATTAGAGCTGAGCTGTGTAATTACATTTACAGCTCTGCACAACTTTAATGGGCAGATGTCAGGCACGGGCATGGCCTGGATGCATCTGCCTCTGGAAGCTCCAGAAGGAATTAATCCTGGTTTATTTTAGCTCCAGAGCAGGGAAAAGCCTCATTCCTGCTGCAGGAGGTGGTGGCCACATCCCTGTTTCTATTCCTGGGAGGGTGGGGAGTGCCCCACCACTGTTTTCAATCAATGAACTAATAAATGAATTAATGAACAGCTGAAATTAGATCTGATTGATGCTGCTCTGCTGGCAGGGTGGGGTTTCCTTTCCCCCAAACCCATTTTTCTGCTCCTTTTCCCCAGCTCAGGTAGGAAGGAGCTGCTCCACATCCCAGGGATGAGTGTAAATCATTTTGATCTCTGTGTTTGTTCAACATTCCTGGGGCAGCCTGGGCTCCTCCACCCCCCAGGTCTGTGTGTGGCCATGTCCTTGCAGCCACAAAAAAAAAAAAAACAAAATCCAAACTTAATTTACTTCCAAGTGCTCCATGAGCAAGGCTGGAGGCTTTTCCCTGGCACAGCCCCCAGGAGCATCCCATGGAAAACTGGGATCAGCCCCCTCCTGCTGGGACAGGACAATAAAATCAGAGCTGTGGGGCAGCCAGGCACATCCCCAGCAGGGAACACAGGTTCCCCTCTGTCCTTGTCCTTTATCCCAAGATAATCCTGAGTGCCTGGATTAGCCAGGCTGGGCTTGGATTGGAGCCTGGCCTGGCTCTGCAGCTTAAAATCAAGCCAAGAACCTGGATTTGGGGGAAATTCATGAGTTTTCCTCTGGCTCTTTCCAGCAGTGACTCCCACTGGGGTTCTGCTTTATTCCCTCTTGGGGATCAGAGAAGCACAGGATGGTTTGGGGTGGAAAGGACATTCCAAGGTCATTTAATGCCATGGGCAGTGACATTTCCAGCCTGGAATGACAGCAGGGAGTCACATCCATCATCCTCATTCATTCCATGGAAACCCTGGCACTGAGGGATGGGCAGCAGCTGGCCTGGGAGGGGGCAAAAAATTGGAAAAAAGAAGATTTCCTAAAAAAAAAAAAAAAAAAAAAAAAAAAAAAAAAAAAAAAAAAAAGAAGGAAATTTTAAAAAAAAGCTTTTGATGTCCTGCTGCTATTGGAGTCCAAAAAGTCCTCCAGGTACCTTCCAAATTCCTGCTGATCCCAGTGGATCCACTCTGGGCAGGGCATGGATGGTGACTGGGATATTCACATGGATTTTTATGTGCACAAGTGGGTCAGGACATCCCCAAGTGATTTTTTAAGGGATTTCTTTGGAAATGACCTTTTCTTGGTGATTCCCACCCTGCCTGGAGAACCCTGAAATAGGAAAGGGAAACACAATTCCTGGGATTCCACTCTGAGCTGTTCCCATCCCAGCCAGAAATGTGAAGCTGGAAATGTCCAAGGCCAGTTCGGGCAAGGCTGAGAACAAGCTGGGATGTGGAATTCCATGGAATAATAAATAATTCACCATTTCTTACACAAGTGCTGCTTTGAAATCCCTCCAGGGATGGGGATTCCACCCTGCCTGAGCCTTTTCCAGAAGAAATTCCTCCTAACATTCACCTAAACCTCTCTTGGCAGAACTTGAGGCTGTTCTCTCCCTCCTCATTTTCATTTGGCCCCTTGAATCCTCAGTTTTCATCCCTGGAAAACACAAATATTCACATCCCTCTCTCATTCTGGGACTCCCAAAAAATCCCAGAATCCTGAATGTTGGAAAACTCCCTTAAACCATCGAGTTCAACAATTCCCCAGCACTGTCCCACGTCCCCAGGGACAAGGATTTTGTGGGATGGGGATTCCATCCTGCCCTGAGCAGCTTTGCCTTTTCCAGGAAGAAAATTCCTCCCATTAACCCACCTAAACTTGCCCTGGAATAGTTCAGGGCTGTTCCCTCCTTCCTCATTTTCATTTGGCCCCTTGAATCCTCAGTTTTCATCCCTGGAAAACACAAATATTCACATCCCTCTTTCATTCTGGGACTCCCAAAAAATCCCAGAATCCTGAATGTTGGAAAACTCCCTTAAACCATCGAGTTCAACAATTCCCCAGCATTGTCCCATGTCCCCAAGTGCCACACCCACAAGGATTTTATGGGATGGGGATCCCACCTCTGCCCATTCCAGAAGAAATTCCTCCCATTATCCACCCGAACCTGCCCTGGAACAGCTCAGGGCTGTTCCCTCCCTCCTCATTTTCATTTTTCTGGCCACACAGAGTCTGTAAATTCACCAGGAAGGCTGAACCACCAATCCCTGCTAACCCAAACATCCCCACCCTCTGCACCCCAAATCCCAGCCCAGCCCCAGGAATGATCCTGTGGTTCCTAAAGGAAAATGTGCCGCTTTTCTGGCACCTCCTCTGGGAGCTGCAGGGCTCAAGGTCGCGATCAAAGGTCGTGATTAATCGCTGATTAATTAATCAGGCACTCAGGCAAAGGTTAACCCGGACAAAGCTCTGATTGCACTTACACCCGCTTTAAGCCCGGCCTCGTTAAGCCGGGGCTGATCAAAGGGGAATCTTCCAGTCAAAGACTTTTCCCTCCGTGGGGTTTTCCCACCAGGCAGAGCCATTCCAGCAGGAAATGCTCGGGAATAATTAATAATTTCAATTAAAATCGGGATGTTTTCAAAGCAAACAAACAAACAGCTGGTGACTGCCCGGGAGGGGGCAGAGGTTGATGTGAAACTTTTCCTGAAGTTTCAGCCCCAGGAATTCCGGAATTCCGGAATTCCAGCACCTGGGTGGTGCCAGGAGACATTCCCTGTTTTCTCATGGAGCAGAGCCCAGCTGGAAAAGTGGAATGGGAATAAACCAGACATTTATAATCAATGTCCTTTAGATTTGGTTTTCCATGGGCTCCTTTTTCCATTGGGGTTGGAAGGGACAACTCCCACCATCCCAAACTTCTCCAAGAATTCCTTCCTAAAATCCCAATTAATTCCTCCTCTTTTAGTTAAAAAAAAAATCTTCCCCCCTGCACCTCCAAATCTGGGATGGGCTTCACTCAGAGCCAGGTGAGCTCTTCCTTCTCTTTCTGTGGGGTTTCTTTGTCTTCTTTCTTTATTTCCCTCCTGCCCAAATGGAATAATCCCTCCCAAACAGGGAATTAAAGAAACAGGAATTAAAAAAACAGGAACAAACAGGCTGGACATGAACCAGAGCTCCAGAAAATCCTCCCCACTTGAGACTGGGAGACAAAACTTTGGTGGGGAAAATGTCACAGGGAAAAATAAAAATCCTGCATTTCCTCAGGGGAGGTTTCACTGCTTGGAGGAAAAACATAATTTTCTCCTCTCTACTTTTTTTTTTTTTTTTAATTTTTTTGTTGTTGTTGTTTGTTTGTTTATCTGGTTTGGTTTTTGGAGGTTTTTTTTTTTTTTGGTTTTGGTTTTGGTTTTTTTTGGTTTTTTTTTCTGTTTTTTCCTTCTAGGGAAAAAAAAAAAAGTGAGAGTTTGTCATAAAAAGCCAATAAACTCCAAGATTTCTCCTGCTGCCTGGATCCTTTGAGCCACCCTATAACCAATCCCAAAACCCCACAGATTTTTGGGATATCATTCCTGGTCCCCTCTATTTTCCTTGTTAATATTTTAAAATAACCCTTAAATTAGAAAAACTCCAAATTAGCAGTGGTGCTGGCTGGAAACACCTGGAAATTTTGGTTTTCTGCTATTGGAAAATTCAGGGATTTTTGATTTTTTTTTTCTTCCCCAACCCACCAGAATTCCCATTTTTTTTCCCATTCTGCTGCTCCCCTGAGCAAGGAGCTTTCCCAGGATAACTCAATTCTGGACCTGGAGAACTTCAACCACCAGGAATTGGGTTAGGAATTGAATCCATAATTAATATATTTATAATTATCATTGAAAATAAAGTGGAACTCTGCAGTGTGCAAATTTGCTGACAAAAAGTGTTTAAATACACCTCAAGCCAGGTTTAGCACCAATTAAGGCAGAGTGGGAGGTGTTTAATCAGGATTTTAGGGATGGAATGAGCTGGAAACATCAAATCCTGCCTGGAAAAGGCACAAAAAAAAAGATGCTGAGGTTTTCCCTGAGCTGCTCTTTGCAAAACCCCAGCAGAGGCTTTGCCAAGCCAGGCTCAGCTGCACCAAGACAGATCCCAGGGAAATTCCCTCATCAAAGCCATCCCTGGGTGGGAATTCCAGGATAAACCTGGATAAATCCCTCTCTTTTTGGCAGCAGCTTTTCCAGATTTAACTCAGCCATCACCATTTCAATTTTCATTGACATTCAGTGTGGGGATATGATATAAAAATATATATATATGGTATAAAACCCAATGTTTTTTCCCCCAAGCCCATCCCTTTTCCATCAGGAGCTCCACAAAGGATAAATTCAGTTTTCCTGGGCAGAGATTTCTCCCTGTGCAGAATTGCAGGTGCCTGCACTCTGCTATCAGGGCACATTATCCCTGTGGGAAGGCTGGAATTATTTTTGTCAGGTTGTTCCAACCTGTTCATTAGCTGGCAGAGAATTTGGGGGAATATTTCTGCTGCTGCTGAGGAGAACTCTGGATTTATGGATGCAAGAAAAACACCTAAAAGGAAGTGTGAGCTGCTTTGGTTAAGCAGAGCTGAATTATTTTTGTGAAATGTTTTTATTCCATCTTTGCCTTCAAGTGGAAACACTTGTTTTCTCTTTCCTGATTGTTTTTCCCTCCACCCCTTTATTCCACTCTGCTATTTAAATATGTGTTTGCAGCTCTGCTGTGATTTCCTCCTGGAATGAGATTTCCATTGGCCTCCTCCTCTCGAGTGCTGTTAAATCACCACAAATTGGAGCCTTCAAAGCACTTGGCTGGGAAGGAGCTGAAATCCTTCATTCCCAACCCTCCCAAGGAGAGGGAACATTTCCATTTCTCTGCTTTCCACCTGCCCTCCAGAGGTGGTTTTGTTTTCAGGATGCAGAAACACTCAGCTGTGAGAGGAGCTGGGGTGTTGGTGCTGCCCTGGGTGAAGAGCTTTGCTTGTCCCTCCCCTGCATCCCTGAGATCCCAAATCCTCCCCCCAAGGACAAATCCTCTCTCTGTGAGCAGGGAACTGCCTCATCTCCCTGTCAGGAGCCAACTGCAGCTGAGAACACGCAGGGAAAAGAGGGAAAAAACAAATGGAGAGGAGAGGAGAGGAGAGGAGAGGAGAGGAGAGGAGAGGAGAGGAGAGGAGAGGAGAGGAGAGGAGAGGAGAGGAGAGGAGAGGAGAGGAGAGGAGAGGAGAGGGAGAGGGAGAGGGAGAGGGAGAGGGAGAGGGAGAGGGAGAGGGAGAGGGAGAGGGAGAGGGAGAGGGAGAGGGAGAGGGAGAGGGAGAGGGAGAGGGAGAGGGAGAGGGAGAGGGAGAGGGAGAGGGAGAGGATCTTTTCCAACCCAAACCATTCCAGGATTCCACAATTTTATCATTTTACAATTCCATGGTTCCACAATTCCAGAATTCCAGGATTCCATAATTCCACCATTCCAGGATTCAACAATTCCAGGATTCCAGGATTCCATTATTCCAAGATTACACAAATTCCATGATTCCACAATTCCATGATTGCACAATTCCAGAATTCCACAATTCCAGGATTCCATGATTCCACAATTCCATGATTCCACAATTCCATAATTCCATAATTCCATGATTCCATAATTCCATGATTCCATGATTCCACAATTTCCACAATTCCAGGATTCCATAATTCCACAATTCCATGATTCCAAGATTCCACAAATTCCATGATTCTACAATTCCACAATTCCATGATTCCAGGATTCCACAATTCCACAGTTCCATGGTTCCATGATTCCACAATTCCACAGTTCCAGGGTTCCATGATTCCACAATTCCATGATTCTACAATTCTGGAATTCCATGATTCCATGATTCCACAATTCCAGAATTCCAGGATTCCATGATCCCAGGACTCCACAATTCCATGATTCCACAATTCCACAATTCCATGAACATTTGGGTTCTCCTGGCTGTGTGGGCTGCAGGAGGACATTTAATGCAACTGGATAAAAAAAATCCTTTTATAGGAATAAAACCAAAGTGGGAATCAGGATAGAAACATGGAAATAGTGGAATTATTTGGGATGGCTTTTACTGCCACACCAAGACAACATTAATATTATTAATTTATTATTATGATTATTAATTTATTATAATGATTATTATCTCCTGGCAGTCCCAGAGGTGTTTGGGGGCTGAGCAATTGTGGATATTTCTTATTGGGATTAAACAGTGCCCATCCCAAAAAGTGCCAAGAATTATTCAGAAAAATCAATCTCAAGGCAAGGAGGACAATTAAAATGTGGAATAATTTCATCAGAACCCACATTTCATATAAAGGCAGCAAAGCTGAGCGGGTTTGCTCAACTTGGAGCTTTTTTTTTTATCCACCTTGGCTCAGCTTGGATGGTTTATTCCAGGGAAAAATGTGATTTTAGCTGAGTTTGGCTCAGGCTGTGACACCCTTTTCCTCACACTCCCGTTTCCAGCCCACCAGGAGCAGACACAGATTTTTCTGAGGAAGTTCAGCTCTGTTCCCACATCCTTCCCAGCTCCTGCTGCTCGAATTAATTAAGGATTGATTAGCTGGGACATGCAGCAGGGGAGGTCCCCCCCTTTTCCATGAGGACCCCCCAGGTTCCCCTGCAATTTGGGATATTTTGGGAGCTCTGTGAACCTCAGCCAGAGCTGCCCTGAGCTCCTTCATCCTTCAGGAACAGGATAAAATGTGGGAAAAGAAGAGGAGTGAAAGTTCTCCTTGGGGTTTGGGGTCAGAGGAGCCTCCTTTTCCCGAATGGGATTTTCCAGAGCTGGAAGGGATGGAAGGGAAAGCTTGCCTGGCAAATTCAGCTTTAATTTGGGCTAAAAAATTCTCTTTTAGAGCAAAACCCAGCCCAAAATCTGGAGAATTGAGCCAGGGTCTCATGATAGAAAACACAAGAATGTGCCCAGATCCCAAATCTAAATTTTGTTATTCCCACTCCCAGCCCTCCTCAGGAGGGATTCCCGTGCTGACATCCCTCCCAAATCCCAAAATCCTCACCCAGAGAGGGTTCCCTCGGGGATGGGCAGCCAGGAAATCAAATCCCAAAAAATCCCAGGCTTTGGGATGTGGTGGGAGGGAACTGCTGACCTTTGCTGGCACCTGGAAATCCTCAAACCAGGATTTAGGGAAGTGGGAAAGCAAAGCTCTGGCTTTGGGATGGATCATTTTTAATCCATTGGGGTCGTTGGGAGACAAATAAAAAAGAGAGATGGGAAAAGAAGGATTAAAACTCTGTTTATCAGCCCCTTGGATCAAAACTGATCTGAGGGAACAGGGACCTGCTGCAGCCCCTTCCAGGGAATTACAATTTTTTATTATTTTTTTATCTCAATGAAGAGCTTGTCCACCCCCAGAATGGGAATAATTATTAAGGAAGGAAACTTCAGAAAGGAAATTACACATCCACTGCATTTCTCTAATTTCTCACTGGGCACTGCAGCCCTGCCCTGCTCCTTCCAGAGATCCAGGAGGAAAAGCTGCCCTGCCCAAATTAATTTATTTTATTTTCATGCAAGATATTCCCAATAAAAAATCAGGAATTAAACTTTTTTTGGCTCAGTTTTTTAAGAGCAGATCACCCCCAGCTCTCTGGATTTGGAGCTGTCCAAAGGGACACCAAAAACTGAGGGCTCTAATTAATGATTAATTAATTAATGGATTGCCCTCTCAATCCTCAAAGATTTCACCAACCCAAGACAATCAACAAGGAGAAAGATGTCAAAACACAGTGAAAATAAAACTGCAAGAGGAACCCACACTCCATTTTTTTCTCCTATGTATTTTGGGATTTTTTTTTGAGTCTACTGACTCTAATTTCTCTTTTTCCAAGGATTCCAAGGAAAAAAAAAAGGATTGTAGGTTGGGATGCTCCTGGTTTATAATCCTGGGTTTTTCTGCACCCACTTTAGGGGTTAAGGGACCCTTTTAATGTCTATTTTTGGGGCTGCAGCCCTTCCTTGCTCCTTCCAGAAATCCAGGAGGAAAAGCTGCCCTTCCCAACATTGGTTTATTTTATTTTCATACAAGATATTCCAAATAAAAAATCAGTTGTGATCCAGCAGGATTTACATTCCTTTGGGAATACTCAGCAAAATTTCTGCTTCACAGCCCCAATTTTCCATAAAATCAGGGCACTGAGGAGCCCCCATGGAAGGCAGAAAATCCTGGGAAGCCCCAGCTCAGTTCTGTGGGATGTTTCCCAAGGCAGGTGCTGCTTTTCCCAGGTGGGAATGGCTCATTTCCCTCAACCTCAGGAAAAATCCCTGATGTTTTATTCCCATGAAAAACAACAAACCCAGCACTGGGATGGGGATCCCATCACACCATTCAGGTTGTGGGACCAAAACCTGGAATCTGCTGCTCCCATCTCCAAGTGGAAACTTTTAATGGCCTAAAAATTGAAATATTTGTGCAGCTTTGCTCCCATCCCCTCTGCTGAAAGCAGCCCAGGCCTGAAGGGATTTTCTTGGCAGATTCCAAGGAAAACCAGGCAGGATTTATTGGCTCAGAGTGGAGCAATCCTGGGATGTCAGAGCCTGCACAGCATCTCCAGCCCTGACTGCAAACAAAGATTTGATTGTCCCTGTTTATCTGGGATGATTTATAAAGCAGCTCTTTGCTGGGAGCTGCAGGAAGAAAAATATTTGTGGGGTTTTGATTTGGGATCTTCCCTCTCTTTTTTTTTTTTTTTTTTTTTTGGTGAAGGGAAAAAAAATGTCACAGGTGGGCAAAGGTGGGATCAGCACATCCAGCTGGGCAGGAGGATGGGAGTGGAAAAATGGGAATTTTCTGGTTTTTCTCCCAGGAATGAGAAATTGGATGTCCAGGAGTGGCTTTGGGGTCTCAGCCCTGGCAGCTGCTCCACAGCAATCCCAGCACAGGGATTGATTTTTTGGGATGTCTGTGCAGGTCCAGAAGTGGGACTGGATGATCCCTTCCAGCTCTGAGTATTCCATGATCCCAGCGTGGATTTGGGGTCTGTGCACACCTGGGTGACTCTGGCAAACAATAGGATGTGACCCAAAAGCTGGAAAAACCTCTCAGGAAAGGAAATGAGAGCATTCCCACCACGGAGGGCTAAAATAACTCCTGGCAGGAAACATCCTGGAGGGGCTGCACCTGGAGGAACACTGTCCTGGGGGAATTGTTCCCACCTGGAGGAACATTGTCCTTGGGGGAATTGTTCCCACCTGGAGGAACATTTTCCTTAGAATTGAAGAATTTCCCACGTTGGTGAATGGAGCTGGTGCCCAGAACAGGATCACCTGGCCGGGGAGGTAAGAAACCCCTGAGGGATTGGCAAGAGCTGGAGGTGAATTATGAACACACACAGCCCATAATATTCCCTCCCAGCTGGCAGGAATTGCTGTTTATTTTTCCTGAGTGCAGCCTGGGGGGAATATTAATTTATTTGTTTTATTTATTGATTGGTGGTTTTATTACTGACACAAAAATCCTGGTCCTGCAGAGATCAGATGGCTCCACAGTTATTCCTATTCTTATTCCTAATCTTGTTTTTATTCCTAATCTTGTTTTTATTCCTATTCCTAATCCTGGTCTTATTCCTGATTTTGTTCTTGTTCTTATTCCTAATCTTGTTCTTGTTCATATTCCTAATCCTATCCTGTTCCTAATCTTATTTTTATTCCTAATCCTGTTCCTATTCCTAATCTTGTTCTTATTACTGTTCCTAATCTTGTTTTTATTCATATTAATAATCCTATTCCTGTTCCTAATCTTATTCCTAATCTTTTTATTCCTATTCCTAATCCTAATCTTGTTCTTATTCCTGTTGCATTCTTAATCTTGTTTTTTTTAATATTCCTAATCCTGTTCTTATTCCTAATCTTGTTTTAATTAATACTCCTAATCCTGTTCCTATTCCTGATCTTGTTCTTATTCCTATTCCTAATCTTGTTCTTAGTTCTAATCCTGTTCCTATTCCTTATCTTACTTTTATTCCTAATCCTGTTCCTATTCCTATTTTTGATTTTATTTTTATTCCTATTCCTAATCTTGTTTTATTCATATCCCTAATCCTATTCCTGTTAATCTTGTTCTTATTCCTGATCCTATTCCTAATCTTGTTTTTGTTCCTATTCCCATTCCCACTCACCTTCCACTGTTTTACACCTGGAAGGGCAGAGGTTAATTAGGGCATTAATTAGGGAATGGGTTGTTAATGGGGATGGAAGCACTCCCAGCAATCCCAGGGCTCTGCATCCAGCCAGGAATTCAGGGGACACCTGGAAAAGTGGTGACAGCACCAGCGATGCTGCAGCAGCCCCTGCTGCTCTCCCTGCCTTCCTCGGGATTTATTCCCACCTGGAGAGGGCCTTCCCCATCCCTCCTGCCCATCAGCTCCTGCTGGAGGGAATTAATTAGCACTGGGAATTCATCTGCAGCGCTGATCCAATTAATTAGCTGAGTTCCCTAATCCTGATTTAAGTGCCTGATGATCCTGAGCTCCATTGGAATTCCAGGGATGTTCCTCTGGCTGCAGCACAGGGGGAATCCAGGAAGAGAAGCAGGAATCACACACCTGGGATCTGTTCTTCCCAAATTCCCAAAAAATAAATTAAATAAAATAAAACAATAAAATATAAAATAATAAATCCCTGTGCCAGCCTTCAGAGCCCACCTGGATCTGCTGGAATTCCAGGGATGTTCCTCTGGCTGCAGCACAGGTGAAATCCAGGAAGAAAAGCAGGAATCACATCCCTGGATCTGTGCTTCCCAAATTCCAAATAAAATAAAATAAAATAAAAAATAAAATAAAATATAAAATAAAAAAATAAAATATAAAATAATAAATCCCTGTGCCAGCCTTTGGAGCCCACCTGGATCTGCTGGAATTCCAGGAATGTTCCTCTGGCTGCAGCACAGGTGAATTCCAGGAAGAAAAGCAGGAATCACACACCTGGGGTCTGTTCTTCCCAAATTCCCAAAAAATAAAATAAAATAAAATAAAATAAATAAAATAAATCCCTGTGCCAGCCTTCGGAGCCCACCTGGATCTGCTGGAATTCCAGGAATTTCCCTCTGGCTGCAGCACAGGTGAATTCCAGGAAGAGAAGCAGGAATCACACACCTGGGGTCTGTTCTTCCCAAATTCCCAATAAAATAAAATAAAATAAAATAAAATTAATCCCTGTGCCAGCCTTCAGAGCTGGAATTCCAGGAATGTCCCTCTGGCTGCAGCACAGGTGAAGAAAAGCAGGAACCACATCCCTGGGGTCTGTTCTTCCCAAATTCCCATCAAAATAAATAAAATAAATCCCTGTGCCAGCTTTCAGAGCCCACCTGGCTGGATTTTTCCAAATTTTTGGCTGATCCTAGGAAGGCAGAATGAGGAGAATTCTGCTCCTCCACCAGCACAACCACTTTATTTAAGTATTTATTTATATGGCCTCTGACTCCATATAACAGAAAAAATTCCATGGAAAACTCCTTTTCCCAGGATTTCTGTTTTACAGCTCCTGGTTTATAGAGCTGTATTTTATTTCCTCTCCTTTTATTTGCCCAGCTCTTGTGTTGGTTTATTGTGGGATTATTTTCCATGTCAATTCAATTCTGCTTTTCCTCATCCAGGTATTTCTGTGGCTCTGCAAAATTCCCTGCACACAAGCAAGGATTGATTTATTCCACAATAATTCCCAGATTTGCTGTGCTGAGGAGGGAAAATCCTGGAATTTCTGCGTGGCATTCCAAGGTGAGGATGTGCAGGATCTTTTATTTATTATTTATTATTTATTATTTATTATTTATTATTTATTATTTATTATTTATTATTTATTATTTATTATTTATTTATTTCTGGTTAAAACCATCTCCACATCTCCTTGTGTCTGTCTCAGAAATCCAAATTAAAGCTGAAAGCTCCTCCTGCCTTTCCACAGGTGGCTGAAATTCTGGTTTTTCTCCCCATATATATTTTTTTTTTTTTTAATTTATTTATTCTGGCACTTCTCTGAATTTAGTGGGATGAGGAATGAACCTGTTCCTGCCACAGCTTTTCCCCTAAAAATGCCTTCCCACCAATGGCTCAGCTGTTGAAAATCCAATAAATTCCCAAATTTTTCCATATGCTCGGGGTTGTTGGATTCTCATTTCAGCTCAAATGTGGATTTATTAACTCTCCTGCTTAATTACTCCTCATTCTGAACTCTCCAGAGGCGTTGGGAATGGCCAGCAGCTCTTCCCAGCTGTGCTGCCAGATGTGCAAATAATAGGAATGCTGATGGCAAGGTGATGTCCTAGCACAGAGGAAATGAAATAAAATAAAATAAAAAAAAAAAAAATAAAAGTAAAAATTAAAAAAAAAATTAATAAAAAATAAAATAAAATAAAAAATAAAATAAAAATAATAAAAAAATAAAATAAAATAAAAAATAAATAAATAAAATAAAATAAAAATTAAATAAATTTTAAAAATAAAAATAATAAAACAAAATAAAATAAAATAAAATAACTAAATTAAAATAAATAAATAAAATAAAATAAAATAAAATAGCACCTCCTGTTTCCCAAACCTCACCTAGACCCTTCCATCAGGCAGCACCAAAATCAATGTTGGCATTTTTAAACCTGGCTTAATTTGGGCTGGATAAAAGATGGGGAAAAAAATAATAAAAAAAAATTGTGGTGCCATTTGAAGCTGATTTACAAGTGCTTCACTCAAATTTGGAAGCTTCTCCAGCTCTTCAAGTCAAAAATCAATATTCTCCAAAAAATCAGTGCCAAAAAGCACAAATTTCAAATTAAAAAATCCCCAAATTTTAGAATCCAACCCATCCAAGGAGAAAAGGAATCCCAGGATATTCCTCCAGGAAAAAAAAAATATGGAATTCCTGCATCCTGTAACTCTGGTATTTGCACCAATTAATTAGAAACACGAAGAAAATAATTTTTCTTGGTTTTGGGCTTGGTTGTTTATTAAATCTGATCCAAAGTACAAAAAGTTCAACAACATTTCCAGCTAAAATGAGTAAAATCCAGGTGAACTGAGCTGGTTATGAAGTATCTTAAATCTAAACAGTCCAATAAAGAATTAATACCTATATTATTTATACTTTTAGGCTAAAAAACAATTATTTTTTTTAGTGCAGCACTAACTAGAAACTACTGCCTGAAACCATGAAAAAAAAAGAAAAAAAAAAGCATAAAAAAGAAAAAAAAAGCATAAAAAAGAAGCAACACCCGAAATTCTCCATCTTGTCCCATATCTATTATTATATTATAAAACCTCAAATTTAAAACTCTTCACCATGTGAAATCACACACTTCTATTTAACTATTTAACATTTCTATTTATCTATTGAATCATCTACACCCATGATTTTAACTCCATCACTCACATTTGGAAACTTCTCCAGCACTTCTATTAAAAAATCAATATTCTCCAAAAAAATCAGTGCCAAAACCCACAAATTTCAAATTCAAAAAAACCCCAAATTTTAGATTCTAACCCCTCCAAAGTGGAAAAGTGTCTCCAGCCACAACACACCAGAGAGATCCTTCTGTTTCCATGGATATCTCCCCAAAAATCCACGGGCAAAAAATGCAATTAAACCACCACAATGCCTTTAATTACCTGGATTTTTTCCAATTCCTTCTCCCCATTTTTCCAGAGGGGATTTCCAGCTATTTTCCCCTTTTTTTTCCCCAATTTTTTGACAGCTCTTTCCCCCACCAGGAGCCTCCAGGATAAATCTCTGAGCTGCAGGTGACAGATGCTGCAAAATCAACCTGCTGCTAATTAACCAAGAAAAGAATTTGCTCATTCAGAAAATCTGGATGTTCCCAGCAGGACAAATTTTAATCCCAGCATTAAATTTTGGGCTCTGAGCCAGGTTTTAATAGCTGGGATCATTCACCTGAGGATGCTCAGGTGGCTCCATGAGGATGCAGCTCTGGGGAAAAAAAAAAAACAAAACAAAACAAAACAAAAAAAAAAAAAAAAAAAAAAAAAACCAAAATTCTGATTTCACCTCTGGAAATCCCAAAATTAAGCACATTGTCACCTTGCAGGGGTTTGTGTCAAAAGCTGCTGGGAAAAATTTCCCATTTTTGGCTCTAAAAGGGTTAAACCAGAAAAGGAGGAAAAATGGAATTTTCTCCATGGTGAGAAAAGAACCTCTTTTCCTAAAACCTGGTTTTATTGGGATTTTAATGAGCATTTCAGGCCCATTCTCTGCCTGCCTTTGAGGCTGGGCAGTTTTCAAGGCATCAAATATTCCAGGCAGCTCGTTTGAAGGGAATTTTGGGATTTTTTTTTACATTTTTTTTTTTTTTTTCCAAAGGAGATTTTCATGATCAGAGTTCAGCATCCCCTTCAAAGAGCTGGGACTGTGGTGACTCCTGGCTGCTTTTCCATTCCATTTCCAGGCTGGAACATGAAAAAAACTCTCGTGGCACCACAGAAAATACAATTTATTACTAGAGAAGGCAGAAATTCGGGGTGGGAATCCATCAAAAATGAAATTATCCTGCAGTGTTTAACATTCCAATAAAAAAATCCATTACAAAACCTCTGTGAAATTCCCTCCTGGATAAAGTGGGGGCAGACAGGGAAGAGCAAATTTGGGAGATTTTGGGGGGTTTTGGAGGGAATTTTCCACAAAGTGTTTGGGAATGATTTTGTGTATATCCCAAATCCATCTGGTACTGGAAAATGTCATAATAAATAAATAAATAATAAAATGAAATACTAATAAATAAATAAATAAATAAATTTAAATTAGAAGAATAAATAAATAGATAGATAAAATAAATAAATAAATAAATAAAATAAAACAAAATACGACTAAATAAATAAATTAATTAATTAAATTAAATTAAAAGAATAAATAAATAGATAGATAAAATAAATAAATAAATACAATAATAAATAAATAAAACACAATAAATAAATAAATAAGATTAAAAGAATAAATAAATAGATATATAAAATAAATAAAGAAATACAGTAAATATATACAATAAATAAATAAATACAAAAATAAATGTATAAATACAAAAATAAAAGAATAAAAGAATAAAAGAATAAATAAATAAATAAATTCAAATTAAAATAATAAATAGATGGATAAAATAAATAAATAAATAAATACAAACATAAATAAATAAATAAATAAAGCAAATAAATAAATAAATACAATAAATAGCTTAAATAAATAAATAAATAAATATATACAGCAAATAAATAAATAAATACAATAAATAGATTAAATAAATAAATAAATACAATAAATAAATAAACAAATAGAAATGTAATCTGATTTATCATTTGGGGGCTTATTTATGGGTGGGGGAAAAAAAAAAAAAAAAAAAAAAAAAAGAGGTTTTGAGGGAAATTTTCAGCTGGGAATTGCCCCAGGAAATGAGGAGCAGGGACGGAGCTGGGGATGTGCTGAGGGGAGCAGGAAAAGCAGGAATTGTGGAATAATCCCAGGGAAAATTCCAGCTGGGAATCCTTGGCCAACCCTTGGGAAGGAGAAGGAATTTGGCAGAGGAGGGGAAGGCTCCAAATTCCATCTGGAATCCTCACCTGGTGCCTTCCAAACCTGAACTTTGGGAATAACAAAAGGAATTCTTGAGAAAATGAACAAATCCACCTTTCCAACATCCCAGCTCGCTCCAAACCTGGGACACTCCCAAGGATCTCAGAATTTTTAGGATAAAACCCCAATTTTGTGCAATTAGAGGGAATGGGAGAAGGATCTGCCTTCCCAAATGGAAACCTGTTCCTGATTAGGGCTGTCCTGGAAACATGGAGCTCCCCATGTTTATTGATTAATGATTATTATGGGAAAACAGCAGCTCCCCTGCACAAACCTTCTGACAGCAGCTGTCAGAAATAATGATCCTTTTAAAACTCATGAATAAATAATCATGCAAATCCATCCCAGCCTCTGGAATGAGATGCACTTATTTAAAATAATGACTCCACAACGTTTCCATAATGAGCCATTCCTGGGTAACCCTCCTGATTTTCCCTTTTTTTTTTTTTTTTTTAATCCCTGGCTTTGAAATTCTTCATTTTCCAAATTATAACATTCTGTTCTTTCAGATCTTGCTGTCCCAAACTCCTGTGAGGGATTTTGCAGTGGGTTAAGGATTGAATTTTCCAAGGATCCATGGCATTAAAACTGAATTTTACAAAGGATTGAATTTTCCAAGGATCCATGGCATTAATATAAAATTTTATTCAGGATTGAATTTTCCAAGGATCCATGGCATTAAAATTAAGTTTTATAAAGGAGTGAATTTTCCAAGGATCCATGGCATTAATATAGAATTTTATTCAGGATTTAATTTTCCAAGTATTCATGGCATTAATACTGAGTTTTATTCAGGATTGAATTTTCCAAGGATCCATGGCATTAAAACTGAATTTTACTCAGGAGTGAATTTTCCAAGTATTCATGGCATTAATATTGAGTTTTATTAATGCTCTCCTTGGGTTTTTGGGGATCAGGTTGCTTGGGAACACCAGGAAAAAGGGATAAAATCTCCCTGATCCTCCTTTTCTCCAGGCTGAGCCCTCCCAGCTCCTTTGGTGAGCAGGAAAAGGGATCCAAGAGAGGGAAATGACTTTAATAAATATGGGCTCAATTTGTATTTTCCTCCTATTTCCAGTCAGGGGTAGAAACAGGCTTCTCCTGCAGCTCTGACATTAAAGCAAATATCCCCAGATTTCCCTTTCAGCTGAGTAATTTGGGATAATTTGAAATATCTTTTTGGAGATGGCTGTTAACAGCTGCAATTCTTCTCCTGCCTTTCAAGTGAGCAGTGAGTGTTCCTAATGTCAGCCAAGGAAATCACACCCTGAGCAGCATTTGGGAAATAGCTGGGGAGAACAATTTGTGTCGATGATTTCTTGCCGTTTTTCCCTTTTTTTGTTTTTTTTTTTCCCCTCAATTTTTCAATTGGAGCATTTTCTGCAACGTTGTTACAGGAAATTCAAACACCGTGAGGAATTCAGCCCAGAGGAATTGTGAGGGAGCTGGAATCAAGGAATTTGCTGTGTTTTGATGCTGGTGGAGTTAGAATATTTTTTTTTTCCTGGTTTTTATTTGATATTTGCAGAGATATTAAAGGCTGGGTGATAAGAGGTATCAGCTCTCCCCCCTCTCTGCACCATTGTCCCCAGCTGAAATCCCAGTTTCCACCTCCAAATACACAAATTACTCCATCTAAATATGTAAAAAAGATGGAAGGAGACATGGAATTGTCAGAGGAGAGATTTGCAATTTTAAAAAGGATCCAAAAAAGAGGGAAAGCAACCAGAGCCAGGCTATGAGCAGGCTGGGGCTGATTTTTCCCATCTCTGCTCACTCTGGATTGGTTCCCTGGGCAGGGATGAGTCCCAGCTTTGCTCCCAAATCAACTTCAGAAAACAACAACCCTGCTTCCCTTTCATGTGGGGACACAGAATCCTTGGAAATCCTTGGAGGAGGAAATCAAAGGCTGAGTTTGGGAGTCCCTGGGACTGCCTGGATCCCCCTCGTGCCCCAAGGTGCCTCCTCCTTCTCCTTCTCCTTCTCCTCCTCCTTCTCCTTCTCCTTCTCCTTCTCCTTCTCCTTCTCCTTCTCCTTCTCCTTCTCCTTCTCCTTCTCCTTCTCCTTCTCCTTCTCCTTCTCCTTCTCCTTCTCCTTCTCCTTCTCCTTCTCCTTCTCCTTCTCCTTCTCCTTCTCCTTCTCCTTCTCCTTCTCCTTCTCCTCCTTCTCCTTCTCCTTCTCCTTCTCCTTCTCCTCCTTCTCCTTCTCCTTCTCCTTCTCCTTCTCCTTCTCCTTCTCCTTCTCCTTCTCCTTCTCCTTCTCCTTCTCTTCTTCCTCCTTCTCCTTCTCCTTCTCCTTCTCTTCTTCCTCCTTCTCCTTCTCCTTCTCCTTCTCCTTCTCCTTCTCTTCCTTCTCCTCCTTCTCCTTCTCCTTCTCCTTCTCTTCTCCTCCTTCTCCTTCTCCTTCTCCTTCTCCTCCTCCTCCTCCTTCTCCTCCTTTCTCCTCTTCCTCCTCTTCTTCCTCCTTCCCTTTCTCCTCCCTCCTCTGGAGCATCCTTTCCAAACCCAGCTCCAAATCCATGAGATTCTGCACTCCTGATCCTCCAGTTACCAGCCCAAAACCACAGGGAAGGAAAGACCCTCTGTCAACACAAATAAAGAAGACAAAAAAATGCCATTAACTCCTGAGAAATGGAAATCCAGGATCCAGAGAAAGGAAAAAAAATAAAACCAGGACATCACCAGAAGAATTCCCTCCTTATTATTTTAATCAAGGCTTTATCCAAGCCAGGTTTGCTTCCTGAGGTCTCTTCATTGGATCTCCAAATTCCAGGATCATGGGATTGTCCTGATTCCACATTGTCCTGCTCCAGCCATTCCTGCCTGCTCCCAGCTCTGCACAGGATCCTGCTGAGGTCAGTCAGACCAACATCCAAATTTTCAGACCAACATCCAAATTTTCAGACCAACATCTAAATTTTCAGACCATTCCTTGGATTTGGGTCATTTTTCCCTCCTTGGATTTGGGTCATTTTTCCATCCCTGGATTTGGGTCATTCTTCCCTCCCTGGATTTGGTTCATTCTTCCCTCCTTGGATTTGGGTCATTCTTCCCTCCTTGGATTTGGGTCATTTTTCCCTCCCTGGATTTGGGTCATTCTTCCCTCCCTGGATTTGGGTCATTCTTCCCTCCCTGGATTTGGGTCATTCTTCCCTCCCTGGATTTGGGTCATTCTTCCCTCCCTGGATTTCTTTGAACCTGTTGTTGGTGGCATCTGGGATCATCCACGCAGCAAAGGGAGTGACACTGAGCTGGGATTCCCACAGAAATCCATGCTGGATGCAGAAAGCAAAACTGAACAGGTCTAGAGGGAAAACAGGAGGTGCTGGGCTGGTCCCAGGGACTGGCACTGAGGCAGACCTGCAGTGGGAGTGGGGAGCCAGCAGGTTTCCCAAGGGAAGGGTTTACAGGACAGACATCCTATCCTGATTTATCTTCTGTTTTCTCATGCCAGAGTCGGGATTAAAAGCACAAGAGACAGAATTTCATGTTTGGACTCAGATGTTTATAATTCTTATCTGTGTTACAGATAATAGAATTTTACAGCACTTCTGGCTAACAAGATAAAAATGGTGATGCATCTCTGTCTCTACAAGGCATTTTAAGGCCTAACAGTCCAATTAAGAATGGATATCTAAATTATTTTACTTTTGACCCAATAACCAAACACCTGTAACCTGCAATGCAGAATTTTCTGTCCAATTAAACAAATCTCACCCAGACCTGTGAGGGAGAAGGTGAAGAAAGAAACCTCTGCCCCAAAACCTCCATCTTGCCTTTTATATATTGCTGTATCCTAAAACTTTAAATTCTAAATTTTCCCCCATGTGATATTACACATTTCTATTTAAACTACACACCAGTGGTTTTAGTTTTATCATTCAATTTTGGAAGATTTCTGCACAGCCTCAGCTCAAAGCAGAATTTTCTTGTGCTGTCAGCACAGAAAGTATAAAATCCTCAGTGTCCAGGGTTCCAACTGCAGATTCCCATTCCAGAAAATCTAAAATCCTCAGTGTCCAGGGTTCCAACTGCAGATTCCCATTCCAGAGGGAGATGAGGAGTGGGTGTTTTCCTCCAGCAGCATCCAGAGGGGTGGGAAGGAGCTGGAGAATCCTGGTACCACACCACAAAATTTCCCTTTCCCAGCAGGAGCAGAGCCTGAGCCCCACTTCCCAGAACTTCCCACCCAAAGGATGCCAAAATAAATCCTCCAAAATTCCCAGAGCATTCCTCTCCTTATTGCCTGCTGCAGGGATTCCTCCCAGCCTAGGGAACGAGGCTTTTCCAGCAAATCCCAGAACTCCTGCTTTTAAAACCACAATTTAAAGTGCTCTGTCAACATTGGGAATCATCTCATGAGCTGGCAGGGATCTCCCACTTCAGGCCAAGGAAAATAAATCACTTTTTATGGCAAAGGGAATTTCCCTAAAAGCCATAACCCAGGAAGTGACAATGGGGGATTTTTTTTTTTTTTTTTTTTTTTTTTTTTGGAATAGCAAACTTTTAATCCCATTCCCCTCAAAAGAGCAGGGAATTGCTAAGGGCTGTTCTGATCCATGGGGATGCATAAATGGGAGCTGACATTAATCCCCTCCTGCCCTGAGTGCTATAATGGGACACTTCACACTAGGGGAAAAATTCAGCTAAAAAGGATTTTCTGAGGAGAAAGAGGAATAAAAATCCACCAAATTTGGGCTGAAAGAGCATGAATCTGGTTGTTGAGGATTAAAGGGAGCTCATGAGATGTGACTCCAGCTTTTTGGGACCTTGATTAAGGACCAGGACCCAGGATGAAGTCTGGAGATGTGTGGGCAGCTCCTGTTTAATTCCACATCCCAGCTTTTTTCCCCAATTTCCTTGGACTAAGCACTAATAGAGATCTGGAATTACAAGCAAACAGGATGGAGGAGATTCAGCTGGGAAGGCCAATCAGGAATTTATTAATTGTCCACCCCAAATGGATCCCTCTGGCTACTGCACCGAAGGGAGAGCTGTCATTCCCTCCTCAATCCAGCTCTGCTCAGCTATTCCAGAAAACCAGAAAACACTTCTGCAAGACTTTCTCCTGTTTTCCAAGGATCAGAGCTCTGCTGGAGATGCTGCTCCTCCCCACACACCCAGATCTGTGTCCCAGGATGGCTCCTGGAGCTCCAGGTCAGTGGGAATAACTCCATTTTCCTGCTGCACTTCTTATTTAATCAGTATCTAAACTCTGAGCACCTTTGGTTGATATTAAAAATGCCATTCCAGAATTTCCACCAGGATGGGATTTCTGGGAATTTCATCCCACCCTGCAGAGCAGGACTGGCTCCACGTGGAGCCCAGCCTTGTTAGGCCAGGCTTGTTAGGCCAGGCCCAGCATGGCATGGGCAGAGCTTGGATCCAGGATAAATCCAGGTGTTTTGGGATGGCAGGGAGCCCGTGCTAATGAACCCCCTTGGAACCAGCAGCATCCTCATCACTTTCCCAGCTCTACAATTCCAAATTTTATTGGTCTGAATCCAGCTAAATCCACAAAACTCAGTTCAATTCAAAGGGGCTGGGTGTGAGGAGAAGGAAAAAACCACCCCCAGTGTCCCCAGTCCACAGTGAAGCCACCTCCAGTGACACTCATGGTGTCCCCAGGTGGAGAGTGCTTGGCTTGGACTGAATTCCAAAGAAATAAATTGGATGTGAGGGGAAAAACAGCTTTCCACCTCTCCTGGGAAAGCAGAAATTCTGGAGTAATGGATGACCTGCTAAAAATTATTCCATGGCAGCAAACTGTGCCTTGTCTGTGTTTGTGTCCCAGCTGCAGGAACGAGGCCTGGAGGCAAATGCTCCCTCTGGGATGGACCCAAGCTATGATAATTAGGAATTATAATTAGATATAGTCTGTATTTTTGATACATATAAAATCACATATCATTAGGAGCCTTTTCCCCAGTTGTGTGTGAAATTGTTGGGAGTCACAACCTCGGTGGTGCCAAACCACCGGAACCGCCGGGAAGAATTCCCATCACCTCTCAGCCCAGGGAGGGAATTTTGGATGGGATTTTTTTGGGAGCTAAACGCCTCATTTGTACCTCCAGAGCCAGGAGCTCGCTCTGGGAAGCTGTTTGGACACCCCTGCTGGAAACGCTCGCCCAGCAGCGCGTTTGATAATCACCCGCGGGCTCGTGGCTCCGTGCACCCCTGCCCATCTGCCAGCCTGGCAGCGTGCCCGCTCTCCAGATGGTCCTGGTGATTCACAGGGGCAGAGGTGCCAAAAAAAAAGATGGATTTCCATGACACCGTTAGTGCCACCTCTCCAGCTTCCCCTCGGCGGTGACAGCTCCGACAAATCGGCGCGGCGGCGACAACGGGTCCCTCTTAATAAAACGCAGGAATTAGGGATGGAAAGACCTATTAGGTCGTTTACTGCAGCTCCTTGCCAGTGCCTGATCTGCACATTAATCTTCCCAAATGCTGATATCGCCGTGGAAGAGGGAAAACCAGGCTGCTCCCGGATATTGGGAGCTGCCAGCGACGCGAGCGGGATTTCAGAGCCGCCAGGGCCATATGGGGTGTCAAAATCTATTACACTAAAGTTCAGCCTCCAGGCAATCTCGGGGAGAGCAGGCCCGTGACAGACATGGAAAATGTTCCTGGTGAGGGGAGGAGTGGGAACACGGGGCAGGCAACCAGGATAGCTCGGAATGAGCCGGGAAAAACGGGCACAAAAATACCTGCGGACATGAAAAATGGCTCAGTTGGGAAAAAGAGCACAAAAATATGAAAACTGTCTTGGAAAGGGCAGTCAGCTCCATTTTCCCTCTTTTTTTTTTTTTTTTTTTTTTTTTTTGGCCATCATCCCATATGAGCTCTGTTGGAAATAAAATGGCCGAAGTTGTGGGATCCATCCCCATCCCAGAGTTGGACTTGATGATCCTTGTGGTTCCCTTCCCACTTGGAAGATTCTGTGATTATTTTTCAAGATAAATATATCAGGGATCTAAACATCTGCTGTGTCAAATACAAAGCCACCCAATGTCCTTCTTCCCAAAACATGTCCTTTCTTTCCCCTTGAATTGAGATAACTTTTCGAGTGTCCGTTTAAAGCAAAAAATTCCCTAAATTTTTTCATTACTTTGCAAACTCTCCCCAACCCTGATTTGAAGTTTCTTATTAGTACAAGGTGAGCAAAAAATTGAAGTGCAGCCCAATTTCAAGGTGAACATCAAAAATTCTGCCAAAAATTTGCTAAAAAAAGGGAAGAAAATGGCAGAATAAATAGAGTTTTCCCTAAATGTTGCCCTCAGCCTGGGATAAAGGTTTTTAACAACTGCATGTATGGCATAAGATAAGGATGGGTCCTCAACCAAGTTCTTGGCTTTTCCATGAGCTGGCTGGGGGGTTTTTTTGCCATTTTT
Source organism: Oenanthe melanoleuca (assembly GCF_029582105.1). Classification (NCBI taxonomy): domain Eukaryota; kingdom Metazoa; phylum Chordata; class Aves; order Passeriformes; family Muscicapidae; genus Oenanthe; species Oenanthe melanoleuca. Next base: position 35,320,575 of record NC_079341.1, on the reverse strand, counting down.
CCCTCTTTCCTTGATTTCCTTATCAATCCCTAAAGCCATGTAAGTAACACAGAGAAAAATCAGCCATTCCGTGGGTTTTCCGTGATTTTTCCATCTTTCCTTCCCCGTTTGCAGAAACTGTAATAACTCAATTCACCTAATGGGGTGATTTCCTGAAATCCCTTGAATTCCTCCATCGCTTATTTTCATATTGTACCTGGGATGGGAATTATGCCCCTGATGCCTGGTAGATGAGGGAATAAATGGAAATCTGATGATTTTCCACTCAACTTTGCAGTAACAGTCCACAGAAGCATTGAAAAAATGAGGCTGTCCTGCTGTTTTACCTTTTTGCTGGAAATTATTCCAGGCAGAGGGTTAAAAAAGCATTGATTTATTTTTTTTATAAGAACTTCTTTGAGAAATGCTGCGGGAAGAGTTTGAAAAAGGGCAATGAGAAGTAGGGACACGTTTCGGGGTGAATATTTTAAGCGCTGCCAAAAAATTTCAAAAATGGCAGATTAAAAGGAGTTCTGCCTAAATGTGGCCCTGGAGTTGAGATAAAGGGAGTTAATTAATTTAGGAAAGGATGCAGAAAGACTTTGCAAAGGCATAGCTGCTCTTTCACGCCATAATTAGCCAAAAAAATCCTGCATAAAAATATCTGTGAATTACACAGTTAGGGAAGAGCTGCTGTTGTTGGGTTGCTGGGTTTTTTTTTTTTTTGCCTTTTCACTTAAGGGAAGAGGAGCAATTCCTTGGTTTGCTCCAAATAAATCCCCATTAAAATGAGCAACGGAGAGGTCACGGCTCCGAGGGAACCCCGCGGGCTCCCGCATCCCTGCAGTGCCCATTCCCGTTGGATGGGGCTGGGAGAGGCACCACTTAGAGAGGATGGAGGTGGCAGCATCTGGCCCGTGAAGAATTTGCTCTTCAACGCTTGCAGGGTCCCCATGAACCCCACGGTGAGATGGATCCCGCCAGGAAAAAAAAAAAAAAAAACCCAAACCATCAGGACACTTGGCTGCCCGCGAGGAAAACACAAACCCATTAAGGAAGGAGGGGAAATTGCCCTGCTCTGGTGTTCCCTGGCCCGTGCTGATCCCAACCACCAGCCCTGTGTCCATTTGGGATGCGCACCGCGGTGATCCCGCAGCTGCTGGAATGAGCAGCGCCCAGTTTCCGGAACGTTCTCCCTTTGTTTTTGGCGGATTTTCTCTGGAGCAGAGCTGCCTCTCGGGCAGCCAGGCGTGGGTGCTGAGTGCTCTGTGCTGAATGGGATGCTCCACTCCTGGTCCTTTCCTATTTTTTCCGCTCTGTCACTCCTGGAAGGGCTTTGATAGGAGATGGCAGCCGGTGATCGCTGACAAAAGCCGGGAAGGAGGATGCTCATTTTGTGTCTTGGAGAAGGGAAAAAGGGAGAGGAGCAGCCTCTTTTTCCTGCTTTCATGAGCAATCAGCAGGAATATCAAAGAAAAGGACGGCAGGTTTCCGAAAGAGTGGCTAAGAAAGAGATTTAAGGACACAGTGGAGCGTTGGTTTGGGATTGGAAAGAGTCCCTTTGGTTTCAGTGCCCTCCGGGAACTGGGGTTTACAGGAACAATTAAAATTGTGCCAAGATAAATAAAGGCAGGAAAAGGGGAAATGCATCTTTATTTTCCAGTCTGCAAAGTGAGCATCTCCCAGAAAAAAAAAAAAAAAAAAAAGCCAGGCTTTAATTTATGAAGGAGAGACAGCAGAAGCTTTTTATCCAAAGCTCTGAGATGCTTTCCTGACTTCTCCAAAATGCAACAATGTCAGAGTAGAGATTTTTGGGATAAGCATGGACACTCAGCCCCTTTGGATCATTCCTATGTGCATTTTCTTCCCTGTATTTTTTTTTTTTTTCTTTGACCCCTTCTTCCTAGTCCAAACCTGCCTTCCCAGTGGCAGGATCCAGTGGAATCAAAGATTTTTGTATTGGAGAGCAGCTCCTGACAGCCTCAGCGTGAGGGATCCAGGGAATATTCCAGAATCCACAGCTGGCACCAGTGGGATGATTAAAGGAATGTTGTCCCTTGATCCTCACCTTTAGCAAATATATGGGATGGAAAATCCTTGGAGGTTTTTCCAATCTTAATGGTTCTGTAATTCTGTGATCTCCAATCTCTCCTGGAATCCTCCCCCAGGTTCACCAACCTCTCCATGAGAAATCCAATCAGCTCTAACCAGTTCCTGGAGATGCCAAGGGTTGGGGGCCAGGCACCCCAAACTCCCCAGGGAATGAAGCATTTCCTGCTGCTGGCCAAAATATTGGAAGGGCTTTGCCTTTTGGGGGTGAAAGGAGCACCCAGGATACCTGGAAGTGGCATTTCAGGTGGGCCCTTGGATTAGCAGGACAAAATCCCCCTGGTTTCATCCCTCTCCTGCCTATTCCTGCCAAAAAAAACAGGACAAAGGGAGACACCAGCTTCAAAATTCCATTTTGCTTCTGCAAATTCTGTTTTTGCCAAACAAACTCGGTTTTATTTCCGAGCTTTGCTTTTCCTGCTGATCACGAGGTACAGAAATCAAGGAGAAGAGCGTGAAATGAACTTGAATTGTTTAAAAAAGCTTGATTGATGTGAAGGAAAAGCATTTCCCCTTGAATTCACTGCGTGGAGGGAGCTTTTTGAAATCCACACTCCTCGTCAGGAAAACAAGGAATGATGTGCTCATTGAAGCCAGATTCGAAGTCTGGGAAATTACTAAAGTTAGAAAAATGCAAATGTTGGATTGATCTGGAATTAAGTTCCATTATCCCTGACATTTCTGCACAGCTATTGTGTGTTTTCTCAGTTTATTTCTGTGGCTAACTGGGAGCAATAAAAGGATGGGTGATAAAGGAGGACAAGGATCATGCCCCATGTGCCAGGAATTTCCAGGAATTCCAGGGGCAATTCCACCTTCCTGAGCTTCCCAGGGCTTTTCCAGCCTTTCTGAGCCTCTACACTCTGCATCCAATGGGAAATACAAATGGGTTAACTGCACCACTTAATTAGTAGCATTTCCAAGGCAAAAGTAGCATTTCCAATGGAAAATGAGAATTTCCAATGGAAAATGAGAATTTCCAAGGGAAAATTAGCATTTCCAAGGGAAAACGAGCATTTCCAATAGAAAATGAGAATTTCCAATGGAAAATTAGCATTTCCAATGGAAAATGAGAATTTCCAAAGGAAAACGAGCATTTCCAAGGGAAAATGAGAATTTCCAATGGGAAATGAGAATTTCCAAAGGAAAACTAGCATTACCAATGGAAAATGAGAATTTCCAAGGGAAAATTAGCATTACCAATGGAAAATGAGAATTTCCAAGGGAAAATTAGCATTTCCAAGGGAAAACGAGCATTTCCAATGGAAAATGAGAATTTCCAAGGGAAAACGAGCATTTCCAATAGAAAATGAGAATTTACAATGGAAAATTAGCATTTCCAATGGAAAATGAGAATTTACAATGGAAAATTAGCATTTCCAATGGAAAATGAGAATTTCCAATGGAAAATGAGAATTTCCAATGGAAAATTAGCATTTCCAATGGAAAATGAGAATTTCCAAGGGAAAACAAGAATTTCCAATGGAAAACAAGAATTTCCAATGGAAAATGAGAATTTCTAAGGCAAAATGAGAATTTCCAAGGCAAAATTAGCATTTCCAATGGAAAATGAGAATTTCCAAAGGAAAATGAGAATTTCCAAGGGAAAATGAGCTTCCCTGCAGAAGCACTGGAGTGCAAAAGCTGTTACAGACTTTAACCCTAATTTAATGCAATTCCCACCAGTTGAGCTCAGAGCATCTGTGATCCAAAGCTGGGAGCAAGGAAATGTGGTTTTCCTGAATTTCTTGGGAGTAAGGGAAGCAAAACCAAAGAGGGAAAAGCAAAGAGAGAAAAGCACAGCAGCAGTTTCATTTTCCTCATGGATCTTCCCTCTCTGCCATCCCTTTCCTCCCCTTCTCCCACCAGCCAGGCTCCAATTATCCCAGCCAGGACCCAATTCCAGTGTTTATTGTCAACCTTCCTAAGTGTCCATAGTTCTGGCATGGAAATATTCCCCTCAAGGGGCCTGTCAGGGATGGAATTAATTTTTCCAGAGCACTTGGGAATGCTCAGTTAGGAGATGCTGGATTCCAAATGTGCCATTACTTTGGTTACTATTTTTATTATTATTATTAATATTATTTTATTATTACTATTACACCTGATCCAGTGGTGGAAAACACAGCTCTGGGTTGAAATTCCACGTGTTAGAAACAACTATCCCAAAAAACTGACCAATTTCCTTCTCCATGAGAGAAGAATGATTAAAAACCAGGATCCAGCCAGCTGGAATTGCCCATAAAATCCAGGATATTATCATTTCTATCAGGGAATCATCATGCCAGGGATGTAAAAGCCACAGGCCTCCATGAAGGATGAATCCACAGGCAGAGCTGTTGGAAACATTAGGAAAATAAAAGGTTTCTTGCTGTTAGGTTTCATTTAAAGGAGCTGAAATTCCCAGAAGAGCAGCCACGAGCTGCAGAAAGCCTCGTTAAGTGATTTCCAGGGCTGTTTGTTATTTTACCTTTGTTTACATGACATTTAGATGAAATAACAGCTCCTTCAGTCTGTTATAAACCCCCCCTTCTCCAAGGATTGCGGTGGTGCACAAGGAAAGGAGTTAAGGAGTGAAAATGTGAGGGAAAAGGGCTTTACCCTGGAACCTGGAGTAGTTATAAATCCAAATAAACCCAGATTCCCGTTGGGAATGTCCCAGAGGGGAGGAATTGGCTGTAACTCATCCCAAATCCTCGGGGTGACCCTGCCAAACGTGCTGCACTTTGCATTTCTTGCCCCTTTATTACCCAGCCCTTCTCTGCTTTGCTTTTAAGATGATAAAAATCGTGATTAACTGAGGGGAAGCTTGCAGAGAATTTAAATCCTCCACGAGCACCTTTGCACTGCTAAACTGCTGGAAAAAAAAAAAAACAAACCAAAAAACAAACAACCCCAAAAAGCTTCTTTTATGTGCTGGATGAAAACACAGAGCAGCAAAGTACAGAGGAAAAAAAAAAATGAAGAAAAAACCCCTCAGATAAAATTTTAATCATATTTGCAGTAAATCAAGAGCAGCTCTGGGTTGCTCTGAACTTTGTCCCCTTGGGTTTGTTTCAGAATGAAGGCATCACATGAGAATCCCTTTAATAATGACGTTGTTTTGTCGGGTTTGGAAGAAAAGGATACGAAAATCAGAGAGTGTGCGGCTCACAAAATTAAACACATGTGGGAAGCATAAAAGAACCAGCCTGAAGAGTGGATTGTGGGCTGAGGGATTCCCATAATTGCACAGACCCAAATCATCCCCATCCAAAGCCAGACTGGGTTTGATCCGGGATTCTTTGGGATTTTCTGGGATGTTCCAACCATCACAAGCCACGTAATTAACAGGGCAAATAGAACTTTTCCAAAAAAATTGTTCCATTGTCAGCTCACTGATGAGGTGAAACGGTGGATTTTCCTCCAGTTCCCCAAAATCCACCACCAATATTTACAGAGGGAAGATGAAAGCAGCTCAGGCACTCAGCACAGAGGGCGACGTTTTTGGGAAGTGATTTAATTGCAAACATTTTCCTTTCAGGAGCCACTTTGGGAGACACCTTCAAGGGATTTGTTTTCTGAATGTGTCGGGTGTTTAACTTCTAAAATAACATTTCGTGGCCCCAGCACTCCAGTGATGAGTCACTTGTCAAACCTTGGCCCACGCTGCCAAGTGACTCAGGGAAAAAACTGCCTGAGGGTGTTTGGAAAAAAAAAAAAAAAAAAAAAAAAAAGGGAAAGAGCAGAGGTGGCCAAGATTTAAAGGATGAGTGGTTTTTTTGGAGGCCAGGGAGGAGCAGACTGGGATTTTTGGGGAGGGGGATGTGTTCCCATCCTCTCCTGGGGTTCTTTGTCCACACACAACCCCCACAGCCAGGAATTCCTTCCCAATATCCCATCTAAACCTCCTGTCCCCCAGTTTGAAGCCATTCCCTGTGTCCTGTCCCTCCATGCCTTGTCCCAAATCCCTCTCCAGCTCTCCTGGAGCTCCTTTATTCCCTGGAATGTGCTGGAAGCTCTGCCTTGATCCTTCCCTTCTCCAGCTGAACATTCTCAGCTCTCCCAGCCTGGCTCATTTATGCAGAGAAAAAAATAAATAAAACCTCAACAGATTCTTGCAGGCCCCTCAAAATTCCACAACTGGATGGAGAAGAAACCCCATCCAAAGGGATGAAGCTCCACCAGTGGTCCCAACATCCCTCCTGGACTGGGAAACAGCGAGGGAGGCAGCAGCATCCATCAGCAGCCAATTCATTATCCCAAACCCGGGGAGGATAATGAAACCCGCTGAAATATGGGACCAAAGGCCAAGGTTGGGTTTCCCTGGAAACCAGAGCATTGTGCTGGCTGACTCCTGTCGTCCCCAAACGCTGCCCTCGCTATTCCAGCGCCAAGGGAGACGCCGGAGCATTTCCCCCCTTCCCTCCCTCCATCCCTGCCTCAGGCTGCCTTCATCTCCACTGATTTCTCGCTAAAAGGATCCCAAAGGTTGATTTTTTTATCATTCCCCAAGTTTTTCCCTTTTATCCTGCCATTTATTCCCATAAACATCCTGGCCCACTCGGTATCTCCTTGGCCCTTGCCAATCTCCGGGAAAAAAAAGGAGCTGGGATGATAAGGCTGGGATTTATCAGCAGGAGCTCCCCCGAGCCTTATTTCCATTTTTCCAGCTGGGGTATAAATCAAGGGGGTATCGGGGCATCCTTCATCCCTGGTGATGGGTCTGTCATCGCAGGGAAGGGCAGGGGAGAGGGAGATTTGTGTGGGTCCATCCTCTCCCTCCCTGCTGTCCCCCCGATGGAAATGTGAGCTCACGGTGGGGAAAAGGGGCTGATAAATCTCTTAACCAGACCGTTCACATTGTCTGCTCGTAATTCCCGGTGTTTTATCTCGGCGAGGGAATTTCAGGGCTTTTTGCACGCCATTCCTTAAACGAGACAAACTATTTTTAGCGGCTGAGCTTTCCAAGGAGGAGTGAAAACGAGATGGGCTTTCCAGCAGGATTTTTAATGCTCCAACAGCACTTTTTAACCCCCACATGAGGATCCTAAAAGCAGCTCCAGCCAGCCAGGAGATGCTTCTACAACCTCTGCTTCTTCAAACCCGCTGTGTGCAGCAATTCCTCTCCCTTTGGAGGAAAAAAAAAGGTGATTTTTCCCATTTTGTGTGGATAAAAAAGTGCCTCAGGCCCTGGGATGTGCTCTAATAACAACCAGCCCCACACAGCAGGAGCTGCTAAAGAATGGAAAATGGAGATAAAAGTGTGTAAACATTAAGCAAGGGATTAAAGCATCGCCACACTTGATGAGAAAACTCAGGAATAACTTCCAGAAGTTCTCCTGAACAGCTTTGTTTTCCGTGTTTTGTCTGTCTGCTCTGCCCCCTGAGCAGAAAGGCAGCTGGAAATCCCACAAACAGCCTGGCTGAGGGGGGAATGGGAAACGCCAGGAATGGGAAATGCAGGAAATATTCAGCATTTGCCGTCCTTCCTCGGGGGAAGGAAATTCCTGTTTTTTCTCACCCCAGATAATTTCAGTCCTGGCATGAGAAGCTGCATCCCTTCCCAAGCCACAAAGTTTTATCAACCTTGGAGCTTGACTTAAAGGTCTTTTCCATCCTTAACTCCACGATTTTAAGTTCACAGGAGGCAAATGATCCATGTGTTTATTTGGGTTGATTTTCCAGCTTTTCCCTCTTTTCTTTTCAGAGGGAGGAAAACAGGGATGTTTTCACATTCCCAGCAGGATTGTGCCAGCCAGGGGACACAGATCCCTCCCTGAGCAGCCTCACCCTGCAGGGATGAGCTCTGGGACAGTCACTGCCAGAATTCCTCCTGGGATTGGGAAAATTCCCCCTGGGAATGCTCCAGGGTCAGGAGTGGGGCTGATGCAGAGTTCTCTCCATGCCCAAGGGGAAGGGAACAAGAGGTGTAAAGTCACCACTCTGGGGCCATAATATTCCCAAATTTTGGCACTGGGGAGCTGCTGGCCCCCTGTGTGGTGGGTTTTTTGGGATCACTGGGAAACTGCTGATGGAAAAGGAAAGGCTGGCACAGGGAATGCTCATATCCCACATTTTGTAGGCAGAGCAGGAGCTGTGCTCAGGCAGACACCTGAAATTCCAAAGGGATCTGGTGCCTCTGGAACTGAGCAGGACCTTGATCCTCATCCTCTGGGGACATGGAAAAATCCTGACAGGAGCTGGGGATGGAGAAATCCCAACAGGAGCTGGGAATGCTCCTGATGGAACAATCCTGACAGGAGCTGGGAATGCTGCTGAGGGCAAAATCCTGACAGGGAACTGAGAATGTTCCTGATGGAACAATCCTGACAGGAGCTGGGAATGCTCCTGATGGAACAATCCTGACAGGAGCTGGGAATGCTGCTGAGGAGAAAATCCCAACAGGGAATTGGGAATGCTGCTGATGGAAAAATCCTGACAGGAAACTGGGAATGTTCCTGATGGAACAATCCTGACAGGAGCTGGGAATGGAAAAATCCCAACAGGAGCTGGGAATGCTGCTGATTGAACAATCCCAACAAGGAACTGGGAATGCTGCTGATGGAAAAATCCTGACAGGAAACTGGGAATGCTGATGATGGAGAAATCCCAACAGGGAATTGGGAATGCTGCTGATGGAAAAATCCTGACAGGGAACTGAGAATGTTCCTGATGGAACAATCCCAACAGGAGCTGGGAATGCTGCTGAGGAGAAAATCCCAACAGGGAACTGGGAATGCTGCTGATGGAAAAATCCTGACAGGAAACTGGGAATGCTGATGATGGAAAAATCCTGACAGGGAACTGGGAATGCTGCTGATGGAACAATCCTGACAGGAGCTGGGAATGCTGCTGAGAGCAAAATCCCAACAGGGAATTGGGAATGCTGCTGAGAGCAAAATCCCAACAGGGAATTGGGAATGCTGCTGATTGAACAACCCCAACAGGGAACTGGGAATGCTGCTGAGGGAACAGTCCTGATAGGGAATTAGGAATTCTGCTGATGGAAAAATCCTGACAGGGAGCTGGCAATATTCTTAATGGAACAATCCCAACAGGAACTGGGAATGCTGCTGATGGAGAAATCCCAACAGGAACTGGGAATTCTGCTGGCACAGGGGGGACAGGGATCCCTTCCAAGCCCATTTTTCCACAGGCAGGGATGAAGGAGAAGGTCCTGCCTGACCAATCCTGCCTTTAATTGCCTCATTCCCATTCCCATCTCTCCATTTCCCTTTCATGCCTCCTCTGCTGTCCCTCCCTGGCTCCTCTCATCTCCCCAGCCTCGCTTCCCTCTTTTTTCATTTCAAATGCCCCAAAGGGTTGGATTTTTATTCCTCTGCCTCTTGCTTCCCTGAATGCTTTCCCCTGGGAATAACACCAGGGTCTCATCTTTCATTCCCTTCTGAGGCAAGATAAAAGGAAAAGGACATTAAACCCACACAAAGCACCCCAATTTGGTTTTGATCTTCACATCAGTGTTGTAGGACCAGAATCAAAACAATCCAAAATTCAGAAGGTTTGCAGGATTAATTCTTTTTCAAAAATTAATGTTTGGGGGAAATTCTGCTTAGCAACAAAGCCTTGCATGTAAAGACATTCCACCCTGCCAAATCATTCCCAGATTTTGTGGGGAGAAAAAGGGAATTGAGCCTGGTTTGCCATCACCAAAATCGTGGAACTGCAACAAACCAAAGCAGCTTTTCCCAGGAAACACAGCCCACATTCATTCCTGCATTCCCTGCTCCAAATTGGGAATTCTGCAGCTGCTCCAAGTCCCTTTCCCAGCACAGGGAATTTTGTTTGGGTTTGAATGCATGGAAAGAGAGGATTTAGGTCCCAGGCTGCTCCAAGTTGTGTCCTTGGACATTTCCAGTCATGGGACAGCCACAATTTTTTTGGGAATTCCATCCCAGGGCGTCCCAACCCTCACTGCAAAATCTCCTTCCTTAAACCCAATCGAGTTCCAGCAAAACCCTTCATTTTAAAAACATTCCCCTTGTCCTGTCACAGCAAACCTGCCACAAAGTTTGGCCCCATTTTTTTTCACAGCTCCCCTTCCAGAACTGTCTCATTTTCCTTCTGGGATTTTTTTTTTTTTTTTTTTTTTTTTTTCACTGGCGATTTAGGGAATTTTGTGACGATTTCAGGGAATTTTCCACTTTTGTGTAGAAAGATGTAAAAATATGTCAAGGATTGGGATGTTCACCTTCCCCAGGGTGGGATTTCTGCACGTGTGGCTCTGGCCACAGATTCCATCCTCCTTATCCCAAATTTCTCCTGCTAGAAACAACCAGGGACAACATCTCTGCTCTTGCCAGAAGCTCTGTTTCAAACTCCTCTGCTTGCTTTAGGAAATGCTCTCCCCGTGGCTGCCAGATAAAAAGCAGAGATAAGAAATGGATTGAGCCCAGCCGAGCGTTTTTAGTGCAGAAAGTTCAAATATTTTGAATTTTTTTTCCTGTTTTTTTTTGGGTGAGATCCAGGGATCCAAGTCCTGCTATCAGGGATCCTTCCAGAGAACCACAGAATCTCCCCATCCTCAGTGTAAAAATCCATGATAATTCCCTTTTTATCTCTGTTTCACCACGATTTTACTGTCAAATAAATTCCTGGGACACTCCCGCTTTGTATCCATGTGGATCCTGCTTGATTCCGGGAATTACCGGGAATTTCCTCAGGCAATCAATCAGCGGCGGGTGCTTCAGCACAGAGCAGATAGTAAAGGGCATCGCCTTACAAAAATCACCACAATGGTTTTTAGTCCCGGCCTAAATCTGCGCTGGATCCTGTGTCTGGAGGTGGGAGGGTTTAACTGTGCGCACACCGCCTCAATTAGCAGGATCCAGCAGGATCCGGCCAAAATTCCCTCCCTGTTCTCATTTAAAGCACGGCGCTCTGGAGGAAGAAAAGCGGCTAATGATGGAAATTCTGCCTCTTCTCGCAATAAAAGGTTTATTTCGAGGAGCATCACATCCCATCTTCCCGCAGCTCCCTGATTTTGGGGTATTCACCCTGCATGGCCATAAAGGCAGGAATTGCTGTCACAGGATGGTATTTTGGGTTTATATAGAAATAAACCCATCAGCTTTGGGCACAGCCCAGACTCCAGACACAATTTGGGCCCCAAATCCACAATAAGGATTAAAAACAGGATAAAGGGTGATGAGCAAGGGACAGGGATGGACACAGGGATGGACAGGGATGGACACAGGGATGGGCATGGATGGACACAGGGATGGACATGGATGGACACAGGGATGGGCAGGGGTGGACACAGGGATGGGCATGGATGGACACAGGGATGGACATGGATGGACACAGGGATGGGCAGGGGTGGACTGGGATGGGCTTTAAGGTCCCTTCCAACCAAATTATTCTGGGATTCTGGGATTCTGGGATTCTTGGGTTCTGAGCTTCTGGGATTCTTGGGTTCTGGGATTCTGGGGTTCTGGGGTTCTGGAGTTCTCAGATTTTGGGATTCTTGGGTTCTGAGGTTCTGGGATTCTGGGATTCTTGTGTTCTGGGATTCTTGGGTTCTGGGATTCTGAGGTTCTGGGATTCTTGGGTTCTGGGATTCTGGGACTCTTGGATTCTTGGGTTCTGAGGTTCTGGGATTCTGGGATTCTGAGATTCTGGGATTCTGGGATTCTGAGATTTTTGGGTTCTGGGATTCTGGGATTCTGAGATTCTGGGATTCTGGGGTTCTGAGATTCTTGGGTTCTGGGATTCTGGGATTCTGGGGTTCTTGGGTTCTGGGATTCTGGGGTTCTGGGGTTCTGGAGTTCTGGGGTTCTGGGGTTCTACCCATTATTAGATTCCAGCTGTTTTTTGATCCGACCCCCCATGGAAATTTCTCAGAGCCAGAGAAACCCTTGGGAGTCATGGCCCAAATGGCCCCAGCAGGAAGGGATTTCCAGCCCTCCTTGAGAAATTTAGGATGGAAACCCTTGAAGTTCATCGAGTCCAACCATCCCCAGCCCTGCCCCATGTCCCAGGTGCCACATCCACAGGGATTTAAATCCCCCAGGACTGGGGACTCCAGCCCTGCCCTGGGCAGTGTGCTCCAGGCCTTGAGCACCTTTTGGGGAAAGAATTTCCCTCAGATCCAGCCTAAACCTCTCCTGGCAAATTGAGGCCATTTCCTCTTTTCCTTAAGGAGGAAACAGAGCTGGGACCCAAATCCTTCTCTCCAGTGGTGAGGAAATTTCCTGGCTGATACCCAAGGTTTTTTTTTGTGGGGTTATATCCTGAAATTCCTGCTCTGCTGGAATCACCATTTCATATTTACCCACCAGCCCTGCACTCTCCCTGTCCTGTCCAAGCACAGCCACAGGAACAACCCACACCAGCTCCAGAGGGAAAATTCACCATTTCCAGAGCTTTAAAATCTCCACCTTATTTTGGGAAAGGCTGCAGGGATGGGGGGCAGGAGTGAGGCAGAGAGATTAGACCCAGCAGAGGTGGGGGAACAGCCCCTGGTGATGGATGCACAGATCCTGCTGCAGCTGGGAGAGGGATGGTGATGGATGGGGAGAGCATTAACCTCGTCCTTTGGAATAGGTCATCCAGAGATTTTATCACGTTTTAATCCCTGGTTTTATCATCCTGAGCCCCTCCCAAAGGGAAACATGGAGATGGGGATGGACAGGGGGCAGCGTTCAGGGGGTTTGATGATAATTTTTTTAATGCTTGCCTTTCCTGAGTCCTTTTTTTTTTTTTTTTTTTTGGCATGAGATACCAATTTCCCAAGATTTATGTCACCAAGTTAGTGATGTGCAATTCCTGATGAATTCCCCACGTCCTTGAGGGCACAGAAGGTTTAAGGGAACACCCCACAGACAGGAAATTTTTAGGATTGTTCCACCCAAAAGGATGAATCTTTTAAAAGCACCAAACACCCACATTTCCCATCAATCCAGGAAAAATTCTCATTCTTCTGGGAAAGTTTCCCATTTTCACCTCTGTTTTCCATCTCCATGCTGGATTTGGGAAAAGGAAAAGGAAATGGAAATGGAAAAGGAGAAGGAAAAGGAAAAGGAAAAGGAAAAGGAAAAGGAAAAGGAAAAGGAAAAGGAAAAGGAAAAGGAAAAGGAAAAGGAAAAGGAAAAGGAAAAGGAAAAGGAAAAGGAAAAGGAAAAGGAAAAGGAAAAGGAGGAATGAATTCAGTTTTTTATATCCTTTTTATCCCTGATTGTGCTGTCTGGAAGTGATTATTGTGGTCTCAGGGTGCTTTTGATCCAGGAATAGAATAATGGCATTATAGAACCAATAAAATTGGAAAAACCTCCAAATAATTGAGTCCAACCATGTCCCCAAGCACCAAACCCACACAAATTTTAAATTCCTCCAGGAATGGGGACTCCACCACTGGACAACCAGAATTTTTTTCCCTAACATCCAAATCTTTAGGAAGTGACATCTCAGATGAAACAAGACCTAAAATGGGGATTGTCCATGGGGATGATTTGATGGGGTTGTTCCTCATCACTGGAAGGATTCAGGGGTGCAGCAGGAAGAGATTGAATCCATGGAATCATCCTGTCCCAATTTAATTCCACCGAGCTCAGGTTAGTGGGATTTTTAGCTGGAAAACCACTCCAGTAAAATGCTTAGGAGGGGGCTAAACAGGTGTCTGAGTTCTGATGAAAGAAGTTGTTAAAAACAAGAATAAATCAATTTTTAGGAAAGGGAGTGCCCCAAGCCTGGATCCCACCCGAGTTGTTTAAGAGGTGTTGATGCCTGCAGAAAAATTCAGGGAATGGGAGGCTCAGCCTTGGCTCTTCCCATCTGCATTCCAAAGGGAAAGAGCTGAAATTTCCCCTGGGACATCCCTAATTACCAGGATCGTCCCCATTCCATGGGAATGAGGAGGGCAGGACGGGGCTCTCTGAGCACAGAGTGATTTTTTAACATCAGCCACCAAACCAGGGCAAATCTGTCCCTGAAAAATTGAGACATTTTGAGATGAAATGAATTTCTTGAGAGTTTTTTTTTTTGGGACAATGATGCACGGGGGTGTATTTATGTCACAGGACTGGATTCTCTGGGATTTAGGGCATCTCCTCCCTGGAGCAGAGCTCTGTGCTCCAAATTCCACCAGTGCAACCTCTCCTCGGGCTGTGGAGAAAAGAGGATTTCACCCTCACAGCAGCTAAATCCACCTTCAGGGGGAAAGGCACCAGCAGCCTCTTGTCCCAGATGGAATTATCTCGGGAACCACATTTAACTCAGCTTTGTTTCAGTTCAAAAACAGAAAAAAAAAAAATTTAAATAAAAAAAAAAGTGGATATAGAGAGGTATTTACACAGCGTTTATTTTTAGATTTAATCTGATGCAGAAACGGGAATTTTTTAAAAAAATCAAGCAAAGGGGAAGGTGAAAATGAATTTCTGAGATGTGGCTGCACCTTGTAATAAGATTTAGGGAGATCAATGTGTTGATGGAATATTCTCTGGAACAAATATTTTGAGAGGAAAGTGGGGTAAGGATGGCCAGGGACTTTCCAAGCCTTTGGATCAGACAGGAATAGGAGGAATATCCAGACTGGAAAAAGGTTGGAGTTTAGGCTCTCAGTTAGAGAAAACCCCAATAAATTCAGGAATTTCACTCCATGGGATGATAAATTTACAATCTCTCTCTCTCCCTAATGAAGGCTCTGCTCTTGTTAAGGGATTATTCTCATTTTTTGGGTGAGCTCAGATCAGGCACCTTTGGCTTGGATAATCCCTGTCATGACTGGGGAGGTTAAACACCAAAAAAAAAGTGGATTTTCCCCAAAAATTAGTTTTCCAGTGCCAAACTCTCCTGTCACAGCCACAGCAACTGGGAGAAGAATTCAACCCTGAGAGCAACATTTGGATTCTGAGCCACATCCTGTGCTCTGCACACACACTTGGAAAAGGCTTCCCAAAATATTGACTGACTAAGAATTGAAACTGTGCTCTGGTGCTTTACAACACGAAAAAATCCCTGAATTTATCCCTTTGTGGTTGTTTGGCAGCAGGGATGAGTCAGAGCTTGTGAGGCTGCAGGGTTCTGTTCTGGGGAGGCTTCCCGCGCTCCTGCTGAGGATGGAAATTTTATTAACTAGGGAGGAAAAATGAATTTTTAAAAAATTTATTTGGATCCCTGGATGTGCAAATGAATCCCTAAAAATATTCCTGGTCAGGCTGGATGGGGCTTGGAGCAACCTGAGAGGGTGGAAGGTATTCCCACTGTGGCTTGATTGATTCCATGATTGATTCCATGTTGACGGATTCCATGATGATTCCATGATGATTCCATGATGATTTCATGACAGCTCCATGATTGATTCCATGATTCATTCTATTCTGATTGATTCCACGTTGATTGATTCCATGATTATTCCATTATTGATTCCATGATAACTCCATGATGACTCCAGGATTGATTCCATAATGATTCTGTGATTATTCAATGATGACTCCATGATGATTCCATGACTGATTCCATGATTGATTCCATGATGATTCCATGATTAGTTTCATGTTGATTGATTCTGTGGTGATTCCATGACTGATTCCATGATGATTGATTCCATGATGATTCTACAATGATTCCACAATGATTGATTCCATGATGATTCCATGATGACTGTTACAATTGATTTCATGATGATTCCATGATGGATTCTATGATTGATTCCATGATGATTCCATGATGATTCCAGGATTGATTCCATGACGATTCCAGGATTGATTTCATTATTGATTCCATGATTAATGATTCCATTATTAATTTCATGAGGATTCCATAAGGATTGATTCCATGATGATTCCATGACTGATTCCATGATGGATTCCATGATAATTCTACAATGATTCCACAATGATTGATTCCATGATGGATTCCATTATGATTGATTCTGTGATGATTCCATTATTTATTCCATGATTGATTCCATGATGATTCCATGATGATTCCATGGTTGATTCCACAATTGATTCTGTGATTGATTCCATGATGACTCCATGATAGATTTCGTGATTTATTCCATGATTGATTACACAATTGATTCCATGATGACACCATGATTGATTCCATGATTGATTCCATTATTGATTCCATGATGATTCCATGATTGATTCCATGATTTATTCCATTATTGATTCCATGATGATTCCATCACGATTCCATCCCCTCACGCCGTGCAAGGCCGTGACCCACACCTGACTCATCCTCCTGGCACACAATCAACAAAATTTGGTTTTTTTATGAGTCAGAGCCCTCACCTGTGAGTGATCAACAGAAAAAACTCAATCCAGACCCTCCTGAGATCAGAATCTCAACCCAGCTGTGACTTCAGACCCTTCAAACATCCTGGAACAAAAACTGGAGGAAAAAATCCCAAATAAAGGATTTCAGAGGGAAGCCTGAGGTCACTGCAGGAGCTGTCACTCCTGGTTAGCTCCAACACGAGGCTGCAACGTGGATTTATGGCCCAGCATGGATCACTACAGAGGCTGGGATGAGATTTCTGCCAGGAAGGATGGACCCCTCCGTTTCTTTTTGGACCTAAATACAAAGTTCAGCAGAATAAAAATAAAAAAAACCAAACAAACAACACACACAAAAAAAACAAAAAAAACAAAAAAAAAAAAACCAAAAACAAAAACAAAAAAAACAGCTGACAAAGGAACAAAAGGATATGGGCAACACCTTAAGGAGAAATTTAGGGTTTTAAAAGGACTTGGCATAAAAAAATAAAATCTGTGTTTTGTCCTCACCTTGATGTCTGGCCAAACAATCAACTTTTCCTCAATTTCATGGAGATTTTGCATTTTTCCCCATTGTTTTCCCTTGATTAATCCAAGTCCCACCTCTGTTCCTGTCTCCATCTGGGAGCAATCTTTGTTCTCAGTCACAGCAGGAATTTTTTTAGGGTAATTCTTTGAAAATTGGAATCATTGAGATTCTGGATGTCCCTGTGTGTTTTCCTGCACCATCCAAGTGCCACCAAACCACATCCATGGCTTTTTTCCATTATTTATTTAAAAAAAAACCTGCCACTAATGCCCAAATAATGCCAAATTTTTCATTCTTCCACTTTTTTCCCCACACATATGGTAATAGTTTTTCCATGAAAAAAAAAAGCATGTCCATGACATTTGCTAAGGATAAAAAAATAAAATAAAATAAAATAAAATAAAATAAAATAAAATAAAATAAAATAAAATAAAATAAAATAAAATAAAATAAAATAAAATAAAATAAAATAAAATCCTTTCTTTGGGAAGTTCTTTCTTTTCGAAGGAAAACAATGCTTTTGAAACTCTTGTTTTAAAAAGTGTCATTGCTTGTGTCAGGCTGAAAATATTTGGCTCCAGTTCAAGTGCAATGAAAACAGTTTCTGAAACATCCAGATTTACAGTAAAACAGACATTCCAGACTTCACACAGCTCTGGATCCAGAAAATCCTTAGGAACACTTGGGACAAGAGACACTGAGCAGCTGTTTTGCCATTTCAGTGGCAAAAAAAAAAAAAAACAAAAACAAAACAAAACAAAAATTAAATAAATAAAATAAAAGGATTTTGGGGCATCTATGGTTTCCCAAAGCTCTGGGCTTGTTCTGTTTGTGCAGAAAATGGATCCATCAAATCCAGTCCTGGTTTTCCCAGGATCTTGGACCTTCAACACCAAAATAATGGGAAATAAATCCAGAGGAAAATCTCTCCTTTACCCAAGGAATCCAATGTTGGATGAGTTTTCAGGAAGGGAGATTCCAGTGGGACAATCCAAGGAAGGAAATGTTGCTCCAGGAGTGCTCAGGGATGGATCCCATCAACTTCCAGCTTCCCAAATCCACCTAAAACAGAGACAGCAGCCACACCAGTGCTTCTGATTCAGGAAATAAATCCAGAGGAATGAAGGAAATAAATTCCTTCATTTGAGGAATCCAATGTTGGATGAGTTTTAAGGGAAGGGAGATTCCAGTGGGACAATCCAAGGAAGGAGATGTTGCTCCAGGAGTGCTCAGGGATGGATCCCATCAACTTCCAGCTTCCCAAATCCACCTAAAACAGAGACAGCAGCCACACCACTGCTTCTGATTCAGGAAATAAATCCAGAGGAAAGTCTCTCCTTCCTTTAAGGAATCGAATATTGGATGGGTTTTCAGGAAGGAGATTCCAAGTGGGACAATCCGAGGAAGGAGATGTTGCTCCAGGGGTGCTCAGGGATGGATCCCACCAAATTTTGCGCTTCCAGCTTCCCAAATCCACCTAAAACAGAGACAGCAGCCACACCAGTGCTTCTGATTCAGGAAATAAATCCAGAGGAATGAAGGGAATAAATTCCTTCATTTGAGGAATCCAGTGTTGGATGTAGTTTTCAAGGAAGGGAGATAATCCAAGGTAGGAGACGTTGCTCCAGGAGTGCTCAGGGATGGATCCCATCAACTTCCAGCTTCCCAAATCCACCTAAAACAGAGAGAGCAGCCACACCAGTGTTCTGATTCAGGAAATAAATCCAGAGGAATGAAGGAAATAAATTCCTTCATTTGAGGAATCCAATGTTGGATGAGTTTTCAGGAAGGGAGGTTCCAGTGGGACAATCCAAGGAAGGAGATGTTGCTCCAGGGGTGCTCAGGGATGGATCCCATCAACTTCCAGCTTCCCAAATCCACCTAAAACAGAGACAGCAGCCACACCAGTGCTTCTGATTCAGGAAGGAAATAAATCCAGAGGAAAGTCTCTCCTTCCTTTAAGGAATCGAATATTGGATGGGTTTTCAGGAAGGAGATTCCAAGTGGGACAATCCGAGGAAGGAGATGTTGCTCCAGGGGTGCTCAGGGATGGATCCCCCCAAATTTTGTGCTTCCAGCTTCCCAAATCCACCTAAAACAGAGAGAGCAGCCACACCAGTGCTTCTGATTCAGGAAATAAATCCAGAGCAAAGTCTCTCGGTCATGGAATTTAATGTTGGATGGGTTTCAGGGAAGGGAAATTCCAAGTGGGACAATCCAAGGAAGGAAACCTGGCTCCAAGTGTGCTCAGGGATGGATCCCACCGAATTTTGCGCTTCCAGCTTCCCAAACCCACCTGAATCAGGGCCAGCAGCCACGCCGCTGCCTGTGCCGCAGTAATTAACTTAATTAGCCAAATCCCGAGGAGCAACAGGCGCCGGGACTGCTCCCCAAACCATCAACGTGACAGGAGAGCCGGGGCTAATTAACACCTCCTTAATACCTCCACAAACACCGAACCTGCTGCCGGGAGAGAGTTTCACACTTCCTTATCAAATTAGGGCGAAAGCGCTCCTAATGAGCGAAAATCAATTAGCGCGACACCCAGATGAATGTATTTGTGCTGTCAGCAAGAATTATTTGCATAACAGTTCGCGAGGGCAGGGGAGATGCTGGAGCTGCTCCGGGTTCCTAATGAGGAAAAAAAAATTTGTTTTATCCAAGTGCTGACAGCACCAGGAGCGTCACAGGGGATGGTGCGGGTTGTGTGTCCAAAAAAACCCAAATTCCAGGTGGATGTGGTCGGCAAGGAATGGGAATGGAGAATTGGTTCTTCCCTCGTTTATCCAGAGAGGTGAATTCCTCTCCAGGGAAAAAGAAACAGCTGGAAATGGTACCCAAGAAGCCAAAATATCTCTTGGAAAATCACCCTGAGTTTTGTGTTGTTAAAAGCTCTAATTAAATTAGAGGAGTGGCTGAGGAATAAACGGAGCAGAGATGGCCAGCAAGAGACTTTGATCAGATTTAATTTTTTTGTGGCTCCTTAAAACATTTCCTTGCAGTTCTGATGTCTTCCAATGGAGTCTTGATGCTGGATTTAATTGTTTTGGAGTTGTGTTTGTGATTATTTCCAACGTGCCTCAATGGAATAGTGATGGAATCACAGAATCATGGATTGGTTTGGGTTGGAAAGGACCTTAAAACTCATTTAATTCCAAATCCCTGCCATGGGGCACTTCCACTATCCCAGGTTTTTCCAAACCCCATCCAGCCTAACCTTGGATATTTCCAGGGATGGGGCAGCCACAGCTTTTCCGGGCAGAAATAAACATAAATTATAAAAATAAGACATAAATATAAATATAAATATAAATATAAATATAAATATAAATATAAATATAAATATAAATATAAATAATATAAATATAAATAATATAAATATTACAGAATATGGACCATCATAACTTCCCACAAAGCTGAATTTCCCTCAGGATGCACACACCCCCTTGACAGTGTTTTCCAGCCCTTTTTCTCCTTTAAAATCCAATCCTCCAGCTTGGGAAAAATCCAGTCAATGGAAGGCAGAACATTTTCCTGGTGAAGCAAAATCAGATTTGAAGATGTGGGGGCAGGGTGATGCTCTGTGATGATCCCAAGCTTTTCACATCCTCAGTGTTATTTTCCAAGGACAATAATAACTGTGTTCATACAAACCCATTCAGCACTCAATTCCAACAGTTGTACAATCCCTGTTTTCATTTCAATCAGGTTATTAAAATACCCCCAAATATATTTTAATACCCCCAAAAAATAAAAATAAAATAAAATAAATAAATAAAAATTTAAAAAAAGAAACTAACAGCCCCATTTGTTTCATGTCCTTGAGACATTTTGCAGCAAATATAAAATGATTTTTAAAATTGGCATTGGTGGGAGGTGCCCCCAAGGAAGGGGGGAATTTTTGAGGTCTCTTCCAACCCAAAATATTCTGTCACGCTGGGGAAACTTGCCCAGGAATTTTCTTCTTGAGCTTCTCAATGTTTTGAGATTCCATTTTTCAGTGGATTTTCTTTGTTTTCTTCCATTTTCTCCCTCTGGGATCTGCAATTCCAGGAATTCCAGCTGCCCTGGGAGCTCCAGCACATCCAGCACCCACGAGGCACCAGGAAACACAGCAGGACTTGGATCCCTGGCTCTCACCCAGAAAAACAGGAAAAAAAATCCAAAATATTTGAACTTTCTACACTAAAAACGCTCAGCTGGGCTCAATCCATTTCTTATCTCTGCTTTTTATCTGGCAGCCACGGGGAGAGCATTTCCTAAAGCAAGCAGAGGAGTTTGAAACAGAGTTTCTGGCAAAAGCAGAGATGTTGTCCCTGGTTGTTTCTAGCAGGAGAAATTTGGGATAAGGAGGATGGAATCTGTGGCCAGAGCCACACGTGCAGAAATCCCACCCTGGGGAAGGTGAACATCCCAATCCTTGACATATTTTTACATCTTTCTGCACAAAAGTGGAAAATTGTCACAAAATTCCCTAAATCACCAGTGAAAAAAAAAAAAAAAAAAAAAAAAGAATAATCCCAGAAGGAAAATGAGACAATTCTGGAAGGGGAGCTGTGAAAAAAAATTGGGGACAAATTTTGTGGGGCCAAACTTTGTGGCAGGGCTGCTGTGACAGGACAAGGGGAATGTTTTTAAAATGAAGGGTTTTGCTGGAACTCGATTGGGTTTAAGGAAGGAGATTTTGCAGTGAGGGTGGGGAGGCTCTGGGATGGAATTCCCAAAAAAATTGTGGCTGTCCCATCCTTGGAAATGTCCAGGACACAACTTGGAGCAGTCTGGGATAATGGAAATGTCCCTGCCCATGCAGGGATTGGCCTTTAAAGGTCCCTTTCAACCCAAACCATTTTATGATTTATGATTATTTGCCCAAGAAATGAAAATCAATTGCAGCTTCCTGTCAAATTTTATGCAGAAGAAAGAAAATTCCATGGAAACAGATCTTTCCTCTCCATGGTCTGCTCAGGGCTGTTTTCTCTCTGAAAATAAATGTTCTCGTGTTCGCTCAGGTCTAATGTGTAATTTGAACATTGTGAGGGAAAGAAAAGGTTTCTTTGGAAATGTTTATTTGTAAGAAATCAGGCTGCAGTCTCCTGGAAAGGATGGGAGGCTGCAGGGTCAGTGCCTGAACCAGATGGGAGCAGATCAGCACCCAATAAAGAGCACAAATATTAGTGAGAAAGGGGGAAAATAAATTCCTGAAAAGAGAAGGATTCCCACTCTGGTGGGGGAAAAGTGGGAATGAGGGGGATGGATCACAGGAGCTTGGAAAACCTCACCAGGCTCTTCTAGACACCTCCAAAATTATTTCTATTTACACATGAAAAAATTGGCATGGCTGGTGCAAAGCAGCTCCTGTGGACAAATAGCTGGAATAAAGAGATGGAATAAATATCTGGATATTTGGAATATATACCTGAATAAGTATCAGGATATCTGGAATAAATATCTGGATATCTGGAATAAAATCTGGATAAATATCTGGAATAAATACCTGGATATCTGGAATAAATATATGGATAAAGAGCTGGATATCTGGAATAAATAGCTGGATAAATATCTGGATATCTGGAAAAAATATTTGGATGAAGAGCTGAGTATCTGGAATAAATATCTGCATAAATGGCTGGATATCTGGAATCAATATTTGGATAAGGAGCTGGATAAAGAGCTGGATGTCTGGAATAAATACCTGGATATCTGGAATAAATATTTGGATAAATATCTGGATATCTGGATAGATATCTGGATGAAGAGCTGGATATCTGGAATAAATATCTGGATGAAAATCTGTATATCTGGAATAAATATCTGGATAAAGAGCTGGATATGTGGGATAAATATCTGGATAAATGGCTGGATATCTGGAATAAATACCTGGATAAATGGCTGGATATCTGGAACAAATACCTGGATAAATGGCTGTATAACTGGGATAAATATCTGGATGTCTGGAATAAATATCTGGAATAGATATCTGGATAAAGAGCTGTACATCTGAAATAAATATCCGGATAAATATCTGGATATCTGGAATAAATATCTGGAATAGATATCTGGATGAAGAGCTGGATATCTGGAATAAATATCTGGATAAAGAGGTGGATATCTGGAATAAATATCTGGATGAAGAGTTGGATATATGGGATAGATATCTGGATAAAGAGCTGTATATCTGAAATAAATATTCGGATAAATATCTGGATATCTGGAATAAATACCGGGATAAACGGCTGTATATCTGAAATAAATATCTGGATGTCTGGAATAAATATCTGGAATAGAAATCTGGATAAAGAGCTGGATATCTGAAATAAATATCCGGCTAAATATCTGGATATCTGGAATAAATATCTGGAATAGATATCTGGATGAAGAGCTGGATATCTGGAATAAATATCTGGAATAGATATCTGGATAAAGAGCTGTACATCTGAAATAAATATCCGGATAAATATCTGGATATCTGGAATAAATATCTGGAATAGATATCTGGATAAAGAGCTGTATATCTGAAATAAATACCCGGCTAAATATCTGGATATCTGCAATAAATACCGGGATAAACGGCTGTGCTGCCGGAGCCATCAGAGGCGGTACCTGGTGCAGTAATTAACAGCCATTCCCTAAATGAATGGTTTCCAAGGACACATCCCTGGATCCGGGGTGGAATTCCTCACCCAGCACCGCCCGAGGGGAGGTGATGCACACACACCATGTGCTGGGAGTAACAGGGTTTTAAATAGTCTGCAAGGTGGTGAGAGCACCCTGGAAAAGCAAAATTCCCCCTGCCTGGAGCGTGGGGACACAGAATCCTGCTGGGAGGGGGGTTGTGAAACCTCACAGGGGTTTTGGGAGGGATTCACCCTGGAACTCTTCCTCCCCTTTTCCCAAGGGATGCTCCAGGAATAATCCTGGACACATCAGGCTCAGAGCCCCTTCCAGAGCCTGAAGGGGCTCCAGGAGAGCTGGAGAGGGATTTGGGGACAAGGGGTGGAGGGACAGGACACAGGGAATGGCTCCAGGGATGGATGGGATATTGGGAATTGGGAATTCCTGGCTGGGATGGAATTCCCACAGCAGCTGTGGCTGCCCCTGGATCCCTGGGAGTGTCCAAGGCCAGGCTGGAATAACCTAGGACAGCGAAAGGGGGTGGAATAAATGAGCTTTAAGGTCCTTTCCACCCCAAACCATTCCATGATTCCATTCTCCACATTCTCTTCTTTGAGTCATTTTTAGGGTTGTTCAAAAAACCCGAACTCCCGGCACGTGATGCACAAGAAAAGACAAATGTCACCCCCAGATTTGGGTCAGCGTCTCCCTGTCCCTCTGATGTCCAGCAGGGCCATGGACTCACCAAAAATTAATATTTATTGGGCACCTTGAGTGCAGAGGGAGGAAACCCGAAGGTGCTGCACCCCGAGCTCCTCAGTTTTGGGTGAAGCTTCTTTCCTCTCCTCCTCCGAGGGAAAAACGAGGCACAGCATCCCTGGAGAGCCCGGCTCAGAACCCCAACCACAGCCCGTTTCTGTTTGTGTTTTGTTTGATATCACCCGGCAAAATCCTCAAAAAAAAAAAAAACAAAAACAAAAAAAAAAAGAAAACCTCAAGGAGCTGCTGCATTTCCAAACTCCGGCAGGAGACCAAGAGGACGAAACAAAAACATTCCCTCTCCTTTTCCAAACCCTTGGGAAGCAGCAGAGCTCCTTCAAGGCGCGTCGAAATGCCAGCGGCCTCCCCAGGACAAATCTATCTTTTGTGCAATTTAAATGGCAATCAGGGAGCTGCTTTTTCTGATTAATACGGGCCAAGTTGGCGGCCACAGCAGGGGACTGATGAGGCTAATCCGTCAATGTCCTTGAGAATGGGACGCCTGATTGCTCCAGAGCCCCTGCAAGTGAATAATGAGCGATCAGGACCGGGATGCTCCATCCCTCCTCTCCGGTTTTTTTTTGGATGTTTGCACCTCAGCTGCCTCCAGGGCAAGGATTTGGTTCTCCAGAGGGCATCGCTGATGAAACGAGGAGTAGGAGAGGTTATTCCAGTCCAGGGAGATCAGGAGCAGCACAAAGTTGGGATTTAGGATATTTGGATGAAGAGCTGGATGTCTGGAATAAATATCTGGATAAATGACTGTGGTGGTTCTGGATATTTGGGTGGTTCTGGCTCTCTGCATGAGCAGAGCTGGACCTAAAAACCCTGGAAATATGAATATCCCAAAGATTACCCAGTGCTGCTGCAGCAGACACCTGCCAAGGGCAAGTAATAAAAACTAAATCCATAAACAATAATCCAGAGCCCTTTTTTCAGGGAATTTAGTTGGAAATTTAGGATATTTGGGTGGTTCTGGCTCTCTGCATGAGACCTAAACACCCTGGAAAAGTGAATATCCCAAAGATTACCCTGTGCTCCCAGTGCTGCTGCACCAGGCACCCTCCAAGGTCAAGTAACCACGATAAAATCTATAAACAATTGTCCAATTCTCCTTTTTCCAGGGAATTTGTACCCTCAGTGGGAACAGGATCGCTGCCCACCCTTCCCTCCTGCAGAGATATTTGTGATGCAGGAGAGCCCTGGAGCGGCTCAGCCCCCATCTGAGGACCAAACCCAAATTTTCCTGCCCATCCTTGGAATCTCTCCCTGGTTTCTCCGTGCTCAGAGCAGCAGCCCCGGGTGTTTTTCAGCAGCTCACTGCATCCCTGCTGAGAAATGAGGAATTTCACGGCTTATTGAGCACTGCAAATCGTCACAGCAGATAAGACATGGGCCCCAAATTATTTAATTCTTTTTTTTTTTTTTTTTTTCTTTTTTTTTTTTTTTTTTCTTTCTTTTTTTTTTTTTTTTCTTGCAGATGTTACACGTTGAGAAATTCCACAGCCTGCAAAGCCACGTTCGCTTTCCTGCTCCCAGAGCTGGGTTGGATGCACCCATGGAATCGCTGCCCTCTGTCTCCTGGAGCTCTCCCCACTTCCTAAAATCCAGGGATTCCTTCTCCTGGTGACATTCCCACAGCCCCAGGGAGCACAGCTTCCAGAGGGGCTTCCCATTTAGCATTTCATTTGGAAAATGAAATCTGTGCCTGCCTCCTTGGGATTTCTCCAGCTGGGATTCAAGTTTTCCAGAAGGGAATGGACACATCCCTGCTGCTTCCCAGGGAGTGGAGAGGAGGAATCATTACTCAAACAGAGTAATTCGTCATTTTTGCCCCTTATGGGGTAAAATTTTCCTTATGAGAAGCTTTGGCCCTGCTCAACTTCCCACTCCAAAGGGTGAGCCAGGCATGTCCAATGTTCCCTTTCCTGTTCCAAGAGGAGCAGCTGAAGATCTCCCCCATATCCTGGGGTAACTCTGCCCTCCCCCAAAACCAGGTCACCCCTCACGTCCATCCATCAAAACCTCCACGGAAGTGCCAAGGATAACCTCCCACTGGGTTAATTTTGTATCCTAACTCTTACAAGCACAGAAATGCAGAAAACCAACGGGAATGGAAATAGAATTTACAAGTATTTGAAATAAAATTCCAGCGATAACGACAGCACAGCTAAAGTGATTCCACCTCCTTGTTCCTCGAGAACACGGAGCGTTCCCAGATTCAGGAATCCCTCCTGCTCTGGCAGCACCGGGAGGGTTGGGACGGGATCAGAAGTGCCCTGGCAGGTACCAGTGACCCCACACAGCCAAACCATCCCTTCTGTCAGGAAAATGAACCCACAAACACCAGAGGTTCCTGCCCAAAAGGAGGCAGAGGAGTCATTTCCTTTATTCCAATAAAGGGAGAGGCCATGGGACATTGCCCTGGGGTCTCTCAGATTTTTGGAGGGTCCAGCCTCCTTTTTATCCCAATTTCCCTCTCTCTTTCCCCATTGCTGAGGTGCTTGAGAGGCACAGACTGCCCAAACCCTGACACCTGAGATTCCCCTCTAATGTACAACCCTCCTTTGCATTTTTAATTCTTATACAATTCATAGTTTTCCCCCGTTGCTTCTTTCACGTCTCAATATCCAATTTCATTTCTCAGCAAACCCACAGTTTGTTTGTAAAGGCAGATATCTTTTTTTTTTTTCCATTCATCAATCAGTGGAACCCATCCCATTGTTCCTTTTATCTCTCAGTGCCGGTTTTATCCACCCACAGCTCGTTTGTAAAGACAAATCCCACATTCCTCTCCCTTCTGACCCCACCTCCAGCCCCTGCATCTGACGGATGCTGGGAACCAAATCCTTCCCCCCAGCCTTTCATGCCGTGGATTTTCCAGCACTTTTTGGAGGAGCTGCTCCGGCCGAGGGGGAGGTGGCACATCCCTGTCCCGCAGGAGCCGGGAGTGCCCTGGGGTGGCACCTGGCCCGGGGTGGGACACCGGCTGCCAGCATCTCTCGCCATCTGCTCCTCACTGCAGAGCGGTTCAGAGCCAGTTACAAATCCGTAATGACCTGAATATTCCAGCGCCGCCGCGTTTGTGATTAGCGCTCGCTAATTTGCTCTCAGATCTTCCTCTCTCCTGTACAGCTCAGGCTGCTTTGCAAGACAAATTGTCGTTTCCCTGGAATACCTTCGCTCCCCTCGGATGGCAGAGCAGGCGGCAGCTCTGCCACCTTAGGATGGCTCTGGAAAACTGCAGGGAAATTCCAGCCCCGAATCCCGGCGGGCACTGCTCCAGCTCCCGTCCTCCTCCCTCCATCCTGCCCTCTCCACCCTCCGGCCGCAGCTCCCCGGACTCCAACCCCCATCTCTTATTTTCCATCCTCCATCCTTCACCCGACATCCTCTACCCCGCATTTTTCACCTTCCACTTCTCATCCTTCATCCTCCACCCTCCATGTTTCACTCTCCACCCTTTGTCCTCAATCCTTCCTCCTCCAATCCTTTCTTTTCCACTGTTCATCGTTCAGCCTCCATCCTCCACTCTCCATCCTCGATCCTTCATCTTCCACCTTCCATCCTCCACCTCCGTCATCCAATCTCATCCTCATCCTCCATCCTCATCCTCATCCTCATCCTCATCCTCATCCTCATCCTCATTTTCCATCCTCATCTTCCATCTCCATCCCCCACCCTGCACTCTTCACCCTTCATCCTCCACCTCCCATTCTTCATCCTCCACCCTTCCTCCTCCATCTTTCACCCTCTATCTTCACAGAATTCCCAAAACACACAGACCAGGAGGACAAACCAAATTTGGAGAATTTTTTTTTCACACCTGTGGTGCTGCACATCCCTGTCCTGCCATGGGGTTGTTACACCTGGATTTCCACTGCTGGAGGCAGATTCTTCCCAAAAATCCAAAACAGGAATTTGGCTCTGTGCTGGGGGAGGTTTTATCTGGAGGTTTTATCTGCTCCCAGCCGTGGTTGAAGGGTTCCCCAAGGCCCAGAGCTCCCTGTGGCCAGCACAATCCTTGCTCAAACTCAGTGGGAATGAGGGATCCCAACCTGAGCACTCAGCCTCCAAAATATTTTAATTGATGTTAAAATCCAAAATTTGCCAGGAAAAGCACGAGGCCACATCAAGGGACACCAAACTCCTCCCCAGCCCCTCCTTGGTGCTGCTTTTATCCCAAAGTGCAGCTCAGCAGCACAACCCCTGTTCCATAAATATTCCTCCACCAGGAGAAATCTCCTGCTGGCAGCATGGGAGGGAAAGGTTTTCCCTGGAAAACTCCCTCAGCCAGAGCTGTAATATTAGAAACACTGGGAATTGCTCTGGATCCCAGAAATCTGATCCTGCAGAGCCACAATTCAGCAGATGAGCCATCAGAAAATATTTAATGCTTGCAACAGGTTTTCCTTCTCAGCCCCATCAGATAAAGGGATACTGGTGGGAAAATCCAGGGAGGCCGTGGCTGGAGTTTAGCAAAAGGACTAATGAGAGGGAAAACAATGTTCCTTTTAGGCTCAGGGCTCCAGGAGTCCCAAATTCCCAACATCAGAGCTAACACGCCTGAAATGACTCCCAGAGTCCCAGCCCTGGGGTCTGGTTACATTTTGGAGAGCAGCCAAGAGGTGGCTCAAAGTGGGTAAGGAATCTGTGGAAATGGGATTTCTTCCTGGGATCGTGGGCTGAAGGGGACAGGATTCCTTCCTGGGGATCTCTGTGACCTAAAGGGGACAGGATTCATCCCTGGGGATCTCTGTGACCTAAAGGGGACAGGATTCCTTCCTGGGGATCTCTGTGACCTAAAGGGGACAGGATTCCTCCTTGGGAATCAGAAAAATTCAGAGGACTATAGGGTGAAGTTGGAAATTCCTACCTTAGGACATGGAGATGATTCAGGATTCCAAACCCTCATACTTTTGGCAATTAGATCATCTAATTCATCCTTCTGTCAGGCTTGAATAGCTTCTTATAATTTTGAGAGTACCTCATTAAATAATACAATTAATTGGGGTTGTACATGAGGATATCACAGATCCTGGTTTGGGATATCCAGAAAAATGGAGGATTTCTCCCTTCCCTCACATTTATTGTTCCAATATCATCTTTATTGATATAATATCTTATTTATTGATTTAATATCATATTTCTTGATATAATGTCATATATATATATATATATTTGGGGTGCTGTCAGTCCCACCAGCACGCCCTCAGTAGATGTGGGCTCACTCCAGTTTCCAGCCCAGAACTGGGAATTTCTGCCCCATTTCTGCCCTGGCTCATTTCAGATTTGAGGCTTCCTTGGGGAACAAAACAAGAGAAAGATTCCCATTGAGATTCTTTCTTCCAGCACCACTTTATGCTAAATCACAATGTCTAAGACAACCTTCAGTCTGTCTGAACTTTTCCCTGGGGAGCAGGATGAAGAGGAATTTGCATGTCCAACCTTTTTTTTTTTTTTTTTTTCCTGACATTTGCTGGCACGTGGATGGAGCTTCATTAGCTCCACGTTATTTTTTTTTTTATCTTCCCATTTTTATTCCTGCCTTTGATTGCTCAATAACTCTGGAAATTATCTGGAAGCCTACAAGGGGGGTTCAGCCTAAATAACAACCCTGCCACCTGACCCTCATTATTCTCCTCTTCCTTTATTTTACATAGGCAGAACAGGAGGGGAAAATAAAAAGGGTTTTAAAAAAAAAAAAACCACAAGGGATGATGTCACAGAGACAGACAGACATTCCTGCTCCAGCTTTTATCTCTGGGAATGCTGGCAGCCCTCAGATGTCTGAGCAGTGCTGAGTTGTTCCAGCACTGCTGGGATCAAGAACTCCATGAATCTTTCAGAGGCTGCCTCCTTCCATGCCCAATCCACGATTTAGAGGGAAAAAAAATCCACCTTGTATATCCCTGGAATTGTCCAAGGCCAGGCTGGAAGGGTGTGGGATAGTGGAAGGTGTCCCTGCCAAGGAATTCCTTGGAATTAGATCAGCTAAGGTCCCTTTTAACACTGGAATTCCATGAAATAAATGTAAAAAAAAAAAAAAAAAACAAAAAAACGAAAAAATGGGAAAGGAATATTGGGAAGCTGTGGCTGTGAGCACCTCACTGGAGTGGGAATGCTGCTGCAACCCTGGAATTCCATGAAATAAATGTAAAATACAATATGGGAGTGGAATATTGCTGCAACCCTGGAATTCCATGAAATAAATGTAAAATACAATATGGGAGTGGAATATTGGGAAGCTGTGGCTGTGAGCATCCCATTGGAATGGGAACAACACTTTCAACACTGGAATTCCATTAAATAAATGCAAAAAACCAATCCAGGAGTGGAATATTGGGAAGCTGTGGTTGTGAGCACCCCATTGGGTTGGGAACAACACTTCCAATGCTGGAATTCCATGAAATAAATACAAAAACCAACCCAGGATTGGAATATTGGGAAGCTGTGGCTGTGAGCATCCCATTGGAATGGGAACAACACTTTCAACACTGGAATTCCATTAAAATGCAAAAACCAACCCAGGAGTGGAATATTGGGAAGCTGTGGTTGTGAGCACCCCATTGGGTTGGGAACAACACTTCCAACACTGGAATTCCATGAAATAAATGCAAAAAAGATATGGGAAAGGAGTATTGGGAAGCTGTGGCTGTGAGCATCCAGTTGAAACAGAAACGTCCCTTCCAACCCTGGAATTCCATGAAATAAATACAAAAACCAACCCAGGAGTGGAATATTGGGAAGGAGTGGCCGTGAGCACCCCACAGGAGCAGGAATGTCCCTTCCAACCTTGGAATTCCATGGAATAAATGTAAAAAACAATCCAGGAGTAGAATATTGGGAAGCTGTGGCTGTGAGCATCCCATTGGATTGGGAATGCTGCTCCAACACTGGAATTCCATTAAATAAACTAAAAACCAACCCAGGATTGGAATATTGGGAATGTGTGGCTGTGAGCACCCTGTTGGAATGGGAACAACACTTTCAACACTGGCATTCCATGAAATAAATGTAAAAACAAACCCAGAAGTGGAAAATTGGGAAGCTGCGGCTGTGAGCATCCCATTGGGTTGGGAACAACACTTCCAACACTGGAATTCCATTAAATAAATGCAAAAACCAATCCAGGAGTGGAAAATTGGGAAGCTGTGGCTGTGAACACCTCATTGGAGTGGGAATGCTGCTGCAGCCCTGGAATTCCATGAAATAAATGTAAAATACAATATGGGAGTGGAATATTGGGAAGCTGTGGCTGTGAGCATCCCATTGAAGCTGGAACATCCCTTCCAACTTTGGAATTCCTTGAAATAAATGAAAAAACCAATCCAGAAGTGGAAAATTGGGAAGCTGCGGCTGTGAGCATCCCATTGGGTTGGGAGCAACACTTCCAACACTGGAATTCCATTAAATAAATGCAAAAACCAATCCAGGAGTGGAATATTGGGAAGGAGTGGCTGTGAGCATCTCGTTGGAGTGGGAATGTCCCTTCCAACACTGGAATTCCATGAAATACAAATGAAAACCAATTCAGGAGTGGAATATTGGGAAGCAGTGGCTGTGAGCACACCATTGGATTGGGAACAACACTTCCAATTCTGGAATTCCATGAAGTAAATGCAAAATCCAATCCAGGAGTGGAATATTGGGAAGGAGTGGCCGAGAGCATCCCATGGAAACTGGAACGAGCGGCACATTCCGGAGCTGGCACAGCAAATCCATTTCTGGCTCTCTTTAGTGATATCCTCAGTGCTACTGGAGAGATGTGCTGTCCTTGGACAGATCCCCCATCCCTGAGGAGAGCAGCAGGAACGACTCAGTGCCTCAATCTGAGCTTTAATGAGGAGCAGAAGGAGGAAGGGAAGGGCAGGGTCGTGACACCAGAGCAAGAAGGATCCGAGTAAACAAAGCCTGGGAGTCTGTGGGAGAAACAAAGCTGAGGAAATTCAGGATGCTCTGATGGGAATTTTTCCCAAAGGCTGAGTTCTCCATGCAAAGCTCTCAGCTGGCAGCTTCCAAATCAACATTTATTTGGGAAATGTTTCGTGGTTTTAAGGTGCCCCAAGGTGCAGGGATGGCACAGAGCTGGACAGGAGCAGGGATGAATCTCCAACAAGTAGGAAAAAGAGAGAAAGGCAGGAATGAGAATGAGAATGAACTGGGAATATTCAGTCTGGGAAGGTTTAAATTATATCACCATAAAGCAGGGAGGGGGCAACATCCATAAGAAACTGTGAGTGGGATTTATGTTCCATGACACTGCTGGGATGGAGCTCTGGGAAGGGCTGGGCTCCCATCTTCCTGCTGGTCTGAAAAAACAGGAGAGGAGAAAAACCTTTTTAATTCATTCACTCCTCCATTTTCACTGTTAAATTTAATTTTTTTTCCTGAGAAAATGCCGCAGTTCCACAGCTCCTCAATGGCATTTCAGGATCAAACCCAAATATCAGAATCATGGAATGGGGAAATGCTGCAGTGAACTTTACAGGCTGCTTTTCAGCCTCCCAAAAACACTTGTGTAAGTAGAGCAATAACGGTGATGGAGCTGATTTTACATTTTCTGGGAATATTTGATTAAGGAATTTCATGCAGTTGCACTTGGCAAGGCACAAAGGCTGAGGTTCAAAGCTGAGTCAATGCTCTGTGCAAAGAGAATTTCTCCATCTGCAAGGCAATAAAATGGGAAAATAAATGCCACATTCAGGGAGAAACAAACAGCACAAACATCACAATTCAACCTCTTTTTTTTTTTTTTTTTTGTGTTTTTTTTTTTTTTTTTTTTTTTTTTTTTTTTTTTTTGCAGAGGAAACAGTTATGGCAGCTTTTCTATGGATTGGCTTCCAAATGGAGAGAAGATGTGGAGCAAAGGAGATCCCAGCCTGTTTTTTCCCCACTGACATTGAGTTTTCCAGCCCCAAAAGCTGTCCCCATTCCCGAAATTTCTGAATTTCTGAAAAAAACCCCCTCAATTTGCATATATGCAAATAACACTGAGTGTTTTCCCTGCTGGAGACAGAGCTTTGCCTTTCCTGCACTGGGCCATAAATGCTGAGAAACAGCAGAAGCTGCAGGAAAATGAACAACAACCCCAGAACAAGGAATTGGGAGCTGGAGAAACGTGAATTTGTTAATTTGAAATGACAAAAAATCAGCCACCAACCACGAGGGGCTGTTTTGCTATTCCCGGGATGGATAAAACCCCTTGGACTCATGGAAGAGCCTTGCTGACAAATATTCCAAAGTCTGGATTTGCCTGGAGCTGGGATTTTATTGTGAGGTTTTAGGGCACCATTCCCAGCTCAGGGCTGCAGCTGAAGCACTAAACCAGGAGCAATTTCATCTCCTGCTAAAATGGTGATTATTATTTCCACTGCCTGGTCCAGCAGGAATCTTTTGAACCTCTTTTCCCATTGTTTTGTGTGTATCGATCCCGACCCCCATCCCTCATTTCTGAGGGACAAAAGGGCTCATTTCACACCCAGCTGGATTCCCTTTGTGAAGGACATTCCTAAAAGGGCTCCCCGGGCTCATCTACGCTCCGGGCAAAAATGTTTCTGGGAAAATAAAATAATTCTCACTGTATTTAGGGATTAAACCTGGCAAAGAGCTATAATCTATGCTCAGCTTTTATTTTAAAAGGGCAGCATTGGAAATCCTTTTGGGAAATCCCACAGGAACGTTTAACAGGAGGATAAATCCCACTCTCAGCCAGCCAGGAGGTGGGATGGGAGGAATACACTCAGGCTCTTTGTCTGTGGAAACCACAGGGAAAGAAACTTTGGGAATGATCCAATAACAGAAGAGATTTAATTTGATTTTCCAGCAGAGAAACCAGCCCACAGCTCCCAGCCCAATCCCAGGAGAGCTTGGCAATGCTCAGGTGGAGCAGGAGCACATCCCAGCACAGCATTCCCAGCACATTCCTCGTCTCTCTTCAGCCAGTCTGGACACAAAATGTTGGGAATTCCAACAGATCCACAGCCACAGGAGGATGCTCAGCCCTGGATCCATTTCCAGGCTGGGCTGGAACAACCTGGAGTAGTGGAAGGTCTCCCTACCCATGGAATGGGATGAGCTTTAAGGTCCTTCCAACCCAAACCATTCCATGATTCTCTGTGCCCAAGCTGAAAAATCCTCCTGATCCCAAAAATTCCAGAGGTACCTCCAAATCCTGGCTCCATCCCATCCCAGGGGAGTGACTTGGAATCACACAAGGAAACACCCAACAGCAGCTTTGCAATAAAAATGTATTTCTGATTAAAATTTCCCTGGAAAATGCAAGATAACATCCAAAAAAATTATTTTCTTTTTTTTTTGTTTTTTGGAGTTTTTGTTCTCAGACAGAGGCCCAGTGCTAATTAAGCAAAGCTGTGAGTGGCCAGGGTGGCTTTTGCCACATCCCAGGTGGCTCTTGCTCACTCTGAGCTCACTGACCACGTAGGGTTGGCCAAAATGAAAACTGGGCTGGGCAAAACAAAAACTACGGCTGGGCAAAATGAAAACTAAGGTTGGGCAAAATGAAAACTAGGACTGGGCAAAATGAAAACTAAGGTTGGGCAAAATGAAAACTAGGTTTGGGCAAAATGAAAACTAGGTTTGGGCAAAGTGAAAACTAGGACTGGGCAAAATGAAAACTAGGGTTGGGCAAAATGAAAACTCTTCCTGCAAATGCCAACGGGAAAAATCCACGCGGGAACGACGCTGGCGCCATCGAGAGATTCCAATCGCCTCGACAGAAAGGAAAAAATTCCAAGGCAAAAATTCCAAGGCAAAAATTCCAAATTGGTGCTCTGTGTTGCTGGGAGGAAAACTGGTGCTGGATAAATTCACCCCCACGCGCCCTCCGTCCCAGCCGAGCGTTTCCGACGGATCCGGGGCGAGGAATCCCCACGTGCTCTGATCACAGCATCCCTTGAAGCTCTAATTAAGGCCTTTGTGGCAACAAAGAAAATTGGATTAAATTATTCCAGGGCTAAACAGCCTGAAGATTGCAGGGAAGGCGGGAGGATGGAGCATAACAAGCCACAGGCGGCTCTGACAGCAGACAAAGACACGAGGAGATGGAGGGAGAGCCTGAAGTGGTTTTGTGCCTTTTGAAATTACAGAGGACAGGCCAGGAGTGGCAGCTGAGGAAATCACACCTTCATTTTCTCCTGGGCTCTTCAGGCTCCGTTTTTCTGTAAGTAATGTGTGTAAATCAGAGGGATTGAATGCAGTCCTGGTTTCCCTGAGAATCGTGTTTTCCGTCCTGGCTTTGTTTAAATGAGTGCTTCACTCATGGCACAGTGAGGTGAGGGGTGCTGGAAATTCCCACCTGGATTCTCTGTCCTTTAAAACACCAAACCAGCAACACCCAGAATCCCCTGAATTAAAATCCCAAAGGAAAAGCAGGCACGGGGCAGCTCCATCAAACTTTGGTTTCCAACTTTTTCTTTATATTATAGGATCAAAGAATTCCAGATTTAAAAGTTTAAAAGTCCATCCCAATCCATGGCCAGGGATCCTTTCACCATCCCAGGTTATTCCAACCTGGCTTTGGACACTTCCAAGGATCCAGGGGCAGCCACAGCTTCTCTGGGCACCCTGTGCCAGGCCCTCCCCACCCTCACAGGGAAGAAATCCTTCCTAAATTAATGAAATAATTCTTCTTCCTAGATTAACTAAATTATTCACAGAGTTTATGGGATGTTGAGGAACATTTGAGACCCTGCCCACAGCTCTTCTTCTCTTCCTCCATCAAGCCCAGCAGGATCTGCTCCTCCTCTCCATCATTCCCAAAAGATGGTTCATGGTCAGCAGTTCCCACCTGGAGTTTCCATGGGGCTAAAAGAGCAGGGATTTGGCTCTTGCCAAAATGTCCTTGTCTTTGTGTGCCCTTGTTCTCTCTGCAAATCCAAATCTGATTTTCCCTGGCTCCTTCTCAAACCCTTGTCAAACCTCACCCACATTTTGCCAAAAATCCCTCCCAGCCCCACTCAACCACACGTGGCTGATTTCAAACTGTGCAAAACCACACCAGGACATCTTTTTTACAGCAAAGCAGCAGAACAAGAGTTATGTTTTAAGGAAGATGTTCTAAAAAACCCCACATTTTATTTATTGCTGTGTTTCCTTGGCCTTTTCCTGGCATCACCCAGCTGTGCCCATGGAAAGTCCTGGATATGGGAGGCTTTGCTACGTGCCCTCACCATGGTTTGGCTTTTCAGACGCTTAAAGCAAATAAAATTCTCAAGCCAGAGAATAAAAATCACCTCATTCTTCAGCTGTAGGATAAATGAACTTCATAAAACAGGAATATCATTTGTTTTAATAAAAGGGAGCCCACGGGGAGCTGGTTCATCCCAGCTCAGAATTCTCTGTTTTCAGCTCATGTTTGGCGTGTTCCCAGCTGGGGGTGCCCCCTCCCTGCCCATCAGATCACACACAGAGGTGTCTGTGCTCTGGAATTTTGCTTTTTCCACGTATTTTCCATCCTCTTTACTCCTCCATAAAAGGCAGGAACGTGTCAAGGCTGATATTGATTTGTGGCACATCGTAAACGTTTCATCTTCGATTCCCTTCACTGAGCAAAAAGGGCTGTGGAAAATCTCATCCCTGCTTTGTTTTGTTGGTTTTTTTTGTTCCTGCCTGCACAGAATTAGCAAATATCCAGGTCTGAAATAATACCTGAAACACTTCTTTGAAAATAGAGGAATTTTTCAATGGATTATTTCAGATTATTTCAGGGGTTGGCCTCATCTCTGTGCAGATTTCAAGGCAGGCTTTGTGCTGCTGTGGTTTTTATTCCTTTGTTTTCCTAAATGGGGTTTGGAGAGAGGTTGAATCTGTGTGGGAAAGGGGCAGGGAATGTGCAAAACCTCTCCAAGATGTCCCAGGTGTCACCTCTTGTGATCCCAGGATCCACTGGCACCTTCCAGCTCCTCCCCAGAGCTGCATCTCTAAAATTCTCAGCCAAAAATTCAAGTCTGTTCTTACCACTTGTTTCCCTTCTGTGGAGCATAAATTTAGGGATAATTTAAAATTAGCAGAGCAGTGTTTGGGGAGGGATGAGGTGTGAATCTCATTCCAAGATGGTAAAATTGATCCACTTGGGAAAAAAACCAAAAAGATGCTGAACATCAACAGGATTAGCCAGTCCCAAAATTCCCCTCCAGAGCTCCTCTAGGATATAAGGAAATTTAGGTTGATACTAAAGAAAAACATAAATTATTTCATTTGAATCTATTCTCTCTCAGTTTGGCCCATTAATTGCTTTAATAATTCATCATCAACAAAGCTTCACTTCCAGTAGGAGCCAACTTCAGTTCCTTGAAACCTTAATTTCTTTAAACATCCACAGGACATGAACTTTTATGTCCTAGCAAAGTTTAGGGGGGTTTAAACTCCCCCCATTAAGAATTTTTATGACAGAGCAAATTTTTGAGGGGGG
The DNA here is from genome assembly GCF_029582105.1 of Oenanthe melanoleuca. Classification (NCBI taxonomy): domain Eukaryota; kingdom Metazoa; phylum Chordata; class Aves; order Passeriformes; family Muscicapidae; genus Oenanthe; species Oenanthe melanoleuca. The sequence continues at coordinate 35,282,933 of NC_079341.1, read as the reverse complement.
ATAAATCCCTCTTAAGGAATTTTTAGGGCCTATCAATATTTGTATAAATAGATTGGATATAGATATAGATATAGATATAGATATAGATATAGATATAGATATAGATATAGATATAGATATAGATATAGATATAGATATAGATATAGATATAGATATAGATTATATAGATAGATATAGATATAGATATATAGATATAGATATAGATATAGATATATAGATAGAAATAGATATATAGATAGAAATAGAAATAGAAATAGAAATAGAAATAGAAATAGAAATAGAAATAGAAAGAAATAGAAATAGAAATAGAAATAGAAATAGAAATAGAAATAGAAATAGAAATAGAAATAGAAATAGAAATAGAAATAGAAATAGAAATAGAAATAGAAATAGAAGAAATAGAAATAATATAATTGAAAGCTCAACACCATTAAAACTGTTGTAAGTAGAACAATGCCAAACTTCCTAAAAAACCTCAATTAATTCTATTTTCCAAAGCCTTTGGGCAGGACACCAAGCAGGAGGAATTCCCCCCTATATCCATCCCCAAAGCCAAGCCAGGCTGTCTGCAGGAATCAGGGCTCCCACCAAACTGGAAATCACTCCTGGAATATTGTGCAGTTTGTTCAGATTAGGCAGAGTCAAAAATCATCCCTAATGGAGCAGTGTCCATGCAGCAGCAGGCACACACGAGATCATTTAAGCAGGAGGAAATGGGCTTTGAAGTGGTCCCTGATGAGGTTTGGCTTGCTCCTAAGAGAATCCAGATGGATTCCAGAGCTTTTTTAAAACCACTTTCTAAAATCCCACCCCCCTCCCTGTCATTAGGGCGCATTATGGTGACACTCTGCAGTTGGGATTTTATGGGGAAAACGATTTCCCGGCGGGATTTGCTCCCCCTCAGTAGCTGAACCCCCACTCTGACATTTCATTCCCTGCCCTGCACGATCCCTGTGCTTTGCATTTTGCAGAGGATCCATCCTGGGCCAAATCCTGCCTGCTGTTACCCTTGGATGCTCCTTCATCCTGGGAGTTGTGCTACAGGAATTGTGAGTGCCTGAGCGCTCCTGGTTTCACCCCAAAATTCATTCCTGGTTTTCACAGCAAACCCAGGGAACAGCCACCTGCATGCTCCACAAGGAGGGGGGCTATTGAAGGGCTCCCTGATTTTGCATTTTGCTGGGAATTTCCCTGTGAAGCCACGGAGCAGCCAGCCACGAGTGAGGGATTTTTTTGGATTTATTCCTTGCGTTGCTTTGTCTCCAAATCGTGTCGGATGCTCCAGCTGGCTCGGACTGTGCAAGCCAAGGATGCTGCAGCTAAACCAGGGACACCCAAACAGCCCCTGAGCCCAAACCCAGGCTGGGATTGGCTTCCTGATTGGAATTTTAAGGAAGGCACACACACAGACCCATTGTAGCTGTAATTAAAACCCACAAACAAACCCTGCCATGAGCACTCCACCCCCTCTCCCCACCCAAGCAGCTGCAGCAGGTCCTTCCCATCAGCATAGGGGTCACCAAACCTTGTTTTCTTTTCTTTTCCTTCTTTTTTTCTCCCCCCACAAGATCTGACCTTCAGAAGGCAATTCCTGGGCAACCCTCACAATGAATTCCTTCCCCCACCCGTGTTAAGTGCTGGGGAAAGCTATCAGGCAAAGAAAATTGATTCCCTTTCAGAGGCAGAAGCAGAGGCAGCGAGGGATTTGATTTCCCTGGAAGGTTATTATATTCAATGCTAACATTATTTAAAGGCTTTTCAATGGAGCTGTACTCCACAACACCTCATTATGGAGCAAAATCAGCCTAATGATTGCGCTCTGCCAGCACGGGGGGTTCATTCCTGCTGGAGATGCTCTCTGCCTGGGGATGGGGTGCATCCATCACACAGCCTGGACAGGGTGGGGGAAAGGCAGGACAACAGCACCGTCTAATAATTGTCAGAGTTCCTGGCTGCAAAGTTGGAACTTGTGGGATTTTGTTTGTGTTTTCAAGCACTTCGGAGAGTTTCACCCATTAAACGCAAGCTCGGGCTGAGTCTATTTGGGCTGGCTGTTTCCTCTCCAAATAGTCGGGAATGTGGTCATTTATTTCCACATTGCTTTACAAAGTGTGTGAACAGCACTTATCACCCCCTCACACACCTGCAGGGCAGCTCTGCATTTGTGGGACTAAACACATTTCTACGAGGGAATTAAATAACACAGACTTTTTCTCAGGTTTAACCAGCAAAGCTCTTTCAATGTTTTGTTTTTTATTCTCTCTCCAAAAAAAAATGAAATTACTTTGGGGTTTATAAAAAGTATTGGCTGGAAGTGGTTGTGTTTTCAGTGAAAACTCCAGATCATAGAATCCTGGAATGGTTTAGGGTGGAAGAAACCTCAAAGCCATCCAGTTCCACCCCTGCCATGAGCAGGGACATCTTCCACTATCCCAGGTTGTCCAAGCCCTGTCCAACCCATCCTTAAACACTTCCAGGGATGAGGAAGCCACAGCAGTGGTAGGCAGGTTGAAAAAAACTTGTTGTCCACTCAAAAAATAACATTAAATAACTTTTTATGGTGTAAAACTTTGGTTTAACAGATGATTTTTGTCATGAAGGGAAAGATTACCAGGTGATATCTCCTGTCTAACTGAGAGTGCTCTGCAGCCTGGCAAGAAATGTTTTAAGTTATCAGAGCTGGGACTCAAAATTCAGCCTGGTACAACTTAAATCAGTCAGACTCAGTTCCAACCTTACATAATCTAAAATTTAATATAAACCAGAGCAACTTCCCCCAGTGCAGCACAAACCAGGCACCAGTCTGGCTCAGCAACCCCAGGCTTGCCCTCTTCCCCCTCTTGCATCCTGCCTAACTCTGCTTTTCCAAGCTTTTTCCTGCTAATTGAATCCCATTTACTGCAGCCTGCCTGCATTTACAATGAGCTGGGGGATCGTTTCTGCCCAGACGTGGGGACTCGCTGGAGCTGCAACTCATAACTCAAACGTGCCCCTTGCAAAGAGGGTTTAGAGCCCTCAGAGGAATAAACGCAGCACTCTGTGACCCTGGAAAGTCACCTCCCTGCAGACAGGGAGTAGTGTGGGATCTTTCATCCCCCAGATCCTAAAATCCAGAGCTTTTCCACCCCCTTGGTGTTGTGGGGCAGAGCTGGCTCTGATTCTGACAGGTTCCTACAGATAAATAGGGATTTTTAAACTCCTTTTTCCCCCAGTTTGCCATTAGAATGATTAATGGAAGGAGAGGAAAAATGGACAAGGAGAGGAAAAATGGACAAGGAGAGGAGAGCAGCATCCTGCAGCCCACCCCTCCAGCTTGGAGATGGATGAGGAGAAGAGGAGCCAGCAGACCACGCTGAAATCCCATCCCAAATCCAGGTTTAATATTTATAGCTGGGACAGTGCAGCAGGAGCCTGAATCCCACACAGGGGTTGAATTATTGGGAGTTTTTCCCACTCTTTGCCTTCACCCCCAGCAGCAGCAGCAATTCCATATGGAAGCATCCCAGCCAGCAAAGCAATTTGCCAGTCAACAGCTGCATTAACCAGGAAATCCCCTCGGGCAAAATTCCTCCCTGAGCCACAGATTCCTTTACAGAGCCCCCCAGCCCTCCAACAACTGGATTTTAATAACTTTAATGACCCCAATCCTGCGAGCTCAAGTTAAAGATTAACTTTGGAGCTTTTATTGGAGTTATTTGGGTGCAGGAGGGTTTGGAGTTGTTTTTCCTGTCAGAGGTTTGGCCGTGGGCTTGAAGCTGGATGCTCAACTCAATTGCTTCAATTTAATAATTTTTCCTTCAGTTTCCCAACCGTTCCTAAAGTGCAAAGTGGAAGAAAGAGAAACCTGGGGGTTTTATGGGCATTGAAAGTCCCCTCTGAGGAGCACAAGTGTGGCAGTAGGACTGGGACAAATCCATTGGAAATGTCTCTTTTTGGGATGGTCACCATCGCCCTGCCCTGCTCCGATGGACCCCCAGAACTTCCCAAACCTCAGGGGAATGGAGGAGCTGCTGCCAGGAGCCTCCACGCTCGTTAACACCTCCTCATTTGGCAGCTGGAGGGGTTGGAGCTTCTGCATGTGGGATATGTGGGAACTTGGACCAGTCACTGATGGAAGATGCCCAACCCAACGTGATGGAAAAACGCCCAAAGTGATGGAAGAGCCCAATCCAACACAATGGAAGATGCTCAACCCAACATGATGGAAGACACCCAACGTGATGGAAGATGCCCAGTTCAAACTGATGGAAGACCCAGTCCAGCATGATGAAGAGACTCAACCCAACATGGTGGAAAACGCCCAAAGTGATGGAAGATGCCAAATCCAACACAATGGAAGGTGCCTAACTCAAAGCAATGGAAGATACCCAACCCAACGTGATGGAAAATGCCCAAAGTGATGGAAGATGCCCAATCCAACACAATGGAAGGTGCCTAACTCAAAGCAATGGAAGATACCCAACCCAACGTGATGGAAGACACACAACCCAATATGATGGAAGACACCCAACATGATGGAAGATGCCCAATCCAACATGATGGAAGACAACCCAATGTGATGGAAGATGCCCAACTCAACATGATGGAAGACACTCAACCCAATGTGATGGAAGACACTCGACATGATGGAAGACACCCAATCCAACATGATGGAAGACAGCCCAACGTGATGGAAGACACTCAACCCAATGTTATGGGAGATACCCAACATGATGGACGATGCCCAACTCAACATGATGGAAGACACTCAACCCAACATGATGGAAGACGCTCAACATGATGGAAGATGCCCAATCCAACATGATGGAAGACAGCCCAATGTGATGGAAGACACCCAATGTGATGGAAGATGCCCAACTCAACATGATGGAAGACACTCAACCCAATGTTATGGGAGACACCCAACATGATGGACGATGCCCAACTCAACATGATGGAAGACACTCAACCCAACATGATGGAAGACGCTCAACATGATGGAAGATGCCCAATCCAACATGATGGAAGACAACCCAACGTGACGAAAGACAACCCAACATGACGGAAGACACTCAACATGATGGAAGATGCTCAGTTCAGTAAGATGGAAGATGCCCAGTGTGATGGAATACACCCAACCCAAAGTGATGGAAGGAACTCAATCCACCGTGGTGGAAGATGCCCAACCACGCTGGCACAGCCAGCTCAGCACCAGGATTTTGACCTGAAGAATTTGGGGGGCAAGGCTGAGCAGGGCAATATGGGCAGAGATCTCACCTCTGCAGCTGCACTCGTGCGAGAACCTCGCTGCTTCCAGATCTTTTCCTTTCAAGCCTGGGTCCAGTGCCAGAACCTTCTTGGGGGCTACAATGAGAATTCCAGACTGGTTTGGGTGGAAAGGGACCTTAAAACCACCCCTCCCACTGGACCAGGTTGCTCCGAACCTGATCTGGAACATTTCCAGGGATGGGGCAACCACAACTTGATCTATCCCAGAAATGTTCCCACCTCCAAAGGAATTCTACCACACACCCATGAGGCACCAAAAACAGGGAAAGTAAAAGCAAGACTGCAAATTCTGTCTTTTCTAATGTGAACATGTTGAGTCACAAGTTAATTAATGAGAAGTTGCACGTGAAAACTCCAGAATGAGTCTCCAGCTCTGTGAGTCAGACGCCCACAGGTTGGAGGAGGGAAGGAAGAGGGGGAGAAGGGCTTTGCAAAAGGATGCCCTGAGGAGCAGGACAAGGAATGAGGGGCCATCCACCCATCACATAATTCCCAAGAAAGAGATATATAGAGCATGATGAGAGATGTCAATGCTTTAAAAAAAAAAAATCCCAAAAAAGAAATAAAATGCCAGACGTCTACAAAGAGCAATTTGCCAGAAAAAGCAAAACAGCTGAGGAGGAGTAATCCGAGCCACATTATTTTCTCATTTTCTTCATTAATTTTAAATACCAAAACTTACAGCAAGGCAGGCCCTTAAAAAAAAAAAAGGAAAAATAATAAAATTTAACTCTTTCTTTTCTATGTGAATAAAGCAGCAGAGGTTTTGCATCACAGAGAGCAGTAACCTCCCAAAAAGGGAATCAATCCCAAGCCAAGCTGTGAGAAACACTCCTGTTTGGTTTGGGATTGAACCTGTCCATGTGCTCACCATCCTCCTTCCCTTTCCACTCCTTCCTCTCTGGATGCAGCCAGAGGTTCAGCCCAGTCTGACCAGTAACAACCAAAATTCTTGGAGTTATTCCTCATTTCTGCCAGGTGCCGGGACAGCTGGGCCTGAAGGATTTGCCAAGATAGGTATGAAAAAAATATTTGTTAGTGGAGACTCCTTGGAGTAAGGACAGGGAACACCTGGAGCACAGTGGAACCTGTGACCCTGCTGTGACACTGAGTGACAGCCACCAGGAGTTTTAGAAATACCTCAAAAGCACCAAACCCACTGGAAGCACCAGGTCCTGCAGCCCCAGAGGTCCAGGGCCCTCTCCAGCCAAGCACTCAACATCCAGATTTCCAAGTTTATCTCCAAAGGGAAAACAATTCCTGAAGTTTTTATTGCCAAGAAGCTGCTTCACTGATGACTTGTAGAGGGATTTCTCTTCCCCAATTTTACCCCCAGCTTGCACCTCCTTATCCTGCACTTCTTGTGGTGATGAAGACAAGACCCAAATGCCTCAGACAGCAAAAAGCTGCTGGTTTTCATCTCCCTGACAAACACAGGCCAGGCCCCAAACTCTTTTCATCCAAATTCTCTTTCGCTAAAAGAATATTTTATTTTATAGTACAGTGCTCAGAGTTTGGGTTTTTATTCCTGAGACCCAAGCTGGAGGTGCTCCAGGTCAGGGGGTCAGGAGAAATCTGGGAAACTCTGCAGCCTCCTTCCCTTCCAGCTGGTGGCAATTCTCTGCCTGAAGTTCATGGTCACACAAATCACTTCTTGAATAAAATTCAGAAATCATCTCCCAAATAAGAACTGGTGTTTTGGAGTCCCTATTTCCATGTATTTTGATTTGGAAGTGAAGAGGAACGTGAGCAGCAGGACCTGGTCCTGCTCTCACAGCAACACCTGCTGCTGCCTGCCCTGGCTTCCATCCCAACTTTCACTTTTTCCCACTGACGAAACCAGGATGAGAAAAAGCAGGGAGGAACAATTCCTGCTCAGGATCTGTTTCCATAGAAACACCAAAATTAAGAGGGAGAGGAGACTTTAGCATTTTCCAGTTCCCCCCAGTGAGCACCAGACCTGGACAAAAAATTCCCATGGGAATTCTCTGGAATTCCTGCTAACATGGACCTGTGAGCCATCCCAGACAGAATTCCTGTGAGCCATCCCAGACAGAATTCCAGGCTGCTGGGATTTATTTAATCCTCCACAGGAACATCTCCCAAGGGCGTTCCTGCCTCGGGAGCTCTCGGATATATTTAACTGACAAGATGCACAAAAACCAAGTGAGGAGAACACAGGAGTTATTTGGACAGAGTTCACAGGTTTGCAGTATCCAGATGGATACACAGCTCCTCTAAGAACGTGAATATTATCTCTTTTTTCCTTTTTTTAAATTTTTTTTTTTTTTTTTTTTTTTTTTAGCAAATTAATGTGGGCCACCAGCCAGGCTGTGTCAAGAGGAATGTTCACATAAGGGAAGCAGTCACAGCACCACCCTTTGTCCCAAAAAAATCATCACTGTGCTTCCCACTGCTGCTGGCTTCAGGGATAACCCAAGGAGGTTACCAGGCTCCTACCTGGCACCAAAATCCTGGGAATCTGCTGGTCCTGGTGTCCTCCAGTGCTGGCTGGGAAGGAGGAATTTTATCTTCTCCTTTGGACGCCCAGAAATGAAAACATATGTGCCAAAAAAATAAAAACCAACCAAAAAAAACCCCCCCAAAAAAACCCCTGAAGCATTAATGAAAACTGGATGCTGCTTCTTGTTACTTTCTAAATTTGAGATATAACAGGAACACTGAAAAATGTGCAAAGGAATGTTCTTCCCCCTCCACTCAACTACAACAAGCTTTTGCCTGGTAGTTTGCAGCACCATCCCTGCTCCATAAAAACACAATAAAATTACTGAGAGAAACACTAGAAGAGATTGACAGAGTAAAACAAGAACAAAGTATAAACCCAGGAGCATCAAGAGTAAGCTCTTAAGTCTCTTCTTCCTAATCTTCCCAATGATCTCCTCCACTGCTCTGTTTTATTACCTCTCAGAAGGGTTTTAGCTTTAATATAGATTGGAATTACTGGGGAAAGGAAACATTTTAAACATTTAGGCATCCTAACTCTTTCAAGAGAGGTTTCTTAACCTTTAATCCTCCTTCCTCCACCCGCAGGCCACGCAATATGAGAGGGAAAAGGTCAGGAACGTGGACAGAGGCAATAATCTGAGTCCAACCCACTTTTCTCCTACCCAGGCAATCAGCAGTCAGTGCACAAACACACAGAGCTGCCTTTGCTGCTGCTGAGGGCTGCTGGGCTCAGCTTAAACCCTGGCAAGTGTTCAAAGCACTGCACAGGCATGGATGGGCAAGGAGAAGGGCTGGAAGGGACAGAGAAACAGGCAGCAGAGGGGAAGGAAAACCAGCAGATGGCTTGGGTTGGTTAAAGTCCATCCATGATGGTTTGGGCTGGTTAAAGTCCATCCATGATGGTTTGGGCTGGTTAAAGTCCATCTTGCCCCACTCCATGATGGTTTGGGCTGGTTAAAGTCCATCCATGATGGTTTGGGCTGGTTAAAGCCCATCCATGATGGTCTGGGTTGGTTAAAGTCCATCTTGCCCCACTCTGTGATGGTTTGTGTTGGGTAAAGTCCATCTTGTCCAAGTCCATGAAGGTTTGGGTTGGTTAAAGTCCATCCATAATGGTTGGAGTTGGTTTAAGTCCATCTTGCCCCACTCCACTATGGTTTTGGTTGATTAAAGTCCATCTTGCCTCACTCCATGATGGTTTGGGCTGGGTAAAGTCCATCCATGATGTCTTGGGCTGGGTAAAGTCCATCTTGTTCCACTCCATGATGGTTTGGGCTGGTTAAAGTCCATCCATTATGGTTTGGGCTGGTTAAAGTCCATCTTGTCCCACTGTGCCATAGCAGGGACATCTCCCACATCCCAGGGTGCTCCAACCTGGCCTCGGACACTCCCAGGGATCCAGCCACAGCTTCTCTGGGCACCCTGTGGCAGAGCTGGGATCTCTCCCAATAGTTCAGGGTCCTTGGCTGCTCTGAGTTGATTCTTTCCCCCTTTTCCCCACCCCTGGGGTGTTTTTGGGGTTTTGGATGTTATGATCAGCTGTGCCCACCCCTTAGGAGCTCCAACAGTCACATCCCAGCGAGGGACTCAGCCTTGGCTGAGGTGGCTGTCACAGCCCCATCACTGCTGTGCACCCAGGGGTCTCATCTGGCTTTAGGATGGCTCCTGGCAGCTTTGCAAATCCAACAGCAACAGCAAAATCAGCTCCAGACTCCCCCAGGGAAATCCTCCCTGCTGCCACCATAAATATTCAGGAGGTGCCCCAGGGAGTGCTGCCTTCATTTCCTCTGCCCTGCTGCTGGCAGGGTGACAGCTCTGGAGCCAGGGACACTTCCCCAGCATCCTCAGGGAGCCTGCAGGGACAGCAACGCTCACAGCAGGCAGTGATGTGCTACAAAAGAGATGTCACAGCCCACAGCCACCCTGCCTGGCTGACCTTCCCGAATCCACTCAGTTTAGCAGCTCTGCAGAGCCCATGCTAACGAGAAATGCCATTTTTTCCACGAGTTCATTCACTCCCAAAAGGCTCCCAAAGGAACAGGGAAATAACTGCAGGCACTGTGCAAGCAGAGCCAAAACTGGGTCCCCGGGGTGAGCTGGAGGCAGCTTCTCCCTGGTGAAAACAGCGAGCACAACAGAAAAATAAAAAGTTTTAAAAGAGATTCAGCTCTTCTGCTGGTTTTCCACACCAAACTGATTCACTCAGCTAAACACTCAGCCCCGAGGCTTTCTTCCCTCAAACTACTTCACTCCAAAAGTTGTTTTATTCAGGGCAGGAGGGATGGGCACAGCCAGGAGGAGCCTTTTTCCTTCCTGCTGAGCTGCTCAGGCTGGGCTGGGAGCAGCTGAGCTGGGATTGCTCCCAGGGGATGCTGAGTTTTGGGGGATGAAATGATGATCTCACCATCACCTCGGGTCCCTCTGTGGAGAAACCTCTGCTGAGCTCACAGCTCGTGTGCTTCATCCCCAGAGTTGGTGATGAGAGACTTTGGAACTGTCGGAGGGAGATGAATAAAGATGTGAATTTGAATATTCAAGTACACAGAGATGTGTTGATGCTGCCTTTTGTTAGACACACCAGACACTGATTTGTACCTTCTGTCAAAGCTAAAGATTTGGGAGACAGCACAAAATGTTGGGTCTGCTGTGTGGAGTTGGAAAAAAAAAAAAAAAATCCCTACAAATTCAAGAAAATTGTGTGTGCACGTTGCTGCATCTCTGGGTTTTTGGAGCTCATCTACAAGTTTGAAGGAAATATTAATTCAACTCCAACTAAATGATGCTGGGGCTGTCAGAGTTGTGCATCTGTCTGGGAGGGAAGTGAAATTTAAAATTTAAAGAAAAAAAAAAAAAATTCAGCAGAGAATCAGCAAAATTAATCAGGAATAATCCTGTTTCTTCTGATCAGTATTTATTTATCCCAGAGGATAATACTGATTTATCCCACAGATCAAACCATCATTAACCCAGTGATTTTCCCTTTTTGCAGTGTGCACCAAACAAGCTTTTGGCTGCAATTTGCAGGCTGAAATCTTGCCATGCAGGATGGGAACCCACAGCATTTCATGGCTCCATCACACAGACAGGGAATTTCAGCAAACCTCTCTCCCTCTGATCATCTCCCAGGTCTCATCTGTTCCTATCAGAACTTTTGAAGAGGAGTGTCTGATGTTTTCTTCTGAAGTCGATGTGAGAAAGTGAAGAGCCTTTGTTTTAAGTTACCTGTAGAAAGGAGGAGGTTGACACATGCAAAATTGAGTTTTCAGTCATTTGAGTCATTCCAACACACAAAAAAAAAAAAAAAATAAAAAGGAATCTGTCAGTGACAAGTCAGGAGGTTGTTTGTTATTTCTGAACTGGTAAAAAAAAAAAGAATATTAAACCCACCAGGAAATGCTCTGGAAATTCCACTATTCCTTCCTTCTGAAGGATAAGGAAGTGTTGTACCATGGAATGAGATAATCAGCAAAAAATCAAATTAGGAACAAGAGTTTGGCAACAGAATTAGGAAATAGCACCTAGCCAGGTTTGTCAGCAGCAAGGTTTTGTTCTCCACTCTAAAAGTACTCTCTGAGTTAAGAGATTGAACTTTAAATATCTGACAGCAAAATGCAGAAATTTGAAGAATTATTTACCTCATGACTCCACCCAAGGCCTCTCTACAGCAATAATTTTACTCCCAAGTACCAAATCAGTGCTGGAAGCCCAGACAGGGAACTTACACCTGGATTCTGCCTCACTCAGAGGAGGAAATTCTTAATATGTAATATCTCCCAATGGGTATTTTTATCCCAGTTTTCACTGGAGGCATTGGAAAGTGTTCAATTAACTTTATTCATCTCTGAATGTGGGTAAGGAGAATCCTGGTGAGGCTTTGCAAGAAGATTTTCTGGACAGTGTCGTGAAATTCTGGGGATTGTGACCTCCCTTTGCACAGAGCTGAGTTCTGATTTGCTCCTAAAACATGGGAAAAAAGAGGAATATTTGGGGATTTTCAAGGACTGATTCCCTCCAACTTCCAGCCAGGAGGTTTGGTCAAACCCCATCAATTTGGACAGAAAGGGCCTCCAAGTGTCCTGCCTCACACGTCAAAAGAGCCATTTTATCAGCACATCCATCAGCTCCTCCGAGTGGGAAGTTCTGTGATTTCTGGTTTCACATTCTGCCAGATGCTGGCCCCTTTCATTCCCTGCCAGACAGGAACAGCCTCATAACTCACAGGCAGCACACCATGCCATAAACCTTTTTGTTCCCCATCCACGAGGGTTAAAAAATATGACTCCATCTATTTAAAGAACAATAAATGAGGAATCTGGTGGAATAAGTAGCCCATTAGGCATGGCACTGTGGGTTTAAGCAGGAATTCTGCCTCCTCAGATTTTTCTAACACTTCCCAGATGGATAAAGATGGGCCAAAATAGAAGCAGCCTATAAAAAGCTGATTTTGATCCAGTTTTGAGGGAACCTGTCTCCCTGCCTGGCACCCAGCACATCTGGCACACAGAGCCTGGAATGCCACATTCCAGAGCACATGGATGGCTCAGGACCACCAGGATTTGGAGCATTCCTGTCTTTGCCACCAGCAGATCCCAAGACCCAGCTCCACATCCTCCTGCTCCTCCTCTCCAAGGAGTTTCCAAATTCAGCTTCAGTGTGGACCAAATTCAGGTCACTTCAAGCTTCATCCAGACTGTTTCTGGCTTCCAGCTTTGGTGACAGCCTCAGCACTAAATTATTGATAGCTAAATTCCACAAAATCCCAGATTTGGAGTGGGAACAGTCATAAATATAAATATCTCCCAAAACACCCAGCCTGCAATCATTCCTTGTTCCCCATAGGCTGTGTTGGATGTGGCTGCTGCTGGAAGGGATGAGAAAGGAATTGGGAATTTCCTCCCTCACCCCATGTGAGCAAGGAGAAGCAGCTCATGCTTTCCAGGAAAATTATTCCTGTTTAATCCCTACCAAGCAAATTATAAAGATTTTAAGACTTCTCTGTTTTAAACCAAACTGAGGTGAATGAATGTCTGCCTCAACCTCAGATTTGGATAATCCTGCATCAGGGCTCCTATTGGAAGGATGTCTCTGGAAGTGGCACATCCCAGTTTAGGAAAGTTGATAAAATTCTCTCTTTGGTAAAAATGCAAACTTTGAGATCACAGATACAGGGGAAGTTGTGCTGGTAAAGGATTCCCAGTAAATCCCCAGTGAAGCAGAGTCAAAGCCAGTTTTCTGGGGAAAAAGAAAAAAAAAAAAAGAGCCTTTTCCTCCCCTGCCATTGGGATTCCAGTGGCCCAGAGATAAAGGAGGAAATCCCTTTCAGGTTCACAGCAATCCATCCAGGGGGGAATGTCTTCCCAAAAAGAAAACAAATCATGCAAAAACTTATCTGGTGTAATTGCAGCACTCACTTAAAAGCCTCTTTTCCCAGTGGTAGCCAGCAAATCTCTGGAAATGCCAGAAGAAAGGGATTGTTCATATAAACACATCCATTTCCAGGGGAAGTTTACTCTTCCTATAGCCAGAGGATGTTTATTTTGTGGAAAAAGAGCATGTTAAAACCTCTCCTCTCTTCTCCATCCCTGTTTCCCTGGCACTCAGGACCAGACATTCCTCATTCCCAAGGTTTAGCAGGTCAAGGGAAGGGGGGAGCCCCAGTGTAGAGGGGAGGAAAAATAAATACAGGGAATGAAATGGATAAACAAAAAAAAAAAAAAAAAAAAAAAAAGCTGAGCTGGGCTTTGGAGGTTAAAAATTCCCTGGCTGGGAACTGTCAGCTCTGCAGGGTGATCCTAAATATCCTCCTGGACCACAGGCTGAGATCCCACTCCCTCTCCCTGCCCTTTTGAACTCGGGGAATGTGGCTGGAATGCTGGGGAGGCTCAGCCCCTGCTGTGCTGCCAGCAGGTTTTAGAGATGCAAAATCAATGCCAACGATTTGAACTCGGGGGTTTAACACACTCCTAATGAAGTTTAATGGGTGCCATTAGGAAAATTGGGAGCACCAGCATAATCCATCATTGCATGGATAAATGGGCAATGGGAATCAAGGATATCTCGGGTATTTTAGCACTACTTAACCAGCATCTTCTGCATCCAAAGGGAAAAGCACCAAGGACAATTCCAGTGCCTCCAGGTGATTGCCAGGCTGGAACTGGGAATAAAACCAGCAAATACCCACATTAAGGATGTTTGGTTTTGGGGTTTCCTGTCCAGTTCCAGGATCTCATCCCAGGGTTTTGAAGACTCCAAGGATGGAGTGTGCACAGCTTCTCTCTGGGTGCCTGGAAGAGGAAACAGCTGAAAATTCACTTTTTGCTGGGCTTGGGCACCAAAGCAGCTTCTCTGTTTCCAGAGCAAGGAATCCAGCAAGCCTGGGCATGGAAGGACAATCCCAGATGAGGTCTGGAGTTCAGTTTTCAGACAAGGGGTGGAGGTGACTGGGAAAGTTCCAAAGTTCCTGAGGCTTTTCCCTGCGCGGCAAGGTGCCAAGAGGAAAGAGAATTCTGGAGTCATGGAATGGTTTGGGTTGGAAAGGAGCTTAAAGCTCATCCAATTCCACCCCTGCCACTACCTCAGGGTGCTCCAGCCTGGCTTTGGACATCCCAGGGATCCAGGGGCAGCCACAGCTGCTCTGGGAATTCCATCCCAGCCAGGAATTCCCAATTCCCAGTATCCCATCCATCCCCCACTCCCTGTGTCCTGTCCCTCCATCCCTGTCCCCAGTCCCTCTCCAGCTCTCCTGGAGCCCCTTTAGGGCCTGGAAAGGGCTCTGAGGTTTTTCCAGGCTGGACAATCCCAATTCTCTCAGCTTTTCCTCTCCATGGTCTCCTCTGGATTCCCCAACAGCTCCACATCCTCTCCATGCTGGAAATCCCTGAGGAAAAAAACATCTCAGTGAGAACAGCAAAACCTGAGCATGAACTTCAGGTTTCAGCTGGTTTTGGGCACAGAGGATTTTTTTTTCCCTTGGCTGAACCCACGTGGGTTTTTCCTGTCAAAGGAGGAATCAGGAATCCTGTCCTGAGCATTTCTTCCTCTCCCTCACACTGAGAGCAGCAATCTCTCCGAGGGAAGAATTTAATCAAAGCCAGCTGCTAATTACTTTCCTGACACCAGGGGAGAAGGATGTTGGCATCTGAAAGATCTGGAAGATTTTTTTTTTTCCTTATTAATATTTGATAAATCTGTAATTGGATCGTTTGATTTTGCAGTCTCCTTTGAATAGAAACTTTATTGAAATGAATCTTTAGGAATTCAGGCCACAAACTTCAGGGGCTGATAATTCATGGATTGATTGGAGTATCTGGAAAGGAGATAAATTGGGATTGCCTAAGGACAATTCTGGATTTAATCCAGAGTGCTTCCTATTAGAGGACATAAATTACATTCTCTAAAGAGTTAAAAGTTGAATTTCTCCTTTTTTTTTTTTTTGCTGAAGTTCAGAGATTCCACATGAATATTTAATTCAAAAGCAAATGAGAATTAAGTGTGCTAACATTGAATTAATAAAAGAGTTGAGTGGCATCCAATAGTGAGGAAATATGCTCATGAAACAGTCCAAAAATCAAAATTGCAACATTATAGCTCAGTACATCACATTGTTTAGGAATGGATATCACAATTTCCTCTTGATCCCAATAAAATAAAGCCAAAACTTTATTAAATGCAATAAGGACATTGTAAGGCTGAGTTTTATTACATGGACACAAACCCAATGTCTTGCTCTGATTTTGAACTCTGGAAACCCCTGGCACTGGTTTATGTTAATAAATTTCTGCTAATAAACCAGTGGCAAAGTAAAATAAATGTCCAGAAACCTCTGGTTTGGAAGGAAAATAAATTCAAGGCCTTGTGCAGAGTCACTGAGGGATGGAAACGCCCAAACTTTTATTTGGGAAAGATTAAAATTCCCTTTCCTTTACCAGCAACGCTGCTTGGAACAGACAGCAAAGAAATGGGAGGGGAAAAAAAAATAAAAATAGAGAGAGAAGGAAGAGTTTTAATTTTTGGAGCTGGGGAGCCTTTCCACTAAAAAAAAAAAAAAAAAAAAAAAAAAAAAAAAAAAAAAAGGGAAGGAAGCCATTGAAGAAGGTTTTTAATACTTTTATTATTATTTTGTAGAAGTTATTTGAAAGTGTTGCCCCGAAGTCAGAGTTTTGGAGCAGAAGCACCACTGATGCTCCCCATTCCAAGCGAACCCCCGACTTTGCGCTTTTCCTTAGAGAAAACCCCCTCACCCCTCAATTTTTTCAATAAAACCCCTTTTTCTCCCCATTTTTTTGGCAATGGTGGGATGGAGGGATGAGGGATGACGCTCCGTGCCCACCCCCTGCAGCTCCGAGCGGGTACTGCGGCACCGCGGCCGGAGCTCGGCGGCCTCACACGGGGCGAGCCGGGCTGGGGAGCGCTGAGGGGACACGGCAGCCCCGCCATGGCCGGTCCCGCAGAAACCATCCCGGCCCCGCTGTCATGGCCGCTTCCCCTCACGGCCTCACAGCGCCCTGAGGAGCCGAGTGCCGAAGGGACACAGCAGCCCCGCCATGACCGATCCCAGCCCCGCCATCCCACAGAAACCTTCCCGGTCACACCGCCATGGCCGCTTCCCCTCACAGCGCCCTGAGGAGCCGAGGGGACACCGCAGTCCCGACATGACTGATCCCACAGAAACCTCCCCGGCCCCGCCGCCATGGCCGCTTCCCCTCACGGCCTCACAGCGCCCTGAGGAGCCGAGGGGATACCGCAGCCCCGCCATGACCGATCCCACAGAACCTCCCCAGCTCCGCTGCCATGGCCGCTTCCCCCTCACAGCCTCCCCCAGCCCTGAGCAGCCGAGGGGACACCGCAGCCCCACCATCACCGATCCCACAGAAACCTCCCCGGCCCCACAGAGCCCCGCCGCCGTGGCCGCTCCCCCTCGCAGCCTCCCCCAGCCCCGAGCAGCCGAGCGCCGATCCCCCGCGGTGCCGCCATGGCGGATCGATGCCGCGGCTCGGCTGCCTCGGCCTGAGGGCGCGCGGGGCGGGCGTGACGGGGGCGGGTGAGCGCCGCCATTTGCAGGAAGAGGTGAGTGGAGCCGGGGCTTCCTATTTCTTTTCCTTGTTTTGTTTTGTTTGTTTTTTTTTTGTTTGGTTTTTTTTTTTTCCTTGTTTGTTTGGGGTTTTTTCCCCCTTTTTTTCCTGCTTCCTTCTCCCATTTTCCCGTTTCCTTCTCGCTGTCTGTCCGCGGCCGCAGCTCTCTTTGGACGCGGGGGAGGCCGTGCGGGGTGTGAGGAGGTTTCGGGGCTGGGGAATCCAGCGCCTTCTTTTCCTCTTTCCTTTCCTTTTTCCCTTCCTTTTCTCCTTTTTCCCTTTCTGTTCTCTCCCCTCTCCTTTTCTCTTTTCCAGGAGTATCCAGGCCTGTCAGCGAGGGGGGAGCAGCGTCTGCCATGGCCAATGTGAGTGAGTGACGCTGCTGGATATCACGGGAACGGCGGAAAATTGAGGATTAAATAAAGTTACAAACAGGTTTGGGTAGGAAAGGACCTTAAAAATAATTAAATTCTAAGTCCCAAACATCTTTCATAATACTGGGATTCAGTGGCAGGACTTTCCCTCACAGGGAAGAATTTATTCATAATATCCCCAATCCATTCTTTTTCAGTTTAAATATCCCAGGAACAATGAAATTGAGGATTAAATACATTTTTTTCTGTGTTTTCTTCTCTTATCCTGGGCTCAGCCACGAAGGAATTCAGTGTTTCTGGAACAGCTGATTTCAGGCTGGATAATAAAACACCTTTTATTGATTTTTTATTTTATTTTTTTATTGCCCTCGCCATGGGAACATGAATAATTCATTATTTCCCTCGGTGTTGTTTCTTGTGTAATGCCAGGTGTGTAAATATTTGCATGAGTGAGCTGTAATTAGTGACATCTCCGTGTTAAGTGAGGCTGATAATAAGGAAAAATGGCTCTTTTCTGCTAATTACACCTCGGCTCTAATTGTTTACATCTGTTTATAACATCATCATCATGCAAAAATTAAATTTCTGTAGTGATTTTACATAATAAAGAAAAAAAGATTTGAGTGGAATCAGATTTTTGTTGTGTTACAGGAACCTTTTAAAGCTGTTTTAGGACGAGACAGCTCCAGGCTTGAAGTGTAAATAATTGATTTAAGTCATAAATTAAATGTGTCTTTAAGCATTTGAGTTTTTGTAATTTGGTAAAAATTATTTTATATTTACACAGAGGTGCTGGATGAGAAACCTTCTACTGCCTTAGGTCCTGATACTTTAAATGCAATTTTTATATTAAACAACCAAATAGAACCTTTTATTCTCTTCTTTTAAAAGTAAACCACTTCTGAAAGTGCCTCTTTTGATGTAAATTGGCATCAATTTTTATAGAATCAAAGCTCCAGAAGATCCTTTTCTTTCATTTGCTCAAAAGAATTGCTATTCCTCACGTGAAAAATTGAATTTTACAAAAAAAACACCCACACTGTGGCAAGTGGGCTTTGTATTTTCCAGGGTGACATGCATTGAAATAATCATGGAGAAAATCTCTATTATCCATATAATTTAGATTAAATTCTTAACTTAATATATTAAATTTTTAATTTAACTCCAGCCATAATTTAGTTTAAATTGTGTGGTTTCAATGGTGCTATTTTAAATTTTCAAGGCTTTTTCCTCGCATGAGAGACCTTTAATTAACACTTAAATTACTTGTTTTTAAGGCTTTTTCTTTGCTTGGAACAGCAATAACAATAAATAAATGTAAAAATGACAATAAAATACTTCTACATCTTGATGTTGCACTTGGCCATAATTACAATTTTAATATAATTCTTGGGGGAGGATTTTTCTTGTGACTCACAGAGCTATGCTTAAATAATAATTTTAATTTTTATTATTAAATTATTATTTTATTTTATTAATAACTAATTATTTTGATTTTTTTTCTCTCTCCTTAGGTGCTCTGTAACAGAGCAAGATTGGTCACTTACCTCCCAGGCTTTTATTCCTTGGTTAAAAGAGTTGGAAATGCCAAAGCTTTTTCCACTGCAGGATCCTCTGGCTCAGATGAGCCTCATGTGGCTGCTGCACCTCCTGATTTATGTAAGAAAAAACAAATTAATTCTCTT
Source organism: Oenanthe melanoleuca (assembly GCF_029582105.1). NCBI lineage: Eukaryota > Metazoa > Chordata > Aves > Passeriformes > Muscicapidae > Oenanthe > Oenanthe melanoleuca. Next base: position 35,264,069 of record NC_079341.1, on the reverse strand, counting down.
GAAATCCCAATTTCCAAGTGTGATTTTTTAATTGCTAGGGAAAAAAAGGCAGAAAAAAGGGAATTTATTCCCTTGAAATCTCAGTTTGAAAGTGTGATTTTTAACTTGGTAGAAAAGAAAAATTAATGAAGGAATGAAAAAGCAAACTAATTCCCATGAAATCCCAATTTGGAAATGTGATTTTGACTTGGCAGAAGAGAAAAAGCAAATACAAGAAGAAAAAAAAAAAGCAAATTAATTCCCTTGAAATCCCAATTTCAGTGTGATTTTTGACTGAGTAGGGAAAAAAAAAAAGCAAATTTAAGACGAAAATGCAAATTTAGAAAAAAGAAAAAGCAAATTAATTCTCTTTAAATCTGAATTTGGAAGTGTGATTTTTGACTTGTGCGCTGCTGATGTTTGTCATCAAATCCTCATATGGAATTGGGGTTTTTCCTTGGGTTTTCCTTTGGGTTTTCCTTTGGGTTTTCCTTTGGGTATTCCTTTGGGTTTTTTTGGGGGGTTTTCCTTTGGGTTTTCCTTTGTTTTCCTTTGGGTTTTTTTGGGGGGTTTTCCTTTGGGTATTCCTTTGGGTTTTCCTTTGGGTTTTCCTTTGGGTTTTCCTTTGGGTTTTCCTTTGGGTTTTCCTTTGGGTTTTCCTTTGGGTTTTCCTTTGGGTTTTCCTTTGGGTTTTCCTTTGGGTTTTCCTTTGGGTTTTCCTTGGGTTTTCCTTTGGGTATTCCTTGGGTTTTCTTTGATTTTCCTTTGGGTTTTCCTTGGTTTTCCTTTGGTTTTTTTTGGGGGGTATTCCTTGGGTTTTCTTTGTTTTCCTTTGGGTTTTCCTTTGGGTTTTCCTTTGGGTTTTCCTTTGGGTTTTCCTTTGGGTTTTCCTTTGGGTTTTTTTGGGGGGTTTTCCTTTGGGTATTCCTTTGGGTTTTCCTTTGGGTTTTCCTTTGGGTTTTCTTTTGGGTTTTCCTTTGGGTTTTTTGGGGGGGTTTTCCTTGGGTATTCCTTGGGTTTTCTTTGATTTTCCTTTGGGTTTTCCTTTGGGTTTTCCTTTGGGTTTTCCTTTGGGTTTTCCTTTGGGTTTTCCTTGGGTTTTCCTTGGTTTTCCTTTGGGTTTTTTTGGGGGGTATTCCTTGGGTTTTCCTTTGGGTTTTCCTTTGGGTTTTCCTTGGGTTTTCTTTGATTTTCCTTTGGGTTTTCCTTGGTTTTCCTTTGGGTTTTTTTGGGGGGTATTCCTTGGGTTTTCTTTGATTTCCTTTGGGTTTTCCTTTGGGTTTTCCTTTGGGTTTTCCTTTGGGTTTTCCTTTGGGTTTTCCTTGGGTTTTCTTTGATTTTCCTTTGGGTTTTCCTTGGTTTTCCTTTGGGTTTTTTTGGGGGGTATTCCTTGGGTTTTCTTTGATTTCCTTTGGGTTTTCCTTTGGGTTTTCCTCCTTTTTTTTTTTTTTTTTTTTTTTTTTTTTGTTTCCCTTGCCTTTCCCTGCTTTTCTTTGTGTTCCTGAGTGGAATCCTTGCAGGTCCCAGGACCGTGTGGCCAGATGAGGTGATGGGGCCCTTTGGTCCCCAGGATCAGAGGTTCCAGCTGCCTGGGAACATTGGCTTTGACTGCCACCTCCATGGCACAGCTTCCCAGAAGAAATCCCAAACTTCCAAGAGCCTCCCTGACATTTTAGCAGAGCCCTCAGCCAGTGAGAGGCACGAATTTGTCATGGCACAATACATCAATGAATTCCAGGTGAGAACACCTGATCCCACTTTTCTTCCTGAAAAAGCATTTTCTGCACACTTTGGAAATCTGAATTTTAGCTGGGTTGGGCAAGAGGTGTCACAGAAGCTGCCTGAAGTTGTTTTTTTAGGATTAAAAGATTCAGGATGTTTTGAAACAGCATTTTAGGGGTGTTTAATGGGAGAATTTCAGTCTCTAAATCTGCTGTTTGCCCTTTTGCTGAGTAAAATTGAAATTTTCTTCACTATGTAAAGTTTGGTAATGGGAGAAGTGCAGTCTCTAAATCTGCTGTTTGCCAAGTCTCACCATCTTTTACTAACTAAAATTGAAAATTCCTTCACTGTTTTATTTAATTGATCTGGATTTGCAAACTTTGGTAATGGGAGAATTTCAGTCTCTAAATCTGCTGTTTGCCCTTTTACTGGGTAAAATTGAAATTTCCTTCACTATTTTATTTAATGGATCTGGATTTACAAACTTTGGTAATGGGAGAATGTCAGTCTCCAGACCTGCTGTTACAAAATTATCAATATAATTATATATATAGTTCTATATTATATATATAATATAATTATATGTTTAATATATATAGCTTTATATTTAATATATATTTTATATATAATATACCATTATCAATCTAATATAAATAATATTAAAAATAGAACTGTTATTTCAGATAATTAACAAAAATGTCAGTATTAATATTATATATAAAACATGTATTTTACATTTATTATACTCTGTGCTTATATTTATATTATATATAAGAATATTTGGGTATTATATGGGTATTAAATTTTGGATAATAAATGTATTCTGCTTTAAAATATAAAACTTTGGTATTTCTATAAAATATAAATATTTCTGTGTGGATTTAAGTAATACCAAAATCTATTTTACTTTTAATATATTGTTTTCTAAGAACTTTTAATATCTTTAGTAATATTATTATTTTAATATTTAATATAAAAAATGTGGAGTCTCATTGCAAATCATCTGAAGCTGCTCAAATGTATCTGATCACTAAACCATTTTTCATGTTATTTATTTATTATTTGATTTTTAAAAAATTATTTATTATATTATTTATTTAAAGTTATTCCTGTTTGATATTAACTGAGGAAATTTGGATTTTGGTGGTTTTTAGGGTTCTGATGCTCCCCAGAAGCAGCAAATCAATAATGCTGAAACCTACTTTGAAAATGCCAAGGTGGAATGTGCAGTGCAAGCCTGTCCTGAGCTGCTGAGAAAAGGTTCATTTTGATTTCTTTATATATTGAATTTATTTATTTATAGCAAAAAAATCCCAACTTTTCAAATGAAAAGTGAAGGAAATGCTCTGTCACTGATAGCACAGAATGTGGTGTAAAAAAAGTTAATTCAGAGTTAATAATTACAAAAATCAGTTAATAATTACAAAAATTCCATTGTACAGAGTGTACAAAGCTTTGCTGCTGAGAATATTTAATATTTCAGTTAAAATGTCATTTTCAGTTGTTTTAGTGTCAGGGAAATTCTGGAGTTAATTCCTTATCCCAAATCTTTTGGAATTGCTGAATAAAACAACAAATGGGAATCATGAAACTTCTGCCAGCACTGAATTGGTGTTTTAAATTATTCAAGGAGGAAATGACTGAAACTAAATGGGAATAAAACAAATTTTAAAAGGGAAATCTTCTGGTATGGGTGAGAGGGGAAACATCCCATGAAAGAACAGGGCAAACTTTTCTGTTTTCCAATATTTAATATTTCAGTTAAACAACAACTGAAAATTACATTTTAAGGGAAATTCTGGAGTTAATGGGAATTGTAAAACTTCTGCCAGCACTGAATTGGTGTTTTAAATTATTCAAGGAGGAAATGACTGAAATGAAATGGGAATAAAACAAATTAAAAAAGAGAAATCTGCCTGAAAAGTTGGTGTGGGTGAGAGGGGAAGGCTCCAATGGAAGAACAGGACAAACTGTTTTTATTTTCCCATTTTTCAGATTTCCAGTCCCTGTTCCCAGAGGTGAATTCCAACCGTCTGACTGTGCTCACTGTCACCCAGAAAACCAAAAATGACATGACAGTGTGGAGCCAGGAGGTGGAGGATGAGAGAGAGATGCTCTTAGAAAATGTGAGTTCAGCATTTGAAATTTGATTTTGGAGTTAATCCTTTTCTCTTATAAAATCAAGAATTCTTTTCCCCTCAGCTTTAATTTTTTTAAAATTGCTTTATGTGAAATATCTGCTTAGAATTCTTCAGAGTGGGGTGACCAAAAGTCTGTTAAAATCTTAATAAAGATACTTGATTGTTGTTCTGACCCAGCAACTCTTTTCTCACTTATTCCAGTTTTAATCCAATGGATTTTTGTGAGATTTCACTGCTGGTTTTATTTTCCTGTCATTTAATTAAGATTCCACTGCAGAGTCTGAGCATTTTTTACTGGTAAAAAATACAAAACCCACCAATTTCTCTGTTGTTTTTTCCCACTTTCATGGATGTTTTTAATTATTTAACCCTGCATTTCAGTTTTTTATTTCATCTTTACCTTTTTCTGTTCTTTTACCACCAGAGGGCTCTGAAAATCTCTTTTATTTCCCATTTTCCACAACTTTACATTTTCCCCACCAGGTGTCGCTGTTCACTGCTGCCATTCCCCCTTAGAACATTTCCTACCTATTAATTGTAAAATATCCACAAACCAAGCATTTAATCTGTAAATAAATCACATTTATGCCTGAAATGAATCTGGGAATCTCCTAAAATGCAAATGTGGCCTCTCTAAATCAACCACCAAAAAAAAGAAGCAACACAAAATGACACAGAAATTCAAATTCCCTTCATTTCAGTGTGTTCTTCTCTTTGAATTATTTCTGGGCTGTTGCTCTTTGGCGTTTTAATCTGGTCTAATTATGTGTTAATTGGCATCTTTCTTCCTCAGGCACCTCCCTGTCAAGTCTAATCCAGTCATTGGGGGGGTTAAAAGCAGCAAATTCACAGGGAAATGTTGGTTTGCTTGGCAGAATTCACCTGAAAAATCCTCATTTCAGGGGCTAAAAAATGAGGTTATACAGCCAAATCTAAATATTTGCATTAATCCAGCTCAAGTGTTTGCTAAACTCACTCTCAGGGGTTGTTCCAACACCAAAAGAGATCCTGGATCAGAAATGTTGTGTCTAAAATTGTGATATTTGGGATTTAATTTACAGTTTGGATATCATTAATCATCAGAGCCATCAAAATACAGAATTTAGTGGGGTAAATTTCCCCTCATTTTGAACTAATACAGAATTAACTGTAAAGTGTAAAATTCCCTCATTTTGAATTAACACAGAATTTACTGTAAAGGATAAAATTCCCTTATTTTGAACTAATACAGAATTAACTGTAAAGTGTAAAATTCCCTCATTTTGAATTAACACAGAATTTACTGTAAAGGATAAAATTCCCTTATTTTGAACTAATACAGATTTTGCAGTACAGGATAAATAGCTCTTATTTTGATCTAATACAGAATTTGCTATAAAAGATAAAATTTCCCTTATTTTGGACCTTTAAGGGACTGAAGCTGAGTAAATAATATTTTTATAAATCTGGGGCCTTGAGCTGCTTAGGGCACTAACTGCAGAGCAAATCCAATTTTTATCACTATAAATAAATAAAGGATTTTATTTATAACAGGTAAAGTTAGAATTTTTTTTTTTTTTTTTGTGTAATAACCTTTTTTGATACTTTTCCCATTTTTTTTTCCTTTCAGTTCATCAATGGTGCCAAGGAAATCTGCTATGCAATTTCTTCTGAGGGCTACTGGGCTGATTTCATTGACCCTTCCTCAGGACTGGCAGTAAGTTCTTGCTGTGTGGAATTTGCCTTAAATCCCAACTTTTTTCAGGAGAATTCCTTTCATAAATTAAGATTATAACCATGAGCTCAGCTGGGTCAGCTCTCAGTGCATTGTTAGGAAATGAAATTGGATTTTTGGGAACTGGAGAAGTTTTGTGCCCCAAATCCTTTGCTGACTTTGTGCCCTCCCCAGGTAACTTGGGAACCCTGACACCTGTGCAGGTGAAGGCTTTAAAAAACTTTTTTGCACTTGTTAATGATCCCTTTGTCCCCAAAAAAATGAACTTTTTGTTCCTGTGGAACAGTGGGAGCTTTAGTTTTAGTCTGAACTCTGCTAAAACCATATCACAGTTCAAGGGGATCGTGGCAAAGCTCAGCTTAGTGGGGTTTTATTTAAAAACACTACAAAAAGCAGAGATTTTTTGTGTCAACAGAGGCAAACAGAGGATGTTTGTGAGGTAGAACAGACAGTTCAGGGGTGTAGAAGCTTCCCAGAATTCCAGGAATTGAGGGAATTAGGGATTGATGGAAGTGGGGTTTTGTCTTCAGATTCCAGCAGCAACATCCTGGCCAAGAATCAGGAGTGGATTTTAAGGCAGAAGCTTCTTCCTGAGATAAAGAACTGAAATATCTATTTACAACTTGAATACCAGTTTAATTTAAATACCTGCTTACAATTTAAATACCAGTTTAAATTAAATACCTGCTTGCAACTTAAATATCAGTTTAATTTAAATACCTGCTTATGGTTTAAACACCAGTTTAATTTAAATACCTGGTTGCCATTTAATCACATTTTTGCTATTGTAACCAACTTTCTTTAAGGACTTATTGCAAAGTTCAGTTGTTTTTTTTGCTATTTCCTAGGAAGTTTCTCTCCTTATCCCATGTCTTGTTTATGCTGTTTCTGTCCTTAATTCCTGCAGAATTTCCACAGGTGAGGGTGGGACTGGTACCCAAATTCACTCCAGTACCAAAGGAAAACATTTCAAAGTCAAACTCAACATAAAACCAGCCTGGCACAGCTGAACTCAGCCTTTGCTTTCAAATATCCTTCAGGATTTTGTGGAAAATCCTCTTTTAATTTGTTCTTTTCCTCTAGTTTTTTGGGCCTTACACCAACACCCCCCTGCTGGAGACGGACGAGCGCTACCGGCACTTGGGATTTTCCGTGGATGACCTGGGCTGCTGCAAAGTGATCAGGCACAACCTCTGGGGTACCCACGTGGTGGTGGGGAGCATTTTCACCAATGCTGAGCCTGACAGCCCCATCATGAGGAAACTCAGTGGGAACTGAGCCCTCCCAGCTGCCTCAGCTTCGCCTGATTCTGGGTGCTTTGACTTTGATTCTCCCTCGGCATCGTCAGGAATTCCTCACTTTCCAAGTGTTCTTAGAGAATAAAAGTAGCTGTTATTTATTTGGAGTCTTTTTGGGAATGTGTGTTCACCACATGTGGCTTTGGAATATGGATTGACAGTGTTGAGAAGCACAGGAGTGATCATTTCCTTTTTTAATTTTCTGTGTTCTTACCTCGACAGTTCTGCCTTTCACTCATCAACTTTGTATTCAAAATCCTCCAAAAATGCCACTGAAATTTCCAACTAATCTTCCCTGTCTGAAATTAGGAACTGGCAAAAAAAAAAAATGGAATGAGTCATAAAATTGTTCTCCCAGAATACAGAACTTAATAAAATCTGGGCTAATCACTCACTTGCTGGTGGAAATTGAGAATGAGGTCAACTTTCAGTGGTCTCCAACTCATCCAGAGGCTCCATAAAAAGTCCTTAATTACCCTGGAATTACTCATCTCTTATTGTTTTTTGTCTTCATGGTGCTTGGGATTTATTTTTTCAGTGTTAGCTAAATATATTTAATTAGTTTATATATCTAAATGTAATTTAAAGTTGCTTTTGTAACTTTCTTAGGTCATTAAATACCAGAAAAAAAAAGAGAGATAATAGGGCAATGCTTGGATCTCATCATTGTTTTCCTGTACTTGGGTGCAATCTAGACTTGCCTCTGGAATTTGGAAATGCAAGGAGCAATTAGGATCAATTATTGCAATTAGAAAGATGTTTCAACAGGAAGCTTCCAGGCTCTTCAGGTATCACAAAAACAGATCAGATCAGTGGGGGGAACAGCAGGGAGGGAATTCCAAGGCACCTGAAATAGCTGGAATTTCAGAGCCTTGCAGTTTGGCTGCAGGGATGGAGCAAGAGAGCAGGTTTGGATCTCAGCCCAGGCAGCTTTGGAGGAATTTTTCCTGGGACAATGGGAATCCTTCAGGCTTCATTCCATGGCAATGTGCTGCAGCTCAGTCTGAGGATCCAGGAGTTTGAACTTGACCATGGAGCTTTTCCCCATGGGTCCCAGCCCTGTCCAGGCTCTGCTGTTCCCTCAGGGCTAAGCCAGGCCTAACAAAGCTCTCCTGGCTTTAGGAGCAGCTCCTTGCCCAAGTGCCTCTCTGTCCTTGTCACCACTGCCCATCCCTGCCTTGGAAAGCTTCCCAAAGGAGCAGGGAGTGCTCTCCATTCCCAATTTTCCAAAATTTTCCTGCTCCCCTGCAGTGTTGGCTCTGGATTTTGGGGCAGGATTGATCCTTTTAACATGGAATTTGTGCTGTTATCCCATCCCTGACCTCTGCTATCCGTACAAGCTGTTACTTCAAGGATTTGATTGCATTTTATTTTCTTTTCATCAAGAGTATTAAAGAAGTTGAGAACTGCAGTGTCTTGTGTCTGTTTGCAAAATCCACACAGGAGGCTTCTCACTGAACACTTGGGAATTTTCTTGGATAAATACTGGAAAAATTGTGGAATGCTTCACATACATTGTAAATATCTTGAATATTTGATAGTTTATCTTCAGGTGGCTTCCTGTAATTCCTGTGCTTTGGAAAGGCTGGGAGCTGTCAGGTTATTCCAGATCCATGTTCATTTTTGAGTTCAGCTTCCTTAAGTTTTGTCCTATAAAAGAATTTTCCAGCAGCTGTTTTAGTGGTTTTTCCTGAGGCAGCAATCCCACTGGAATATTGGGATTTTTGCCTTGACCTCATTAATATAATTGTTTTATGTCAGGGTTTGAGGGGGGGTCCAATTCCTGATATTTTTCTAAATAAAATTTTCTCCTTAATCCCTAAAAATAACTGGAGCAGTTCCAGTTGTGTTTTACTCACATCAGAAGAACCAGACTGTAAGAATGAGCTTTCTCCTACAAAATTAAAAACTGGAATACAAAATGAAATGAATGACAAAAAAAAAAATTATTATAAAATAATAAAATCCAAACCAACTTCCAATATTCCAAATTTATTTCTTTGCAGGGAAGGAAGCTCAGAAGAATTCTTGTAAGGCTTTGATGATCCTGAGGTGTTCAGTGGGGTTGGGATTTTGTTTTTTCCATCTGGAGACTCCTCTGGGATCACTTTTTATCAGATTCCAGTGGAAGTTAAAGCAGAAAATCCCAACAAGGTTTTTTAAAAAAAACTCACAGCTAATTATCTCTGCTTAGCTAATTAACAGCAGGGCCCTGGGGTATTATATTTAAATATATATTTCATTCTATTTCTATTAAGCTGTGCTTGAGAGAGATTTAAATTTGAATTTAAAAAAATTCAAATTAATACTCTACAGTCTGTCAGGTGGAGGGAGTAAAACTCCTGCAGAAATCAGGATAAATGTGGAAAAGGAAATTAGGGAATGAGGGAAGAGAGTGGGATCATTGCTGGTATTTTGGGGTGAGAGAAATCAGGAAAATTCATAATTGAAGGACAAAACAATAATTCTTACATCCAGGAATAGGAGCAGGAATCCAAGGAAATGCAGGGATTTAATCCATCCTGATATTTATGGAGCTGTAGTGGTTTTGGTTTATTAATTTGAATTTTTTTGTTGTGAGATAGGATTAGGAGGAAGGTAAAACAGGTTGAATTTTAAATGGTAGAAAGAGAAACTTTATTATTGGAAACTATAAGAAAAAAAAATTAGAATAAAACATTAAACCACTTTTTTTTCAGCTCATCCACAACACCTGAGTGGATCCCTGCCCCCTTTTTTTATATCCCAATAGAAAAAAAAAAAAAAAAAAAAAAAAAAAATCATCCCTAAAATTGAGCTGTATTTAGAGAATTTTATTTTAATTCTCCCTGTAAATAATTAATGATTCCCATGTTTTCCTCCTGTTGAGCTCCAGGGGTTATTTGGTACAAATTGTTTTATGCTGGGCACAAATCCTGTTTATTTTGGGATCCCTGGGTTCTGTTTTTTCTCTCTGCTTTGGGAAAAATCCACATTTTCCCTATTTTTGTCACATTTGGCCTTCTCTGGGGGTTTTTCTTGGTGTTGCCTCTAATCCCGTGGCTGCAATTTTATCAGACACCTCACAGTGAATATTTAACCCATTTATTTATACAAATATACAGAATTTACACCTGTTAAAAACAATTAAACATTTCAAAGCAATATTCCCTCAATAATAAATATGGTGCAGCTCAACATCTGTGGGGTTTGGAACCCCCCAGGAGCTCAGGGAACCCCAAACTGCTGCAGGGTGGGTTCAGAAACCTTAATTTCCTTTTTTTTTTTTTTTAAAGAGAGATGCCAGAGGGCTTTGATTTTTTGGGATTCTCCAGAGCCAGGTGGAATTTGCATAGAAAAAGAGATTAAAACTCTTAAAACCAGAGATGGGCGAGGAAATCTTGACAGGAAAACAAAATTCCAGGTTTGGCTGGGGGTGAGACAAAAAAAAATCAATTTTAGATTAAAAATACTTACAAACAAACAGTGGTGAAAGTCAATTTTTATAAAGATGTTTATCTATAATTTTATATATATATATATAATTTTTTAAAATATTTTTTTTAATAGCATCCTCTGTAAAACACACTGAGTTTTTGCTTCCCTGGAGAAATCTGGAATTAAGTGGAGAGCAAAGGCTGCTCCAAGAAACCTCCCTGGAAAATTCAAGTCCCACAAAAAGGTCACAAAATTCAGGACAATGAGCAAATTCCCAATTTTTCAGAATATCCCATTTGGATTTTGTGACCTGGGGAGCTCTCCAGGAGTCTGCATTTCCCTGTAATTCCCCCCAAAAAAAGCATTTTGAGCTGAAAATACCAGGATTTGATAAAGCTCAAGTCACCTTGGAGCAGGAAAAAAAATCGCTCCTGAAAGAATAATTAATAATTACTTTATGAAATTAATTATAAAACAGTTTAAAGCAAATCCACGACACCCTGCTTTTATTGCTGACTTTGCAAGACAAAGTTGATTCTTTTTAAAAAGTGATGTAAAACATTTTCTTAATATATATTTATATTTTTATATATTTTGGATCATTTTTAAATTACAGGCTCGCTGACTTGCAGACCATCCCTTTTTTCCTGGCAAGATCAGGAATTTTAGGAATTTTTTCCCAGCACTTCCAAACCCTCCTCGACATAGAAAAATAAATATTGCATCCGTGATTTCCGAGCAGAACAAGCAGCACAGGCCGCCCAAACACAGCTGGAGCCGCGAGAAAAGCCAGGAAATAAAAATCCCAGATGTTCTGGATTCATCTCCTCTCTTTCAGCTTGTGGGGTTTGGGGCTAAAATGGGAAAACCTTGGGAATATTCTCCCCAAAAACCGGCGGGAATCAGGTGAGCAGCGGCTGAGGATGTGCACCTCAAATCCCGCTGGGAAGGAGGATTTTTTGGGATTTCTCTGGTTCTTTTTGGGAATTCCAGCGGTTTCCAGGGGTGATGGAGCTGCTGCTGGGCAGGAATCTCCTCCTTCCCTGGGATCTCCTCCATCCCAGGAATTTCCTCCTTTTCAGGAATCTTCTCCAACCCAGGGATCTCCTTTTCAGGAATCTTCTCCATCCCAGGGATTTCCTCCATCCAAGGATCTCCTTCCAAAGAATCTCCTCCATCCCAGGAATCTCCTTCTTCCCACGGATCTCCTCTTTTCCAGCAATCTCCTCCTTCCCAGGAATCTCCTCCATCCCTGGAATTTCCTCCTTTCCAGGGATCTCCTCCTTCCCAGGGATCTCCCTCTTTCCAGGGATTTCCTCCTTTTCAGCAACCTTTTTATTCCCAGGAATCTCTTCCTTCCAAGGAATCTCCTCCATCCCAGGAATCTCCTCCTTCCCAGGAATCTCCTCCATCCCTGGAATCTCCTCCTTCCCAGGAATCTCCTCCATCCCAGGGATCTCCTCCATCCCAGGGATCTCCTCCTTCCCAGGCGCTGCTGTGAATTCCTGCCGGTGCCAGAGGTGCGGGGATGCCGCAGCCCCCGAGGATCTTTGTTAATTACCGCGTGTTAATGAGACAGCGGAGTTAATGAGCCGGGCTGTTCCCAAGGGGAAGGCGATGTCGCCAGCAGTGTCGTGACACTTCCAATGCCGGTTCTCCACCGAGATAAACCGGGCTTTACCGAAGTTAGGCTGGACTTGGTGGCTTTTCCAGCCCGAGTTCTGTTCCGGAGGGAGCCCGGGATTAGCGCAGGGCTCCGGGAATTCTTTCCGGGATTTCCTTCAGCCAGCGGGACACGCGTGGGGATCGCGACTCGGGATTATCCCAAAACCGGGAGGGAATTCAGGGCGTGCGGCTGTCCGGGCTCAGCTGGGGCAGCGGGGCGCTGCTGCTGTCCCTGTGCTGTCACCGTCCCTGTCACCATCCCTGTCACCGCTCTGTCCCTGTCCTGTCACCGCCCTTGTCGCTGTCTCTGTCCCTGTCCTGTCGCCGTCTCGCTCCTGTCGTTGTCACTGTCCCATCCCTGTCCCTGGCACTGTCGCTGTCACTGTCGTTACCGTCCCTGTCGTTGTCCCTGTCCCTGTTCTGTCACCGTCTCTGTCCCGTTGTTGCCCCTGTCCCTTTGCTGTCCCTGTCCCGTTGCTGTCCCTGGCACTGTCCCCTGGCTGTCCCTGTCCCGTCTCTGTCCCTATCGCTGTCCCTGTCTCTGTTACTGTCCCGCTGCTGTCACTGTCCCGTCGCTGTCGCTGTCGCTGTCACTGTCACTGTCGCTGTCGCTGTCGCTGTCGCTGTCACTGTCCCGTCGCTGTGGCTGTCGCGATGAGCCAGCGCTGTGCCAGCAGCGCCAGGCCGAGTCCCAGCGGTGTCCCCAGGGCAGGGGACAGTGTCGCGGTGGCGCTGAGCGGTGACAAGGTGGAGAACACGGCGTCGGAGGCGTTCCGCGGCAGCGGCAGGTTACAGATAGAGCCCTCGCAGCAGGACGTGCACACCTGGAAACGGGAACGACGGGGAATAGTGGGAATAACGGGGAATAGTGGGAATGACGGGGAAAACAGGGAATGACGGGGAAAACAGGGAATGACGGGGAATGGGAATAACGGGGAAAACGGGAATAATGGGGAAACAGGGAATAACGGGGAATAGTGGGAATAACGGGGAAAACAGGGAATGACGGGGAATAATGGGATGACGGGGAATAATGGGAATAACGGGGAAAACAGGGAATGACGGGGAATAATGGGAATAACGGGGAAAACAGGGAATGACGGGGAATAATGGGAATAACGGGGAAAACAGGGAAGGGGAATAATGGGAATAGGAATGACGGGGAATAGTGGGGGAAACAGGGAAACGGGAATGGGAATAACGGGGAATGGGAATAACGGGGAAAACAGGGAATAATGGGGAAACAGGGAATAACGGGGAATAATGGGGAAACAGGGAATGACGGGGAACGGGAATGGGAATAACGGGGAATAATGGGGGAAACAGGGAATGGGAATAATTGGGAAGGAGAATAATGGGGGAAACAGGGAATGGGAATAACGGGGAATAATGGGGGAAACAGGGAATGGGAATAACGGGGAAAACAGGCAATAACGGGAAACGGGGAATGGGAATAACGGAATGGGAATAGCAGGGAATGGGAACAACAGGGAATGGGAATAACAGGAAATGGGAATGGGAACAACAAGGAATGGGAATAACAGGGAATGCAATAACAGGGAAACGGGAATGGGAATAACAGGGAATGGGAATAACAGGGAAACAGGGAATGGGAATAACAGGGAATGACGGGGGAATAACAGGGAAAACGGGGAATGTGAATAACAGGGAAAACGGGGAATGGGAATAACAAGGGAAACAGGGGAATGCGGAATTCCCGGAATAAACAGAGAATGAGGAATTCCAGGGGGAAAGGCAAAGGGAAAAACAGGAAATGAGGAATTTCAGGAAGAAAAATGAAGGAAAACCAATATATCTATTATATGTTTTAAATATCATATCATATCATATCATATCATATCATATCATATCATATCAATATAAAGTATATAAATTCTATATTGCATATTATTAGATATCGTTCTATATTGTTTTATATTATATATTATAATACATATATTATTATACATATATTTAATATATTAGTATTATACAATAACATTACTATATTATACATATTATCTATAATATATAATTTATACATTATATATACATTGTACATAAATATAGTATATATAATATTCCATATATTATATATATATAATATTAAAATATATTTCAGAGTATTCTATAATAATAAAAATATATACAAGATGTTCTATATATAATACATGCTAAATATATAATATATATGTTTAGATATATAAAGTATGTACTATAAATATATATATATACAAGATGTGCTATATATAAAATATATATAATGTGCACTATATATATAAAATATGTACTATATATAAAATATATACAATATGTACTATTTATATTATACATAGTATATATTTTAATACATATTCTATTTTAAATCCTTTTTGTATAGATTTTCACACATTATTTTGACAAAATAATATTATATATGTAATAAAAAATATCTATCAAATTTTATCAATTTTAGCAAATAATAAAATTGTATTTTTTTCTATTTTTGCCCCAAATTTGTGCCCACCTTGTACTCCTCGTGTTTGATGTAGGTGCAGCCCGTGCTCAGACACTCCTCGAGGGCCACACAGCGTTTGGTGACAGAGACACTCTCCCCACTGGCCTTCATCATGTGCTGGCTGAAGCAGTACCTTGTCCCTAAAAACATGGAAAAATCTTTATCTGCCCAATTCCCATTCCATGAGAGTCCAGCAGCAGGAGAAAAAGGGAAGAAATCTTGGATTTTTATCAAATTATGGGATTTTTTTTTAAAAAATACAAATTTTTATGTATTTATCTGCTGGCTGAAGCAGTACTTTGTCCCTAAAAACACAAAAAATCTTTATCTGCCCAATTCCCATTCCATGAGAATCCAACAGCAGGAAAAAACAGGGAAGAAATCTTAGATTTTTAGCAAATGATAGGATTTTTAGGAAAAATACAAATTTTGATGTATTTATGTGCTGCCTGAAGCAGTAGGTTGTCCCTAAAAACATGGAAATATCTTTATCTGCCCAATTCCCATTCCATGAGAGTCCAGCAGGAAAAATCCACCAGAAGAAATAAAATCCATAAAATCCACTCCTCTTTCTCCTGTCAAAACAAGGAATATCCTGGAATATTGGGTTCATCCCATCCCAGCCAGCCTGGGGGGGTTTTGTTGTTGATTTTAGCTCAAAGGAAGTAAATTCTGGGGCTGATAACACAGAGGGGTCATCTCCTTCCAAAATAAATATTTTCCAAAGGCAAAAATCCCAAAACAATCCAATTAATTTGTGAGGGTCCCTGGAAGGGAAGGGGAGATCTGGGGAGCTCAGCAGTGCCTGGATCTGAAATTTGGGTGTTTGTATTATAGAATTTTTCTGAGCTGTTCCAAATTTCAGACCCCAAAAGGATTTATGGCATCAAACCACTGAAAATATCAAAATTTCAGCTGTCCTGTCCTGAATGTGGATTTGTGCCATTGGGGAGGGGGAAGTGAACACAGCCAAAACGGGTCCTGTAAGAGAAATAAAATCTTAAAATCTTAAAAATCCTTCCCTGTGAGGGTGGGGAGGGGCTGGGATGGAAATCCCAGAGAATCTGAAGTGTCCAAGGCCACCCTGGGATAGTGCAAGGTGTCCCTGCCCATGGAATGGGATGAGTTTTAAGGTCCCTTCCAACCCAAACCTGTCTGAGATTCTAAAAAAGCAGCACCATTATAATAAAATTTAATATACTTTAATAATTAATTTAATAAATATAATTTCATTGCAAAAATAACACAAATAAACATTAAAAATAGACATTAAATTGAATATTTTCAACCCCAGCTGAGCCAGAGGAAAACAGCTCAAAGTCCTCAACCTCAGCCAGCAGAGAGAAAAGCTTAAAGGATGAACTCCAGAATGCCACATCCCACATTTTTTTGGGAAAAAGGGGGTTCAGGTGGGTTGGGATGGAGCCCTGGGATGGGGCAGGTTACCTCTGGGGCAGTAAACATCTGGAGCCCAGCGGTTGCACTCGTAATTATCCGAGGCCTTTTCACAGGTGAAACACTTAAACCCACGAGGATACGGCGTGGCTGAAAGGGATGGAAAAATTGGAGTTAAGAGGAATAAACAAAGGAGTTCAAATGACCCAATTAATCTGGTTTTATGCTGCTTTTCAGGAAAAAACAGCAATTTTTTTTTTTTCTCTCTTGAAATCTAAATTTCTCCAAATTTTCCTGTGTCAGCGGGTTGGTTTTGGTTTGTTGGTTCTGATTTCCCCTCCCAGCACATTTAGTTCCCTGTGGGTTTGTTCCAGCTGGGTTTACCCAAAAGTGCCCAGTGCTGACTTCAAAGGGAGCTGGGAATGCTCATTCCCTTGGAATCAGAGGCTTTATCAGCGCTGATAAAAAAATATCAGCTGGATTGAAACTCTGGGAATTGTCCCAGCCAGGAGGAGGCAGAGGGATCAAATCCACCTTGCTGAACCTGCAGCTCTGAACAGCAGCTCTGTCCTAATTTATCTCACTCACTCCTTAATTGCTCTCCTGGCAGCACTTCTGGGCTCACTCAATCCATCCTCAAGGTGCTGCCACCTCCTCAGAAGCCAAGTGGTGACCAGCTCACATTTCTCATTTCTCAGTAAATTGAACCTCCACAGCCCAAGGGTCACTTCACCCTCCCTCACCTCCTCCCCTTGCTCCCAGATCCAGTTTGGGAATGAGAGGTGAAGGATTTCACTGTTTGTTTCCTTTCAGCTTTTAAGGAACAAGAAATCACCCAGGAGCAGCGTGGGCAACACAATAATTAAATTAATCCCTCTCACCCTGCACCTCTGACAGGTCACAGTTATGATACAAACCAGGAATTTCATCCTGCTTGCACAGAATATGAATTTTTCAGCCAGTTTTCTGTGGGAGGAAAAGGCAGGGACAGCTCCACAGGCAGCCTGCTCTCATGGAATTCAGCAAGTTTGTGTCTGATTAAGTGAGCAGACTGGTGAGGGCCCAGGGAAGATTTAAACATGCACAATTCCATTGCTCCAGGAGTTACTGGAGTCAAGGCAGGAGCTGTTGGTGCTGCCCATGTGTCCTTTAAACCCCTTTGATCCATTTTTACACAGAATCATGGAATGCTTTGGGTTGGAAGGGATCTGGTGTGTACAGTCCCCACTCTCACAGGGCAAAGTTGATGTTGAAGAAAAGCAGTTTTTTGTGGGAGGTGTCCCTGCCCGTGGCAGAGGGTGGGACAACGTGGGCTTTAGGGTCCCTCCCAACCCAAATCATTCCGTGATCCCACATAAAACCAGGTTAAAGGCAGAGCCAAAACCAAACACAGGGTCTAGAAGTGGGAAAGATGAAGGAAAAGTGATGAGAGGAAATGTGGTGGAGAGAAACACAGCAGCCTTGCTGGAAAATATCCCAATGATTTCTGAGGACTGGAAAATATCCCAGCGGCCTCGGTGGAAACGATGACTGGAAGTGGATTTGGGGATGACTGACTGGAAGTGGATTTTGGGTTGTGCTCCTGAGAGAATTGGAGTGCAAAGCCACAAGCTGAAGGAGAAAATGCCACTCCCAGGTGGCTGTGGCGGGGGTCACTCACTGGAGGGGTGGAGGTAGACGATGTCCTTGGCGGTGAAGTCGCGGCTCCGCGCGGCCGGAGCGCGGCCGGGCAGCAGCAGCAGCAGCAGCAGCAGCAGCAGGAGCAGGAGCAGCCCTGGTGGCCAGGCCATGGCCCGGCCAGGACCTGCTCATGCGGTGGCCGAGAATCCCCACCTGGGCAGAGTCACAGAAACCAGAATTAACTGGGCTGGAAGAGAGATCATCGAGTCACACCGTGGCCAGCACGGGTTGTCACCCAACACGGCACTGACGCCAGCTTGCCTTACACACCTCCAGGGACGGGCACTCCACACCTCCCTGGGCAGCCATTCCCATCCCAGTCCCTCTCTCCATGAGGAACTGGCAGAGTGGGGATGAGCAGAGCAAACCCACAAGGACCTGGTCACCATCTTGTCCCCATGATCCAACCCCAGAGACTCCCACTCTGCCATTTCCTCATGGAAAGAGGGATTGGGCTGGAAATGGCTGCCCAGGGAGGTGGTGGAGTCACCATTCCTGGGCAGCCATTCCCATGCTCAGTCCCTCTTTCCATGAGGAATTGGCAGAGTGGGGATGAGCAGAGCAAACCCACAAAGACCTGGCTGTCACCTCATCCCCATGACTCAACCCTGGAGCCTTCCATGCTGCCATTTCCTCATGGAAAGTGGGATTGGGCTGGAAATGGCTGCCCAGGGAGGTGGTGGAGTCACCATTCCTGGGCAGCCATTCCCATGCCCAATCCCTCTTTCCATGAGGAATTGGCAGAGTGGAGATGAGCAGAGCAAACCCACAAGAACCTGGTCACCATCTTGTGCCCATGATCCAACCCCAGAGACTCCCACTGTGCCATTTCCTCATGAAAAGAGGGATTGGGCTCCACCACCATTCCTGGGCAGCCATTCCCATGCCCAATCCCTCTTTCCATGAGGAACTGGCAGAGTGGGGATGAGCAGAGCAAACCCACAAGGACCTGGTCACCATCTTGTCCCCACGACTCAATCCTGGAACCTCCCACTCTGCAATTTCCTCATGGAAAGAGGGATTGGGCATGGGAATGGTGACTCCACCATTCTTGGGCAGCCATTCCCATGCCCAATCCCTCTTTCCATGAGGAATTGGCAGAGTGGGGATGAGCAGACTGAACCCACAATGACCTGGCCACCACCTATTCCCCATGACCCAACCTCAGAGCTTCCCAGCCCCATGGTTATTTTGGGATCACCACCCTGGAAAAGACTTGGAAAAGGATGTCCCTGGATTTCCAGAGCAGTGGGAAGCTGGCTGGTCCCACAGGAGGTTGGGGATTCTCATCTCCACCTTCCTCCTGACTCCTCCTCACTGGCTGGGCCACATCTCCACCATCCTGGGAGGTTCCTACTGATTTTCCCTTGGCATTTCCTCTTGGAAAAACCTCAGAGCTGCAAACAAAGTCACCATAGGGCTTTCCTCATCCGTGTCCAAAGGGATTTATTCCCTTTATAATGCCATTAATAAATAATTTGGGGGGTTTTTCCCAAGCCCCTGACTGATGGGAACTAATTAAAGCAGAACCAAGTAACTCTTGTGGCACCATCCAGTTTTCAGGAGTATCCCAATCCCTGCACTAGGCTGTGGGAAGAAATCCAGTGGCAGACTAGGCTAAAAAAAATCATTAAATATCCACTTCAGGTTATTATAAACCCTTAAAAATTATGAAAGTGCCTCAAAAATCGAATGGGACAGGAAAATCCTGAAAGGATGCAGCTGCTGAGCCCGGCAGGAGCTGATGGTTTCCTTTGGAATCCACCCAGAACTCACAGGGTTGGGATGAGTTTTTTCCACCCTGATCAACCAACAGATCTGCAACACCCAGATAATTCCTAAGCAGCTCTGAATATATGGTGGTTCTCTAATAAATTTATTTTATTTTATTTTTTCTGGAAAGATATGATGGGGTTGGGGATGTCACCATGCAAATATTTGTCCCACAGCAGAAATCCACCCAGGACCAGCAGCACAAAGGTTGTCATTGTCCCTGCTGTTATCTGCAAACAGCTTTTTTTATTAAAACACAGTGAAATCCATAAAAAAATATGAGGGGGAAAAAAGATAACACGCATCCTGGTGCTTTAAGCTTTGCTGCTTTAACCTTATGGAGAGGGAATTTTGGATTTACTCCACAGATCCCTCTCAGCCAGGGGAGAATGAAATCCTGATTAGAAGCAGACAGGAAGTAAAACAAACCTCTCCCAACCACATGGAAGATGAAAGAAATGGAGAAAAAAAGAAATGGAGGGAGAATTTGGAATTTGGGACTATTTTTTTTTAATCCCAGACAACACCAGGAAGGTTTTACAAGCCCCACTCTTCATTTTAAGACAGCAGCAGTTTGCAGTGAGACCATCAGGAGCAAAAACTGAGGATTTAATCTTGAGCTACAGCACAAAAAAATGAGGATTCACATCCCAAAATGAGGAGTTCATCACAGCTCAACTCCAGCTCTCATCAGCAGCTTGTGATAAATTATCAACATAAGGGACAAACATGGGATTATTAAGGCTGGAGAACACCTCCCATATCATCAAATCCAACCATTAATATTTTAATTTAAAGACAGCAAGGTTGAAATAACGGCAGGAATTCCTCCCAAAGAGACAAGAATTTGTTGGGTTGGCTCATCAGAAGCACAAAACTCTTTTTTTTTCTCTTTTTTTTTTTTTTTTTTGCAGAACTGATCAAAGCCTTGCAGTTGGTTTTTCCCAGTGTCCCAGTGCTCACCCAGCCCCTCTCCAAATCCAAATGAAAAATATTCACATCCTTCCTCTGCTAATTGCAAGGACCTTAATTGGCAGCTTCTAATGAGGATTCGCTCCCCCAGCTCCGTTTCCTGTTTGAAACGGGCAAAGAATTTGTTTAATTTGTTAATTTGTTTAATTGCAGGCCAAGAATTGCAGTTTTAAAATCCTGTGGGTTAGAAAATCGTCCAGAGCAGGGCAAGCAGGGTGAAAACTTTAAATTGTGGGATTTAGGGAAGTAGGAAGTTCTTACTGAGCAAACACCTGCCACCATTATTGTCACTATTATTGTCACCATTATTGTCACCATTATTGTCACCATTATTGTCACCATTATTGTCACCATTATTATAATTTGAGCACATTCCACCTGCTCATTCCATAGAAACAGGTAAAGTAAAACCAGGAATTTCTGCAAACACGTGCCAGAAACCCAAATATTTAATATTTCATGAATATTTTGAGTAGCAGTACACATAATTCTGTCTTTCACTGGGGGGAAAAAATACTTGGTGATGTTTAAGGCAATGATGATATTTCACAGAGAGAGGAGGGGCAAAAAAATATTTTGAATTAAAGTAATATGAAATACTTAAGAATTCAATATCCAATAATTATATATTAAATATCCAATTAATTATATATTAATTCAGTGTTCAGCACACTCATTTTCTCTGCTGTCACATAAAAACGAAATGTAAGGAAGGAGATTATAGATATATAGATATATAGATATATAGATATATAGATATATAGATATATAGATATATAGATATATAGATATATAGATATATAGATATATAGATATATAGATATGGATGCACTGTCTTAAAACCTGCAGATATTTGATAAAAAATTCAATTTGGTTCCCAAAACCCCACAGAATTCTGATTTTCTGCAGTGGTGGATTCTCTTCAGGAGCCCCATAAGCCCTAAGAAGCCTCACCAAGATTGTAAAAGGGTTTTTGTTCACTCCAAGCCCCTTCTAGTCCACAATTTTCAGCCAAAGCAGCCAAACTTTGGACAAAACTTTTATTTTCAAGAACTCTTGGTGGTGTACCAGCTACTCCAGGGCTAAACCTCTGCTGGCAGGGCAAATACAAGATTTTTTTTTTTCCTTTAGAATTCCCTCAGCTCCTCAACAGAACCAACCTAACAGGAGCTGGTGTGGCCCGCTCAGAATCTGCTGGGGTGTGGGAAATAAAAAAGGTCTAAAACTCTTAAAAACCTGAGTGAAAGCATATTTGGGATGGAGAAATGCAAGAATGCTGAAATGCAAGGACAAGAAACAACAGGGCTGGGAGCTGGGTAGGGACAGGCTCAGGAAAATATGTTCAGCAAAATAGAAATCTGTAAGGTTAATAATGAAGATTTATCCATTGATTTAAGCTATTGCAAGCAAGCATTGCTCAAAGCAAGATGGAACTGCAGCTTTATTAATTGGGTTAAGCAAATATTTTAATATTAGTTGTTAATAAAGCTTTTAATGAAGTTGTTAAAGAGTTTGTAACAAAGAGAACTCGGTCTGCTGTGCCAGCAGCTGGAGCTGCTCCACCTCCCCTGCTTGGGTCTGTAAAATGAGACTGATGGTTGATGGAATAAAGGCTTTGAGACAGCAGCTCCAGCATTCCTGTCCTGTTTGTGTACATAGATATGTAAATATATACGTATATATATTATTTATAATATATATATATGTATATATTATGTATGCAATATATATATGCATATATATTATGTATACAATATATATGCACATATATGTGTATCTATTATGTATATAATATTTATATATTATAACAGCTATTGCAATATATCATTATTGTATATTATAATATATAATATTTATATGGTTATAAATATAATGAATATAAATATAAATATAAATAAATATAAATATAAATATAAATATAAATATAAATATAAATATAAATATAAATATAAATATATAATATATAATATATAATATATAATATATAAATATATATTAAAATATATATTATAAAATATATATTGTGTAAATATATATTATGTAAATATATATTATATAAATATATTGTAAAATATATATTATAAATATATATATTATATATATATATTATAGAAATAGATATTATAGAAATAGATATTATAAAAATAGATATTATAGAAATAGACATAATGTATAAAGAGATAATGTAAATAGATATAATATATAAAGAGATACAATATAAATACAAAAATATGCTGTATATGCCATATATATAAAAATATAAAATTAAAAATAAATAATCCCAAGAAGCAGAACATGGTCACACAGCATTAGATCGTGCAGTCTGCTGGCCAAACCCCCTTAACTCAATCTTCCAGCAGCACCTTGGAGGGGGGAATGCAGCTCCTGCAGTGGGATTTCTCCAGCTGCCTCTGCCCCACCCTGGCCCATTTGTCACCTCTCATTAGGGAGGGACATCTCGGCCTGCTTGGCACCAGCGCTGGGGACAATGGAAGCTCCCAGTGCTCCCAGGAGGGCTGGAGATCAGAGCTCTGCCTTAGGGAAGTGTTGCTGGAGGGGATGGTTATTTTTATGGATGGCTTTGTCCCTTTTCTCCTCCTCGAGCTCAGCTGGCTGACCTTGACCCAGCCCACGAGCTGGGCCTGCTGCAAGGTCACAGGAGGGAAAAAAAGGAGCCAGACACCAAATCTTCCCATACAAACACCCAGGCAGGAAGGAATTCCCAATTCATGGATATTCCTGTGCTTCTCCTGATGTAATTACAGCACAGGCTGTGGTGTTCAGGGCTCTCCACCTTGCCCCACGGAGATGGAGCATTTCCCTGCTCTGCAGTGGGACGTTCCCTGCTTGGTGGGAGGCTGGTGATTCTCCCTCTCAGGAGGTTGAACATTCTGCTGGTCATTTCTTCCTCCTCCATCTCCCCCTCGCTGTCTGGGCCACAGCTCCAAGTTCTACAAGGTTCCAGCTAATTCCATCCTGACATTTCCTCCATCTCACAGCTCCCAAATCAACTCTTCCTGGAGTGAAATAATCCAGGAAAAGTTCCCTCTCAGCGGGCAGGAGACTTTCTGAGCCCTGAAGCAGCGATCACAGCACGGCCAGGCAGCGCCACGGGGGAGAAACCACTGAGGTCTCAGTGTGAAATTCTGCTGTGCTGGGCCGTCCTTCCACTGCCTTGGGATGATCATTCCTCAGTGGGAAACAGAGCCAAGAGTTCAGCCTGATGATGCTGGAGGAGCTGGTCCTGGAGGCAGAGCCTTCCCTCCAGGAATTTCTCCCCAGTGTGACTTCCCCAAATAACTCCATGAGATTTTCCTCCTGCCTTTACTTCCAGCTCACACAAAGCTACAGGTTGGACTTTCCATGACTGAATTTACAAAGTTTGCATCAGTTTTCATCTTCCTCCAGCTTCCAAATCCAAGCCCAGCTCTCTGCCTGTCTTCACTCTCCAAAGACAAAAAGGAATGGCAATGGAACATTTTCCATCTGGCAGCTGTGCTGGATCCCAGACAACAATCCCAAGGACTATTTGCAACTTCTCCAGCTCTAATTGCCTTTTCCCCCCCTTCTCCTTTATCCTGCTCAACCTTTTTGTGTCTATGCTATTTATTTGTTTTGGTTCCCACCACACACATCAAAAGGTGGAATTCTCATGAGTTGCCTCCAAATCCAGCTTTTTTTTTCCCATTTAGGGGATATTCTTGGCAGTTTCAGGAATGGTTAAATGTGCATCCCCCTCCCCATAAAATGGGATGCAGCAAAGCTCTCAGAGCTCTTGCAGAGGGGTCGCTGCCACTCCTCAATTACAGCCAGCAAGAGTAATTAAACAATCAAACACAATTAGTGCACTAATTACTCCCAGGAACGTGGCCCATCTAATCGCCTTGCTGCTAATTACAAAGCCTGGAGTTCATTGAGCTAAAAGCCCCGGACCTGGGGAAGTGAAGGGGGGGACAATATGTTCCCTCTCAGGCCACCTTCCCTCGGATGCAATTTAATCTTTCACAGGATGTGATTCCAAGGTTGTTTTACAGCCAGCACTTGGCTTCTATTTTCAACCTGAACTACTCATATTTGTAGTCCCACCAGCAAAACTTTTCTTAGGTCCTTCATCTTTTAATGGTTTGGGGTAAAGGGTCACTTCCATTCATGCTCAGGACAGGGAGGCTTCAGAAAAACACAGGGATGGAATAAATGTAGTTTACTGGAATGTCTAAGACACTTAATATTGGCATTAAGGACAGGGAAAAAAAGTAATATTAAAATTCAGGCAGGCCATGATATAAGAAAATAGAATTTCTGCAAATTAATTGTCAAGCTGAGCAGGTGAAATATTCCAAGTTAGACATAATTCATTCCCATTTTACTCCATGAACGTGGTGCAGGGACACCATTTTTTCCTTCCTTTAAATTACATGGAATATTCAAACCTGTGACCATGAACATCCCTGAATCAGCAGGAAAACAGACATGGATGATCCAACAAATAATTTCAAGACCTATTCCCAGGTTTGTGCAAGGTCTGCAATAGAGGCAGCGAGGGCAGAAGGTCCAGGGGGATGTGGGAGATCAGGATTTTGCTCAGTTTGGGAATTTTGGAAGCCCCTCAGCACACAGACTGACCCCCAGACAGCCTGGCTCCACACAGACAGGATAAGGAAACCAGGCGTGAGCACAGAAATCCTGGGATTTTCCTGCTAATAAGAAGCAAAAACCCCCCAATTGCTGAGTTCCAGTGGCCAAGGGGAGGAGAGGCCAAATCATTCCCTAAATAAATATTGGAGTTCACTGGGACAGCTCAAAGGGCTCCTTTCCCCAAGGCAGGGATGAGATTTTTGCTCATCACACATTTCCTTACTCCTCTTTGGGAAACTCCCATGGCAAAAGGAGGAAGGGGAACACCCAGGGAAGGAATTTCAGGACAGGGAGGTTGTGCCTGCTGGTTCAGGGTTGGTGACAGCACTGGAAGGGGGCAGGGTGGTGATGTTCTCCTGGGGACAAGCAAATGAAATCCCAAGGAACAGAGTCTGTGCATGAAATTGAATTTTGCTCCGTGTGGAAACAGCAATCGGGATCATCCCAGACCATCTTTCCTACTTAAAGCAAGCAAGAGCATCCCAATTACTGGGAAAAAAGGGGAAGAATATTGCAGTGTGAGCAAATAAAATGCAGACAAAACAATGCTAAAGAAACAAGGGAAATAAAAAAAAACAGAAGAATGTATTCCATGTTTATGACAAGAGCTGGAAAATTATCTAAGCTGCAACCAAGACATGAAATCCACCAAGAAAACACTTTGTAGTCCATGTTCCAGCTTGGCAGGTACATAGGAACAGCATTTTTATCAGAATGGGATGAGAGTTTAAGGTTAAATTATGTCAAGAAAACTGGGACAACCTTGGGAGCAGGAGGATCCTCAGTATTTTTAAAGGATCAAAGGAACAGCCCAGGGTCATCCTGGGTAAACTCCTGGAACAGTTTATTGGTGCTACAGCAGCAAATATTTCACGTAGTAAAAAATGACAAGGCAGGGGCGTTGGGATGACGGGGAAAACAGGTCTCCAAACAATCCCATGGTTTTCCAGCAGGCAGGATTCTGCCTCTGGCTGTGAGACTGTTACAGGGAATAATTGGGGGGAGACCAAAGCAGGGCCCCGAAGCCCCGAACCCTCCTGATTACAAAATGAGTTCTACCCAATTAACCCAGCGCGCTCGGGCCAAATTAAACCCCAGCTTAGCCACATCTCCAAATCTAATTGGTGAAAAGGGCACCTCCAAAAGATTTTTTTTTTCTTCCTCCCTGCATTTCCCTGCAATTCTGCATTCAGTATCTCTGCTCCACAAGTATTGATAAGAAACTCTTTGATTAGAGGCTGACGGGGACATGAAAGAGGGAGTTTGTCCCTCCTGCGCCAAACTGTGCTTTAATAAAGCCAGACATCAATCTGCACCATTGTGTCCCCGCTCTCCCGATGCCTCTGGGGCGGGATTTGTGACAGTTCCTCCGGGACATCACCTCTCACATTTGCCATGCTAGATTAGGCACCGAGCCACGACCGCGCCGCGTCCGCGCTTTGTGCGCCAACGCCGCCTCGCCCAAATGAGGTTTTGTTCTTATCAACCCCGCCAAAATTTCAGCTTCTTCCCCCTCTGAGCCATGTTTTGACCCATCACTGATTGCACTGTTATTATTTCTTGCCCCTCCTCAATTATGAGATATTAATGAATCGCGGTTTTCCCCGTTCCCGCTGTAACGCCGCGTTTTTCCCCCAAATTATTTAACACACGCACATAGCAGTTAATGAACACCATGTGTCATTTTTCCAGCCCTGGACACGCGGGGATGAGGCCATGGAAGAGCTCCCTTCCCCTGACAGTTCAGCCAGAGTTCATCCCATTTTTTATTTCCTGACCAGCGCGTGAATTCCCTTTGGCACAAGGCACCAAAAATCCAGGGAAGAGGACACTGAGGAGGACAACACCTCTGCTTTCCACATTTCCAAAGGGCACATCTCAAACCAGGCTGGAGAAGATGCAACCCTCAGAGAAATATTTGGGAACTGGGAATGGGCTTGGCCATACAATTCCAACATCAACGTCAAATCTAAATCAACGACCCAAGGCTCGTGCAAGGATCCTTTAGATAAGTACCTCGTTCTCATTTTTATTTTGATAAATGTTTGTGTGAATCCAAATTTATCTGAGTCAGTTCCTACATCAAAATAAATAAGAGTTTCTTGTTCTATTTTATTATTTCTGCTGCCACCCTTTGCTCCCTAACAAGATTTTGTCGTAAATCTCTTTACAGAAATTGTCATAGTTCTATTTAAAGAGCAAAATTCATCTGGTTTTGTATTTTCTATCCTGTGACACCGAATTTCAAATATTTTCCTTCAAAAGCTTTACTCAAAGTTATCCCACTCCAGTTTTAATGCATATTTTATTTAGCATAAATTAGAAAAGCTACATATCATTAAATAATACAAAATAAACCCAAATGAGAACTGACCAATTAATGTACTTTCAGCTGTCTGGTTAATCCATGGGGTAAACAAATCCTTAATTCATGAAGGTTTTCATTAGTATTTCCAGAAAAACAAAACCCAGCAGACCCCAAAACAAACCCTCTGCTCCATAAGAATTTCCAATGTTATTTGAATTCCAAGGCCAGTTAATTGCCACTTTTCCTCCCAGAAAAAGCCATTTATTGCCTTTATTTTTCCAATTTGATGGTAAAAAAAAAAGGTTAATTAAGAGAAAACTCATCCCCAGCACGATGGGAAGCTGTAAAACACCATCCCCATTTTCAAACTTCCAACACCACCATGAGGGGTCTCAGTGGAGATGGAAATTTTGGATTTTTCCCTGCTTTTTATCGCATAAATAACCTGGAAAGCTGAGCAGTGTTGGTGCCTTCTCACAGAAATTCTTTATTTTCCATTGTGTAAAAAGTCACTCCTTTTTGTTTATGCCATTACAATTTACAGATGGACAAAATGCTCTGAATAACTGAATTAATTTTAATTTGAATCCATTTTTCTGAAGCTGAAATGAACTGTTTTGCTGTTCCAAGTTCAGTTTGGAAGAAACTATTTATAAAGTGAATTCCAGGAATAAATTCCAGGAATAAAGCAGGGACTTTTCACTGCCCCAGCACCCATTTCCTTGTATATTTAATTTTTCATTCAATTTTTACACAAGTTCTTTACCCTCCTGCATTTCATTGTAGATAAACACTGTCAATCAATTTTAATTTATCACATAATGAAAAGTATGGGCACAACATTATAATGAAAAATCCTAAAGCTAAATGTGAAAATGTTCTTGTGATCCATAACTGTCTGCTCAGAAAGCTGAGGCATTAATTTATTTTTGGTAAGAGTAAATAGATAATTTAATATTAATTTAATAAATAAAATAAATCAAGCTACTTAACGGTTTTACCAGCAGATTCTCATCCTCATGGATTTCACCCCAAAAAACTTTGTAATTTTTAAGCAATGTCAGAGAAGGATTTTTTGTTGTTGTTTTTTCTGTTATTTTGGTGGGTTTTAGGAATTTTTTTCCTGGTTGTTTGGGGTTTTTTTTTTTTCTTCTAATTGTTGCTTCAACCCACCAGAAATAATTCCCTGGAGCTCACAAATTATTTGCAGTGTTTATTCAGGGTTAACTGCAAATAACAACAATGCCCAAGGGTAGAAAAAGTGAATTTCCCTCAAACTACAGTTCCTGGATAGTGGAATTTTTTCCAAAATAACAGCATTTTATTCACAATAAGCAGAATATTTCTGTTTTGTGGCAGAAATAATACTGGCATGAGCAAAGCTTCCTAAAAATGGGTGATGAAAAGGAGCAGGAAAATAATTGAGGATGGAATGGTCATGAGATAAATCCTGAGGATCACCCATGAGAAGGGAAAACCCTGGTTTGGGTAATATAAAAAATGAAAATAAAGATAAAAATCAGGGGAGTGAAGCTCAGTAAACCAGGACAAAGAGCTGGAGATTGAGAATCAGGAGGGGAAGGAACAGGAGCTGAGGTGGGAAGGGAATGGGATGTCTGGGGTGGAGACAAACCAAAGTGCTTGGAACAATTTTTATGGAATTAACAATTTTTATGGAATTTGAACAATTTTTATGGAATTAACATTTTTATGGAATCTGAACAATTTTTATGGAATTAACAAATTTTATGGAATTAACAAATTTTATGGAATTCGAACAATTTTTATGGAATTTGAACAATTTTTATGGAATTTGAACAATTTTTATGGAATCTGAACAATTTTTATGGAATTAACAAATTTTATGGTTTGGGAAAAGGACCTTCCATCCAGCCAGGAATTCCCAATTCCCAGTATCCCATCCATCCCCCATTCCCTGTGTCCTGCCCCTCCATCCCTTGTCCCAAATCCCTCTCCAGCTCTCCTGGAGCCCCTGGAAGATCCACAACCCCAAATGAGGAGCACAGAAACTTTTTGTGGCACATCAATTAAAAACTAACCCCTCCCTGGTGTTAATTAAATTTTAAATTTCTCCTCACCTGCCCTGGCTCTTGCCTCACCCCCTTGGCACTGCAAAATCCACTTTATTTTTTGGGATATCACCAGGAATTCAGGATTCTGCCAGCTCAGAGATGTTATCTCATACAAAGAATCCCTCAAAATTCTGCTCCAGCTCTGACTCAGTCACCCCCAGAACACCCTAAAAGCACAAAAACTTTTCCAAATGTGCCTCCCTGATTTCACCATGGCTTGGTTTTACTCATGAATCAACTGGAATTCCACAGGCTCCATCCATAATTTTGGATTTGTCATTTTCCCTGTGATTTATTTTATTTTTCATTAGATCTGATCTCCACTCCCACCTGCCCCAAATTCGTTGAGTAAACCAGGGAATTGTTGAAAATACAGATTTTAAACTGCTAATTTCTCACAAATTGATCTTTTCTGCCCAATTATTTCCATGCTGACAATAACAGAAACCACTGTAAATAATGTAAATAATGCAAATAATGTAAATAATGTAAATAATGACCCTCCCAGGGCACCTTTTCCTGGTTTTCCTTGGGAGAAAAGAGAATTCCAAGAAAGTCATTCCATACTTCCATATTTACATTTCAACACTTCCATATTTAATTTTAAATGGTATAAAGAGAAACTTTATTTTTAGAAACTATAAGAAAAAAAAAAGAATAAAATTTTGAATAAAACCTTAGACTTTTTTTAATATACATTTTTATATTAAAAACATTTAGAAAATAATTTAGTTAGTTTATTATTTTAAAGTAGTCTTTTACTAATTTATTAATAAAAGCTTATTTTATTTTTGAAAATAGAGTTGAAGCTCTTTATACCATTTAAACTTATTTTTCCTTCCTCCTAATCCTATCTCACAACAAAAAAAATTCAAATTAACAAACCAAAACCACTACATACCACAGCAAACACAAAGGAATATTTAATGTTAAATATCTAATATTTAATATTTAATAAAATAAACCAATTTAATTTTTTTTATTTTCTCAACTCAAGCAGTATGCTGACATCATTATATTTTATTATATTGATTTTTTAGCTCCCTAAAAATTGGGAAACCACCTCCAGGAGGGTGAATACCAAAAGATTTCCCTTGGATCAGCACAACCTGTGTAAAAATATAAGTGAGCACAACCTGGCCAGTCCTGAACATTATAGAAAAGAAAAAAAAAAATAAATTAAAACAGCCTAGATTAAAGTATGATAAAAATTTACACCTGCACACTTTAAACCCTAAAATTTCACCCAGCCAGGCCATGAAAATTGTTTGCTTCAGAATAGGAAATAATCAATGTTTTAAGTCTTTGCTTTAGAGTTTTTCAGTAAATAATAATTTAAAAATACCAAAAGTAAAATAATAAAAATAAATTAAAATTGCAAGGCTGGGTTGGATGGGGCTTGGAGCAGCCTGGGATAGTGGAAGGGTTGGAATGGGATGAGCTTTAAAATCCTTTCCTAAATTGATGGAAGACAGCACATTCCCCTCATGGCTACAATTCCCTGATAAAAGAAAAGAACATTTTTGCAGCTCTGCCCTGAGGGTTCACTGGGATCTCAAAGCTCCAGGACAAAACCAAAGTGAAATGCTTGGAATTGCTCCGATTTCCTGAAGATATGGGATGGACCTCAGGGATGAGACCTTCACTCTCAAATCCATCACACTGGCACCACAAACACCAGCCTGAATTTGGATGTGCAGCTCACACTTTTCATTTTTCTGTCACCTGAGAGTTTAGGAACCAGCAGAGTCCTCCCTGCCCCCAAGGAAAGCCACATTTTCCTGCAAGTTATCACATTTTAAAAAAGAAATTATGGATAAAGTGTGTGCTACAGCCATCCCCACAACTTGCCTTGTTGGGCAATAAAAGCTGAATTCCTCTCCTTGACTCTGAGCCAAGGGGAAGATGCTCCAGTGACCACAAAACTGTGAAAATCCCACTTTATATAACAACATATTTATCCCAAGACATTTTTCCACTCAGGAAAGCCACACAAAAATATTGCTGCAAGAATTAAAAACCCCCTTCCCATCGAGGTTTCAGGTGTTTCACCTTCCTATAAAACATCTTGTGGATTGATGCTGGATACAAGGATAAAAAACCTTGGATTGAGGCTGGGATTGGAATTATCCCAGCAACAAGTGTGGTTATAACTTTGCTTCTACTTTTGGGACCTCAACAAAATTTTCACGTGGCATCTCCCTGTTCCCTTCATGTTTTTGGCAGCCCAGGCAGGGAAATCCCTTCCCAAAACCCCCAAGGAATTGAAATAAAAATGGGAAAAAGAAGTGCCAGACACCCAGAGCTCCACACCTTGCAGGGTCCAAAGCACCCAACCTGCCCTAATCACCTTGAGCTCATTAATTTACAATTAATTTAATTTACGGGGCTGGCAGATGGATGTGAGTCAAACTAATCCACTCAAAGGCGTTTAATTCCAGCGAGGAAATCGGGACTTTGCAATTATTAGAAGTGCTAAAAAGTTTTGCTGGCATCAGGTTCTCAAGGTGAGGAGAGAAATAACCGTGGGGGTTTCCCAAAAAGAAAGAAAGAAAGAAAGGAAGAAAGAAAGGAAGAAAGAAAGGAAGAAAGAAAGGAAGAAAGGAAGAAAGGAAGAAAGGAAGAAAGAAAGGAAGAAAGAAAGGAAGAAAGGAAGAAAGGAAGAAAGGAAGAAAGGAAGAAAGGAAGGAAGAAAGGAAGAAAGGAAGAAAGGAAGAAAGGAAGAAAGGAAGAAAGGAAGAAAGGAAGAAAGAAAGAAAGAAAGAAAGAAAGAAAGAAAGAAAGAAAGAAAGAAAGAAAGAAAGAAAGAAAGAAAGAAAGGAAGGAAGGAAGGAAGGAAGGAAGGAAGGAAGGAAGGAAGGAAGGAAGGAAGGAAGGAAGGAAGGAAGAAAGAAAGAAAGAAAGAAAGAAAAAGAAAGGAAGGAAGGAAGGAAGGAAGGAAGGAAGGAAGGAAGGAAGGAAGGAAGGAAGGAAGGAAGGAAGGAAGGAAGAAAGAAAGAAAGAAAGAAAGAAAGAAAGAAAGAAAGAAAGAAAGAAAGAAAGAAAGAAAGAAAGAAAGAAAGAAAGAAAGAAAGAAAGAAAGAAAGAAAGAAAGAAAGAAAGAAAGAAAGAAAGAAAGAAAGAAAGAAAGAAAGAAAGAAAGAAAGAAAGAAAGAAAGAAAGAAAGAAAGAAAGAAAGAAAGAAAGAAAGAAAGAAAGAAAGAAAGAAAGAAAGAAAGAAAGGCTTGGTAGATACAAGCTGAAAATAATTTAATAGTAAAATTTCCATATTTTAACTGCAGCTGAAAAAAACAAATTTAAAATCTTCTCAACCCTTGAAGGCCAAGTGATCAATAGAGAGATTTGTGTAGAGGTTTTATAGTTATAGAAAATAGATTTTCTAGATGGATAAAATAAATTGTTTAGATGGATAAAATAGGTATTTTTGGATGGACAAAATAGATGTTTTAGATGGATAAAATGGATATTTAAATGGATAAAATAAATAGTTTTGATCGATAAAATAGATATTTTTGATGGATAAAAATTGATATTTTAGACTAATAAAATGGATATTTTTGATGGATAAAATGGATATTTTTCATGAATAAAAATAGATATTTTAGATGAATGAAATGGATGTTTTTGATGGATAAAACGGATATTTTTGATGGATAAAATAAGTATTTTAGATGGATAAAATAAACATTTTAGATGGAGAAAAGAGATGTTTTAGATGGGTAAAATAGATATTTTATACGGACAAAATAGATATTTTTGATGGATAAAATAGGTATTTTAGATGGATAAAATAAACATTTTAGATGGATAAAACAGGTATTTTTAATGGATAAAATAGATGGTTTAGATGGATAAAATAGGTATTTTTGATGGATAAAATAGGTGTTTAGGGTTTACAATAATTCCCACTGAACAAACTCTCTGAAGCAACAGAATAATTATTTTTTATATATAGAAAATACATTCCAGAAGTTCCCAATCCATCAGCCCAGCCTGGTGTGGCCTGCAAATGAATCTTGAAGTGATTTTTTTAAAAATGAACCACAGCCTGGGATCCTGACACTGGAAAAATCAACCAATATTTGCAGGGATATTCCTGCAGGGACTCCCACAATCTGTCCATTGCCAAGGAAAAATTTCCAAAATACAGGAGAAATTATGTGGGTATAGAAAAGAATTATCCAGCTCATTGTATTGGCAAGTGATGTTCAATATTTATTAAGCAATTGGTAATAATCCCTCCATTTTAGCAGGAAAGAGCTTATTCACCAAATAACCTCCTTGGAAAAAAAAAACCCAAAAAACTCCAGGAGATCCCAGGGGGCATCCCAAATATGACTTTTCCACAGCAATAAAAGAGGGAAAAAAATATCCAGCAGAGTTGGTTCTAAAGGTGTGTTAATGTTCACACTTCCCACTGGGATTTCTGGGGTTTATAGCAATTCCCACAGAACAAACTCTCTGATGTAACGAAATAATTATTTTTTATATATAGAAAATACATTCCAGAAGTTCCCAATCCATCAGCCCAGCCTGGCGTGGCCTGAAAATGAATCTTGAAGTGATTTTTTTAAAAATGAACCACACCCTGGGATCCTGACACTGGAAAAATCAACCAATATTTGCAGGGATATTCCTGCAGGGACTCCCACAATCTGTCCATTGCCAAGGAAAAATTTCCAAAATACAGGAGAAATTATGTGGGTATAGAAAAGAATTATCCAGCTCATTGTATTGGCAAGTGATGTTCAATATTTATTAAGCAATTGGTAATAATCCCTCCATTTTAGCAGGAAAGAGCTTATTCACCAAATAACCTCCTTGGAAAAAAAAAAACCAAAAAACTCCAGGAGATGCCAGTGGGCATCCCAAAACTCCAAACTGGATATTTCTGGATGAAAATATGGATATTCTGGATGGATCCCAACTGTGGATTCCCAACCCTGGCGCCCTGGATCTTCCTGGAGAGGGCTGGAAGCTCCTTAAGAGCATGAAGACATCTCAGGAGATATTAACTGAATATCTGCAGACTGGCATCTGCTTCCCAGTTTAGCCCCAAATGTGTGTCTGGGAAGAAGGAGAGCCCGAAAAGCTGGTGGGATTTCCATAAAATCCAGCCCTGCACTGGTCTGCCTTTAGAATCTTGTTATATGGATGGGAGAATGCCAGGAAAAGAAATTGCTTTTGGTGAAATATTGAACAGTGGGAAAAGCTGGTTGTGCAAAAAAAAAACCCAAAACTTGGGAAATGTAGCCAAAATAAAATAATAAACTATAAAAATAGAAGTGAAAATAAAAGGTGCCAAATACGAGCAAAGCAAAAATAAATTCAACCCCATTAAATATTTAAATATAGATAATAACACAGCAGAATAGGCCAAAATCATTTAAAAAACCACAGTAATATGTTAAAAAAAAATCTAAAATTTCAAATGATCTCTCTTATTTCATGTATTTAGATTTACCTTACGTGGGGACACTGGAACAAATATCATTTATACAAATGCACAAATCAACCCCAAAC
This sequence comes from Oenanthe melanoleuca, assembly GCF_029582105.1. NCBI lineage: Eukaryota > Metazoa > Chordata > Aves > Passeriformes > Muscicapidae > Oenanthe > Oenanthe melanoleuca. The sequence continues at coordinate 35,229,257 of NC_079341.1, read as the reverse complement.
AAACTGCACGTGCACAGCCCCTGTGAAATCAATATTTGGGATGTGGAATTAAAGCTCTGCCTCTTGGGATTCTGGCCAGGAAAGCCCACGAGACCCCATGACTTGAGCAGCAGATGCTGCATTTCACCAAGGGCTCCCATTCTTCTGGGGACAAGAGCCATTGTTCCCTGTCCCACCAGGGCTGCTGATGCACATCTGCCCGAATTTATTTTATTAAAACATTTTAACAAGTGTTTTTTTTTTAATTTTTTAAAGTGTTTTATGCAATTTCTCAAAAATAAAAGCTGATGGAATTTGCTGCGTTTATTCAAAAGTTGTGTTCGTTGACGTGAAAGAACAAATAAATTAAAATCTGCAGGTGCTGGCAAAAGGAAAAAGGGGTTTAATAAGGAATATTTTGGTTTGTTTGTCCTTCTTCCTACCAACCTGATTTTCAGGTGGCATCTACAGCATAACTCCACCTTCTCTTCCAGACACACAATATTTATATTAAAAATCCATCCTACAACTGAATAACCTCCAAAAATAAACTTGTTTCCACCAGCCAGACCCAAAAATTCCTGATTTTTGTAACAGGAGTGTGAATTTTGAGGGACAGTGAGCTGAAATCACTCTGAGTGCACTCCAGGAGCAGAGCTGGGAAACACTGGGCTCACCCTGAGAGGTGATTCCAGCTGGGAATCTCTGCCTGGATAAACGGGAACAGTGAAAGGAAACAGGGGCTGGAGTTAAAAATTTCCAATTATTTGGGGAGGAGAACATAATCAATAAGTTAATTAATTAATTGATTAAGACTAAGAGCAGCACTTCAAGAATTTTTGTGAAAAAAAAAAAAAAAAAAATTAAAAATTGAGGATTTTTAAAAATTACCCCAGGGCACTTAAAACCCACATTTAATAAGTGGAAATTAGGCAAGATTAGGAGTGTGCAGCCTTCAGCATTTCTGGATATAAACCACCAGCAAAACACACTGATAGAAAATAATTTCAGCCAGAATTCCATGAGAGGAATTTATGTAATTCTATTAAAGGCACTTGTAGAGGAAAAGAATGAGAAAAAAAAGCACCTCAAATTTAAATAGAACCCAGCCAGAATTTGATAAAGTACAGGAATAATTGGCACTAAATAAATAAAAGGTATAAAAGGAAAACATGATAAAATTTTCATTATAATGGAGGTCGTTCCTCTCATCTTTTCCTATCATATTTAGCAGCTCATGCAGAATGTTCAGCAGTTGATACAGAACATTTAGTGGCTTATATAAAACATTTAGCAGTTTATATAGAATATTTAGCAATTTATATCAAATTAGGAAGGCCCTGGAAGAGCTTACTCAGGAATACACACCGGTGGAGCAGCAGGAGGGATATTTTATGTCATCATCCCAAATCCATCCCAACTTTGAGGCTTCCAAGAAGAATTTCCTGAGTTTTCCAGCAAAGCCAAGCCCTGGGAGGAGGCTCAGCTCCTGCTGAGTGCATCTGCAGCATCCTTGGGAGAGAGCCCCAGTCTTAACTCCCTGCCCTGGCCCTGCTGATAAATGGGAATATTGTGGATTCACAGGGAATCACTGCAGAGGGGCTGAACTGAGCATCACGTAGGCACAACTGAGAAATGAACAAATGGCTGTTTATACTGAATTTTCTCCCGTTTTAACACGTGCCAAGGGATAAACTGTGGGTTTATTGGGTGTGCAGATGTCCAAAATAGACATTTATGGGGTTAACAATTATTTATTGTTGGTGGGGGAAGGAGTCCTGCCTCCAGACACACATTTCTCCTGTGAACCAAAATTTCCATGGCAGATTTATAAAAACGCAACCAGGGGCAACAAAGTGGAGGGGGAAGAGCCCAAATAGCAGCCCTGATGGAAAACCATGATTATTTCTGGGAACATATGGCCAGGGAGGGATAAGGACTCTGCTCCTCTCTGAGTAGGTCACACCAAGAACACAGAAAACTCAACAGGGACAAAATGGGTCTAGGACAGGAAAAAAAAAATAAATTAGGAATTATTCACTTTGTATGGAAAAAAAAGATGGATTTCCAGCAAGGCTTATAGTTCAAATGACAAAAAAAAAAAAAAAAATCGTGGAATTCAAAATAATTTTGGAAAAGTGGTGGTATAATTTATTTGTACTTCTGCACTTCCTCTCCCATTACAACACAAGGAGGGATTGTCTGAGGTACCAATCTCTCCAGAGTGGCACAGGGCCAGCAGAAATCCTGCCTTGCCACCTCCTCCTTGTGCTCCCCCCCGAGCCCAGATCCGTTCCAGAGGCAGATCCCAATCAGCAGCACCTCTCACCCAGCGCCCACGTCAGCCGCCCCAGGGCTGAAATAACAGTTTGTTTTCGAGCTAAATGAGCTCATTTTCACTAAACAGGTCTCACTGGGTGAGGTTTGTGCAGCCAGACCATCAGCAGACACTTCCAGGGCTCCCCACGGCCCAGCTGGCCCTTGGATCCCTTGACCCCAGGGACGCGCCCTGCCCGTTCCATCACGTCAGTCTGACTGACATGAGGAGCAGCACGGGGCTGGGAAAGCAGGGGGGCCACAACTTGCTGCCCTCAGCTCCTAAAATCCATCCTGAGGGATGCCCAGCATTGCCTTTTAGCACTCCTTAAACCCCTTCGTTCATCCGGGCCGTGAGAAACCGGCTCGAGCAACAAAATCGTGGGATGCAACTTGGGTTTCCATTGGAAAACCCAGCCCTGCTGATGGGCAGAGCTGAAAGGAAATAATTTATTCCATTTCCCAGCTCTGTTGTAATTTATCCTTTACTTTTACACCAGAGAGTGGCAGGAAATCAGCCCCGAGATCAGACACGCGAGCGGCCAAGAATGGAAGCAGTGGATCGCTGACGCATAAATAAAGTTTTAGATTTACAGAGAACAAGTCTCCCACTGTAACACAGCCAGGAGGACTTTTCAGATGGTTTTATGTCAGCACTGGCCTAAAAAAAAAATACAATCCAGTGGGAATGGGAAGGGTTGGATTGCCTCCCTGCTGGCACCTCCTGGGGCTTAGGGAGGCAGCGGGGTTAGACCCGAGGCCAAGCCTGGTTAAACCCTGTCCTGTGTTTGCATAACTCATGAGTGGATGCTGGGAATCATTTCAGCCCAGCAGTCCTAATGAGTGGATTTTGGGAATCATTTTATCCCAGCAGTCCTAATGAGCTCAATCATTTTGGGATTGTTTGTCTGACTGAGGATTTGCTTCTGGATCGTTCCGAGCTGGTGGAGAAACCTCGTCCCTCACAGAGCTGCAGGCTCAGCACTGACCACAGCCAGGCAAAAATATCAAAATTTGTGTTTTCCTGTGCTGCTCCCAGCCCTGGTTGGGAGGGAATGGCACCAGGGAGTTTCCACAGCAGGAAAATAAAGCAGAGCTCTGAAATCCGGGATCCCTCTGGGCTGGAGGGGGATGAGGAGCCAGCCTGACCTGACACCACCAGAGCCAGCCAGGTCCTCCCAGCTCGGTGCAAAACAGCTTTTCCACAGCAATAAAGAGGGGAAAAAAATCCAGCAGAGGAGGTTCTAAAGGTGTGTTAATGCTCACACCCACTTCCCACTGGGATTTCTGTGGTTTGCAACAATTCCCACAGAACAAGCTCTCTGAAGCAACAGAATAATTAGGTTTTTTTATGTAGAAAGTACATTTATTGTGCCAGCTTTGCTCACTAGAAGTTCCCAATCCATCAGCCCAGCAGCTGGTATGGCCTGAAAATGAATCTTGAAAATGATTTTTAAAAAATGAATCACAGCCTGGGCTCCTGACACTGGAAAAATCAACCAATGTGGATTACAAACAATGCATATTCCTGCAGGGACTCCCACAATCTGTCCATTGCCAAGGAAAAATTTCCAAAATACAGGAGAAATTATGTGGGTACAGAAAAGAATTATCCAGCTCATTGTATTGGCAAGTGATGTTCAGGATAGAATTCAATATTTATTAAGGAATTGGTAATATTCCCTCCACTTTAGCAGGGAAGAGCATATACACTGGTTACAACTGGAAGCACAAGTATTTATCTATGAAATTAATTTAATTTTTAATGTAATTTAATCCAAAGCTAGGCTGGATGGAGCTTGGAGCAACCAGTGGAAAGGCGTGCCTGCCCACGGCAGGGATTGGGATGGGATGAGCTTTAACATCCCTTCCAAACCAAAATATCCGTGATTTTTTTAGAGAGCAGCGTTTTTTAATTAGCAGGGAAGACGAGCAGGAAGCAGCAGCAGCGTGGTTCTCTTTCACTCCCAACAAATATAATTATTCCCTTTGCTTTGCTCGGAAAGCAACTTGTGAAGAGCCCCATTTCCATAAAGAGGCTCTCAGGAAAAAATAAAGAAATAAATAAGAATAATGCTGATGGCAGTGGCAGCTTGCTGCCAAACCCCAGAGCCCCGCTGGGGAGCGGGGCAGGACCAGCGCCGGCAGCGCCTCCATCCCTCCGCACCCAAAAACACCCGGAGAACGCTCTCCTGTGGACGGTACCCAAAAAAAAGGGAATTTCGGGGGGTGTTTGGAAGGGAAGGGTGGGTTCCAAACCCCTGCAGCAAACGCGGGGCCGCTTCTGCGCCTGGAGAGGAGCGAGGAGTCCCCAAATCCAGCTGGACCCCGAGCCGGGGCTGAAGGAAGGAAAACGAAGGGAAAACGAAGGGAAAACGAAGGGAAAAGGAACATTTTCCCTTTAACCCCACACAGGCACGGGTTTGTTTTGCTAAGCACGTGTCAAGCCGAGCGACTTCTCGACTTGGAAAAAAAAAATAAATCGCTTTTTTCGCCCTAACAATAGAGAAAACAATAGGGAAAACAATAAAGAGAACAACAGAGAAAACAACAGGGAAAACAATAGGGAAAAGGGGTAGAAAGGGTTTGGGGTTTAAATAGAGACAGGGACGTACCTTTGCCGCACGGATTTTCCAGCGCTGGCTCAGGGATTTTCCATCGCTCCCTCGGCGGCCGGGGCAGCCCGGGAGCCGGGAATGCGGGATCTGGGAATGCGGGATCCGGGGATGTGGGATCCGGGAATGCGGGATCTGGGAATGCGGGATCCGGGGATGCGGGATCTGGGAATGCGGGATCCGGGGATGTGGGATCCGGGAGTGCGGGATCCTGGGATTTGGGATCCGGGGATGCGGGATCTGGGAGTGCAGGGTTCGGGAATGTGGGATCCGGAGATTTGGGATCCGGGAATGCGGGATCCGGGAATGCGGGGTTCGGGAATGTGGGATCCGGGGATTTGGGATCCGAGGATGCGGGATCTGGGAGTGCGGGGTTCGGGAATGTGGGATCCGGGAATGCGGGATCCGGTAATGTGGAATCCTGGAATGCTGGAGCCGGGAATTCAGGATACAGGGATGCGGGATCCGGGAATGCGGGATCGATCCAGGGATGCGGGATCCGAGAATGCGGGATCCAGGAATGCGGGATCCGGGAATGTTGGAGCCGGGAATGCGGGATCCAGGGATGCGGGATCCCGGAATGCGGGATCCAGGGATGCAGGCTGGGCTCTTGTCCCTTCCAGGACCGGCTCATGGAGCGGCAGTGCCCACTCTGCCCTGCCGGGAAGGCGAGATTAGGATCTCCGGCGGGCAGGGAATTGTGCTGAGCTCCAGCTTTCCGTGGCGCTTCATTAAAAACGAGATGCCGCGTTATTCCGGGCTGGTGTGGACGGATCGAACAACCAGCGGGTTATCCTGCTCGTCGTTGTTCCGAGGGGAAAATAAAAATAAATCTATGGATAGCAAAGGATGAGTTCAAAAGCGCAGAGAATGAGACGAATCCTGCGAGCACCATCCAGGAGTGACCCACAAACATTCCAGGCTGTGGGATTTACCGTATTCCCGTTTTTCTGATGCTGCTTTTCCCGAGTTCAGGCTCCCTGCTCCAGCCAGGGGTGTCTCCCGGCGCTGAATCACCGGCTGATCCCAGCTCAGCCTTACAGAAAGCTCAACCCCAGCAAAACTCGGGCTGCTGCGAGGCTGCGGGGTTTCATCTCCTGCCAGCTTCCAGCGGGGTTTGTTATCTCTGCTGCTCGCAGCTTTTAAGGACGCTAATGAGGTTTATATCACACCGGAGTCACGTCTGTGTCTCGGCAGGCTGAGCTCAAAAACAACCAAAAAAAAAAATCCCCACGTATTTCCAGACCGTGACATCACATCTCAGCTCGGCTAAGTGGCTTTTAGATAACAGGCGATGCCCCCTCGCTGAGAATTCCGAGATAAAACGCTGGAGAAGGGATGTTTGTACACACGGGCTGAAGTTTAACAGCACGGCTTCATTCATTTCGGGACATTAATTAGTCATGCAGAAAATATTCAAAACAGAAAGCATTCAAAAGAGAAAGCATTCAAAACAGAAAATATTCAAAATAGAAAATATTCAAAACAGAAAGTATTCAAAACAGAAAGTATTCAAAACAGAAAATATTCAAAGCAGCCTAAGCAGCAATCCATAAAAAGCCTGACTATGGAATCAGCGCTGGCTGCCAGCTGAACGCTGCTCTGGAAGCAGGAATGCTCTTGGGAGAAGCTCCACCAGCTCTCTCCCACTGCCATCCTCACTCCCAGCACACAAATCAGGGGCTCCACTGGTTTTTCCTGCTCCTGTTTCCTCTTCCAGTGCTGATGGCAAGAGCAATTCCCAAAGGGAGCCTCCCTGGGAGCTCCTGACCTCTGGGTTTTGAGCTCTGCCACGCGTCCTCTCCTCTGCATAATTCCATTTATAAACCCAAAACACCCTGAGCTGGAAGGGATCCACAAGGATCATCCAGTCCAACCCCAAAAATCCTTCCTGAGAGCGTTGTCCAAACATTCCTGGAGCTCTGGCAACGTGCCCATTCCCTGGGGAGCAGTTCCAGTGCCCCAAAACCTTCTGGAGGAAGAACCTTTTACTAGAAGTTGCTCATAAATGTTGATCACTCCCTGAAAAAGCTGCAAAGTCTGACCCGAATCTGGAATTCATCACTCATTATTTACCTACACAGCATCTCAGAGATGTCCATGTTTTTCTCTCAGGGTTACTAAAGCATAAATATTAATTTTAAAATTTTCTTTGGCTTTTGCACGAAAAATGCTGTAGAGTTGAGCACTGAGTCAGGGTCAAGGAGTGACCTCCTCAGATCACTGTATGCGAAAATTTAGATAAAAGCTGGAGGAGAATTTGAAAAAATTACAGAGGGGGGCTAGAAGAACAGGCAATGGATAAAGAGGTTTGGGAAAACCTTTGAGGGAGGGAGGGAGAAATCTGTGTGTGGGCAGGGAGTGATCCCTGCCCTTGGGCTGGCTCTGGACCCTGAACTGCTCGGGCAGGAGATTTGGGAGGCAGATCTGGGTGTCAGGGCTGAGTCAGGGCTGGGTGTGGAGGCCAGGAGTTCAGGCACTGATGGAGAGGAGCTGGGAATTCCTCGTGGGAATGAGGCCATGGCAGCCTGAAAAAGGGACAGGGCATTGCTTGGGCTAAGAATTCCAGAATCCAGACTGGGTGGGGTTGGAAGGGACCTTAAAGCTCATCCCATCCCACCCCTGCCATGGCAGGGACACCTCCCACCATCCCAGGTTATTCCAACCTGACTTGGGCACTTCCAGGGATCCAGGAGATCCACAGCTGCTCTGGGCAGCCTGTGCCAGGGCCTCACCCCTCTCACAGGGAAGGATTAATTCCTAAAATCCCATTTAACCTCCCCTCTTTCAGCTGAAGGAAGCATTGCCTGGGTTTTATCAGGTGGCAGCTGCAGAAGTGGCTGAGGCACAGCAAATATTCAGTGGTTCTCTACAGAGGGAGGTGGCCAAAAATAGATGGGCAGAGAAAGAAATCTCCCTTTAGAGATTAGGAGAGTGGAACAGACCCTGAGCATTGCTAACAGAGGGTGGACACCCTTCCTGACTCAGCTCAAATCATCAGACCCAAAACCCTCACCTGACACGTGGGATTTAACAACACACCCTAATTATTTCCATATTTATCCCCACAGATCCTGTGGACAGATCAGAACAATCTGTCTGCTGCTCTCAGAGCCTGTGAATCATCCCCACCAATCAATCCTAACAAAACAAGGAGAGAAAAGGAGCAGCCAGGCTCTGGGACAGCATCAGGAGGATGAAAAGTTTGACAGAAATCAAGAAAATCCCGGCCCAGAATCAGGATTAGAAGTCTTGGGGAAAAGCCTTGTGTTCCTGCAGGGAGATTAGGAGGTCAGAATGAGAAAGGGTTTAGATGAATCAATTTATTCCATCAGGATCCAGAGGGTGAACCCCTCCCTGCCTGTGTGTGCCTGCACAGAGATTTCCAACCTTTGTGTGAAGCCCCACTGTGAAAATAACTCATAAAACCACGTCAGTCAGGAGAGAAATTGGGAGGCTTTCCATGCAGGGGTGAGGATTAAAGGAGTGATTGATGTCAGGCATTGAAAAAAAAAAATAAATAAAAAAGGTTGGTGATTCTTTGGGAAAGATTTCTCTCTTCTCCAGAGGATGAGAGCCCTGATTTGGGATATTTGGGGCAGAATTACCCTTGGCTCAAACCAAGCCAAACTGGGTAATTCTGGAGCATCAAAAGCCAGTTATTAACAATAATTATCAATTTAAAGTATTGCATGAAAGAATTTGTGCTCAGAGAGGGCAACTCCAGCTCTGCTGATAACAGATCCTGGGGTTTTCCTCCTGCTTGGGGACAGGGATGGCTTTGAGGGCTTTGGGCACTCAGCAAAAATAGATTTTGATTTTCACACCTCTTCAGACACTCCCTAACTGGCTAGGAATGAGCCCCATCAGTGTCTCACAGGGCCTCAGCTCAGCCCTTGGCTCTCAATGACTTTTATTCATTTTATTCGTGGCCCATGAATGCTCAGCTCATGGCTGAGGGAGATGAAAGCTGATTTTTTTAGGAAAGGATTCCTCAAATTCCCCATAAACACTGGGGAAAGAGCTAAACTGGGACTGCAATAATTTCATTCTCTGTGTTCACCAGACCTAGTCTAGTCTAGCACAAAGCTGGGCTTTATCTGTGTCTCACATCAGCAATTCTGCTGTTAAGTATAACTTATTATTCCTATTTATAGCTCTCCACTATCAGCATCAAATAAAACTTGTCTGACTGAATGAAATTTTGCTGTATCCTTTTTTTTTTTTTTTTTTTTTTAAAGCCTTCTGCCAGTTTTTATCCCATTTAAATATTTGATGAAGCAAAGAGCATCCAGCATTTGTTGTTTCTGGAAAAACAGTTTGGTTATTGCAGGTAATCCTTGAAGAGGGATTAATTTTTGGATTTAAAACAAGATTTTGGAGGATAAATCTCCTTTGGGTTGGTAGAATTGGAGCTGGGTGTTGGAAAAGGATTTGGTGGATAAGAAGATGGATATTTCTGGAGTCCCAGAAATCCTAGAGCTGTATCCTGAGTTTTCCCAGATTTTGACCCTCCAGGTGTCCCCAAATTCCCCCAAACCTCAGGAATTGAGGTGTTTGTGTGCTGACCCCAGGGATCATCACCAAAACCCAGCAGTGCCTGCAAGATCAAGCCCAAAATCAACAGCAAAATATTAAAATTCACATCCAAGGAACACCATGAAAATATTGGATTTGGACACTTGGAGCTCCACCAAATGAAATCCTCTGGGAGAAGATTCCAACACCCCTTGGAGATGAATCCCAAGCTTTTGGTGTTTTACAGGGAAATTGCCAAGGTGGGGTTGAGGTTCCTGCATGCCTGAACAGTCCTGGGTTTCACCTGGAATTAGTGACATAATTAACAACATTTAATAACCTCCAACAGAGACTCAGGGCCAGAAGAAGCAGCTTCAAGACTGAATTTTCCAGTCCTGCAGAAGGAATAAAAGGAAAAAAATCCGTGGTCTCCAGCATTTGACTGCTTTCCCAGCAGTAAAACTGGAAACACATTATTAAATCCATTTTAGGAAGAACGGGATAAACTGGGAATTCCTGTCTCCCTCCTTTCACTTCAGGCTTCCTGGTTTAAGAGTCATTTGAATAGAGAGAAAAAATCTGATAATTATGAATTCTAATTCTATCTAGCTTAACACCCCAACCAGCAAAAATAAAAGGAATTCAGCACAACACCCATATTCAGAAAATAAAATAAATATCTCTATTTTTTCCCTATAATTGAATTCCATCAATGATAATTCCTAAATACAATTCCTCTTGGACATCCCTGTGAGAGAAACTGTGAGAGAACAAAACTTAACACATCTTTAGTTCAATTTATTAAAAAAAAAAAAAAAAAAAAAAAAAAAAAAGGAATATTCCAGGGAAGAGTTAGGTAAGAAAGATGGGCAGGTGAAGGAAAGTTGGAGGGGAAAAATCAGAATATTTCAAGGGCAGCAGGGGCAACATAACATGGAGAAACAATTCCAGGTTGCCCAAAGAAAATGTGGGAATGTGGAAATGTTGAAGGAGATTTGGAGGTGTGTGGTCTGTTTGAACAACACCCCACAATTTCTAAACTCCACTTTTAATGTGGGTGTTTTTCCTGCTCTGCCAGGATTTCCTGGGCCAGGAAGAAAATTCCAGAGGCAGGGACTGAGTGTAGAAACTCCAGCTGGGAGACTTTTGGCTGGATGGAAAATGCTCCAGAGAAGGAACACTTCTGGATCAGCTGGAAAAAAACATGGAATAAAGAATAAAAAAAGAAGATAATTAATGTTGTAAAAAAGGGTTAATTTTTTCCCACAATCTTATTTTTTTTTTTTTTTGCTGAAGAAGGGAGACAAATGACAGGAATGAAAGTTTGCCTCTGATTACCTGCCAGGAGCACCAGGATATGAATTCCTAGAGTGAAAACTAATCAGGAGCCTGAGGAGAGGTGGGGTTGGAGGCTTTGTGGAATTTCTGGTGGAAAATTGGGAATGAAGCTGATGGTTCTGTATTCCAGTCACTCTTCCTCTCAGATTGGCAGGAAAATGTGAACACCAGAGAGATCCTAAGGAGTTTTGGACAACTTTTGAGGATTTCTTGCTGTTTTTCCTTTTCCCACCTGGAATTGAAGTACTCCAGCATTAAAATTCATTTATCCTCAAGCACAGCTGTGGATGTTCCATCCCTGGAAGAGTCCAAGGCCAGGATTGGAGAAGCTGGAACAGTGGAAAGTGTCCCTGCCCATGGCAGAATGAGATCAGCTTTAACTTCCCTTCCACCCTAAACCATCCTGGGATGCTGTGAAAATAAAATAAATATATTTATTTTTTCCCTATAATTAAATTCCATCAATTATTTTTTAGCTTAATTTAAAAAATAATAGAATAAACAAAAGAAAGAGGAAAATCCATTGGGAAATCATTGCACATCTTTAGAGTTAAGATGTGACTGGTCCCAACTGACACCTGTGCTCTTCCTACATTCCCAAAATCCATAAAAAACCCTCCCTGGCTGATGATGTCAGCTGGCTTTGAAAGTCCACAGCAGATTTATTATTTCCTTTGGATCAAAAATGCACTTTGTTCTTCCTACAAGATCATTCCCATCAGCTCCAGCCTGCCAAAAGAAGCTGCTTTGGGAAGAAGCCAAGAAAATGGAGACAAAGTGGGGGGACCCTAAGCACAGACTATTTATGGGCTGGGGGAGAAAATCCTTGTGCAATTTTGGATGTCTGTGAGTTAATGAGAAAGTTGGAGAGCCTCAGAGGTCTCATTAAGAGATGCCACTCCAAGATCCCATCTTTGTTTCCTTCATTTTCCTTTCAGCTGCTCCCAAGCTGGCTGAAAAGGAATCTTTATGAGAGAGGATGAGATAAACTTTGGGAATTGGGAGGCAAAGCTGGCCTGGGCAGATTTGATGCAGTTATTTCACTCTCATGGTGAGAACTGACTGTGGCAGAGCTGTTTTCTCCCTGCATTTTTTGGGATGAGCAAAGAGTTCTTGGGATACAAATTTGTTGGATTTTTTTTTGTGTTTTTTGGTATTGATTTTTTGGAGAATATTGTTTTTTTTTTTTAATTTGAGGTCTTGGAGAACCTTCCAAGTTTGAAATCACAGGTGTGTAGTTAAATAGAAGCGTGTGATTTCACGTGGTGAAGGGTTTTTAATCTGAGGTTTTTATAATGTAGTAATAGGTGTGGGACAAGATGGAGAATTTTGGGTGGTGTCTTTTTTAATGTTCTTTTTCCTTCTTCATGGTTTCAAGCAGTAGTTTCTAGTTGGACAGTCAGTGCTGCACTAAAAGTCACAAAAATTTGGTTTTTAGGTTAAAAGTATAAATAATATAGGAGTTATTTCTCTATTGGGCTGTTTAGCTTTAAGAAACCTTGTAGCAGCTGGATCTCTCTCCATTTTGCTCACTTCTAGCTGATGGCTAGAAGTGCTACTGAACTTCCTGTACTTTAAATACAATTTAATAAACAACCAAGCCCAAACATGAAAAAATTAGTTTCCTTTGTGTATTTTTAAATTCTAACTCTGAATTAAAAACAAACAAAAAAAAAAACAACCTTCAAACAAACCACTAATTAAGTAGCACAAAACACCACCCCCATTACACAAATTCAGTGTCAGTGACCCAGGAGTGGTGGAGTTCCCATCCCTGCAGGGATTTCAGTGTCCCAGGATACAATGTAAATGTAAAATGTGCCCAAAAGTTTGTATCTGTTAAACCAGCTGGGGCAGTGACCCTGATCTCTGTGGGAGATATCTCCTGTTAATGGGCCAGCTGTTAAACACCAGATTGGGAAATGTTCTTTATCTTCCCACAGCCCATCCTCCCTCCAGGAGATATCTCCTGTTCATGGCCACTGAGTCCCAGGGCATGACTGATAAAATTCCATCATCCCATGGGAGATGCTCCAGCCAGGGGAGGAGCCAAGCCTTTCCTACCCAGATAAAAACTGAGATTTGCAACAGCAGAGCAGCCTTTGCCACTGGATCCCAGAGGACAAGAGCTACCAAACCTTTCTACAGCATCCCCACTTCCTCTGCACTGCTGCCACCACCCCAACCAGCAGGGTGTCAGGTTGTGTTCTGACTCTGTCAGTGATTTTTCTTTTGTACTATTGCATGTATTGTATTTTTCTCCTTTTTTTCCTATTAAATTGTATTTCTGACTTGGGGTCTCTCACTGGTTTTGCTTTCAAAACCATCACACGGAGCCACAGGGATGTGGCACTTGGGGACAGGGTCAAGGGTGGCCTGAATGGCTGGACTTGGTGACCCCAGAGGGTTTTTCCAGCCTGAAGGATTCTGTGATTTAATGGATGCAATCCAGGCTGAGTTACCTTCTGGTTCCTTGGCCATCCCACCCAAATCTCTCCTTTCCCAGTGTGAAGCCATTCCCTGTGTCCTTTCCCTCCACCTCTTCTATATATACAATATTATATAATACATAAACTATATTTATAACAACAACTTTACCTTTTTTTCCCTAAATTAATAGCAATTTCCAGGGAATTTCAAATGAGAGTTTTGGCATTGCAGCTGTTCCAAGGAATCCTCTCATCCACCAGGCCAGCAGGCAACATTTGGAAGGATTTATAACGAAGGATAAACAGAATTTCTCCTCTCTGCTCCCTCCCCAGGTCCCTTTTTGGTATCCCAGGCACGGAGCCGAGCTGTCTGCTCCTCACAGAAACCAGAGGAGCTGCAAAATTGCAGCAGGGCAAAGAGAAATCCCTCACCTGGGAGAAGCAGGGATGCAGAGGAGAGGCAGGAATGCCAGATGAGATCTCCCACAAACGCTCCCCGATAGTAACTGAGCAACACTCAACCCTCCAAGCTGCACACCCCACTGAAATCCAGCCTTGCCCTGCAGAGCATTTCCAAAAGTGCTGCTTTCCCAATTTTTTCCCCTGCCTTTGAATGCAAAAATATCTTTAAAAAAAACCTTTTGAGGTTCTTGCCGGAGTATTAAAAATTCAGATTTTTTTTTTTATTTTTATTTTTTTTTCCAAATCTTCAAATCTCAAATGGTGAATGTGATTTATTGCTTCCTTGGAAGTGGAAACCTGGGGGAGTCAAACACCTTTTTGCACTTTTTCCTGCTGATAATTTATTTTTTTTTGGCACATTGTCAAGCTCATTAGCTGCCACTTGAATGATTCTGTTCCTAAAATAGCACAGTGGAAACTCATTTTCTCCAGATGATTTTCATCCCAGAAAAATTTTCATCACTGAGATGACTTCAAATGGATGAAAAAAAAAAAAAAAAAAATAAAAAATCCCCTGTTCAAGGATCATTAATGCTCTGGCAAACAGCAGCAGCTGGTGGCTCAGGAATGGGGAAATCAAGGATTTTAATCAGGATGGGAATGAGATGAAGTTTCCCAGGTCCCCTGGAAGTGTCCAAGGCCAGGTGGGAGCACCCAGTGGAAGTGTCCCTGCCATGGCAGGGTGGGATGGGATGGATTTTCAGGTCCCTCCCAAGCCAACCCGTTCCATGTTCCCAGCGTGGTTTTAAATTAGGATTCAGTCCAGTTCAGTCCAGCTGGCAACTGGAACAGACTCATTGGAAAGGGAGAAAAGCTCTGGTCATCCTGATCGTCCCCAGCTCCTTCAGCCTCACATTCTTTTCCCTGTGCTCCACCTTCCCAGAGGACACCCACATCCTCCCACATCATGGATTTAGGACTATCAGCATCAAATAAAACACGTCTGACAAAAAGAAATTTTGCTGTATCCTTTTTTAAAAAGCTTTCTGCTAGTTTTAATCCCATTTAAACCTTTGCTGAAGCAAAGAGCACCCAGGATTTGGTGTTTCTGGAAAAACAGGGCAGGAAAGAGACAGAGAGAAGAGCAGCAGAGGAGAAAAACACCAGAGGGAGGAGGAAGAAAGAGCAGAGCTCAAACCTCACAGCATCAAACTCCAGGGGTGGGAGCTGCTCAACCCAGGACATTTCCTGACAGAGTCAGAGTGAAAATTCCTTAAAGGAACTTTAAGGGATAATCAATCCAGCCTGGGAACAGCAGATCCATGGAATGGGATCCTCCAAACCCCATCCAGCCTGGCCTGGGACACTCCCAAAACCCCAAAACCAGGCCTGGGCAGCACCTCCACAGGGATCAGCAATCCCAGCCCTTTTCCAGGGGTGCAGGACACTCCAAGCAGTGTCTGGGAGTTCCAGCTTGTTTTTCCAACACATTAGTGAATAATTTATCTTGTTAATCTGAAAGGCTGGAAAGAGATCACTGTCTTAAAGATTGATAGCAGAGACTGGAGGGGGGAAGGGGAGCATGAAACAAAATGCCTTCAAGAGCAATTTGCTCATGCAAAAAGATTTATTATATTAGTGGGGGGATTTATGGAAGTATTTTTGCAAGATTTAGGAGTCAATCCTGTTTTCCTGGACCTCAAGTGGAGGGGGATTTTAAGAGAGGGAGAGGTTGTCCCATAAGCAAACACTGCTCACATTTTCAAATAAAAAATCCTCCCCTCAGCCTCAGCTGATTTATAGGTGAAGGGTTTAGTGAGTGTTGAAAAACCTTTATTCCAAAAATCTCCTGCAAACCCTGAATTGCCAAAGAGGGGGTTTTATTATTCCCTTTATAGTCTATGTTAATATATAATATAAAAAATAAAAATAAATATAATTTATATTATTCCCTTTACATTGTAATTTAGGCTCTGGCCAAACCACATTTGTGCAAAGCTGCTCTAAACTAAACCCAAATTCCTGTGGCAAGGAATTCCATGGGGAGGATGTTCCCCCCCCTCCAGGTGTTTGAGCCCCAGACCTGCAAACAGAAAGGAAATTTTCATTCCATGGATTTTTGGAACTCATCCCTTCAGGATCCAGCCTGGATTTTGAGGTGAGGGAGGGCAGAGGTGCTGCCATCATCCCAAATGAAACCAAAGAATCAGATCCCAAACTGGAGGGAAAAGCTGCTTGGAAGCAGAAAGGATTAACACCAACATGTATTGGTCCAGAATATTAATAACCACAGAAATATATTTAATATATCTGATTTTCACTTCAGAAACTGCTTATCTCTGGAATGAAAAATGCCATTTCCCCCTCCCCAAAATCCCTTTTCCTCTACACTTGTGGAGCAGAGCCCAGCCCTGATTCCCCCAAGCCTTTCATCATTTCCAAACTCATTTTCAGTCCCTCCCCCAGCATGAATAACCCCATTGTTGCCCCTATCAGTGCCCAGTGCTAGGGTTACACCACTCTGGGAATTTGGGATCACCCCTCCTCACCAGGAGCAGCTCTGAGGGGTTTAAAGGCATTTCAGGATATAAATAAATATGGAAAACAATATTAAATCTCTAATTAGAACTGAAAATGTGGATTTGCAGGAGGAAAACCACAATTCCCTGTGGATCATCCCAGGGATTCCCCTTGGATTGGAACTGAAAAAATTAAAACAAAAATTTAAAAAAATTCAAATTCATCGCTCTCTCTGTAGGTTTTTATTGGATTTTGGGGTGAAACTCGTGGCTGGGGACAATCAGAGGCAGGAGGACAAATCCAGCCAAGATTTTCAGGTGAGACAAATTGCTCTGGGATTATTTGCCAGGAATTTCGTGTTCCTGCTGGGTTACACCACTTTGGGAAATCATCCCTCCTCACCAGGAGCAGCTCTGGGAGGTTTAAAGCATTTCAGGATATAAAAAAATATGGAAAAAAATATTAAATCTAATTAGAACTGAAAATGTGGATTTGCAGGAGGAAAACCACAATTCCCTGTGGATCATCCCAGGGATTCACCTTGGATTGCAACTGAAAAAAAAAAAAAAAAAAAAATTAAAAAAAATTAAAAAAAAATCAAATTCATCATCCTCTCTGTAGATTTTTATTGGATTTTGGGGTGAAACTCGTGGCTGGGGACAATCAGAGGCAGGAGGACAAATCCAGCCAAGATTTTCAGGTGAGACAAATTGCTCTGGGATTATTTGGCAGGAATTTCGTGTTGCTGCTGGTTGTCCCCTTTGAACCCAGGCAGGATCAGTCATCAGCTTAAACCTCTCCAGAATCTGCTCCTAATGCACCCCTGGCAGCCTCAGCAATAAAAAAAAAAAAGGATTAATAGAAATCAGGATGGTTTTTATTCTCTCTGGGCAACATTTCCAATTTTTCCCCTGATTTACAGAGTGTGGAAAAATGAATTTGGTATTTTGGGGGGTTTTTAAGGTTACTGTAAAATATAAAATGCAGCAACTTCAAAATTCAACCCTGTTTGTGATTGAAAGTGAGAATTTTAGTCACCCCCTCCCTTTAGTTCACAGAGGATATTTTGGGATTTTAATGTGCCACAATTTAAATCTTTAATGCCAGGAGTGACACAAAACTGGCTGGGATGACAAACACATCCAATTTATTCTGACCCCTGGCTTAATTATCTGAAAATTTATTAACATTTTAAACACCATTATTTATTTTATCGTTATTATTTATTTTATCTTTATTTATAGATGATTTCTATGTTCTATGTATATATTATTATCTCTTTTATACCTATTATAGTTATTTTATATTCTTAGGTATAAAATAAGTCTTATATTTATCTACTTGCTTAAATATTATATATATAATATATATTAATATATTAATATATTAATATATTAATATATTATATATATTATATAATATATATATATTATATATATATATTTATAATATTTAAACACCATTCTTTATTAATGTTTTTAACACTGTTAACATAAAATTACATTTATTAATTGCTAATTAAACCAGGTTAATTGCTTTTAATATATCCCTTCTGACACATAAATATTATTTTAGAGAGAACAAATATAGACAGTGAAACTGCAGGAGAAGAATTAAAATTACCCAGGTATTCAAACCACTCCTTTTAGGGTTTTTTTTCCCCACAAAATCTTTATGAGGAGAAGATTTTCCAGAGGTTCAATTACTGCTTAATCCTTGGGAGTATCAGGGATTTAAAAAGCTGGATCTGGACATCAGGGCAAGAAAAGGTTTGGTGTCATTAGCTCTGGTGAAATCTGATTAAATGGACCTAAAAAAATCCCATAAAAGAGGCACAAAATAACACCAGGACTTGCAACTTGGAGCAACAAATGGGATTTAAAAAAACATTCTATTTTAATGAATGCAGAGGCACTTCCTGGTGAAAAACCATGAGAATAAAACAAAAACAGATTTTTTTTTCTCCTTCCACAGTGGTTTTATTTACAAATTTATTCCCAGTTTATTTTCTGAAGTTTGAGTTGGTTTTTTATTTTTTTTTTTTTTTTTTTGGGCAGATGGATCCTTTTTCTTCACTTTGTGAGGGAGAAGGAAACCTGAGAGTTTTCAGCCTGAGGCCCCACATTAATTCTTCCCCTTTTTGAGAGATGTTGGCCTCCAGCTTTTGGCCAGGGAAAAAAGCAGATAAAGCTTGTTTGGATGTATGGTCTGGGATTTGGGAAACAGAGCCCAGAAAACCTAAAAAATAACCTTAAAAGGGCCTAGATAAAAGAGTCTGAAAAGAGCATAAAAAGAACCTAAAAAGAGGCTGAAAAGGGCATAAAAAGAACATTAAAAGGGCCTGAAAAGAGCCTAAAAAGAGGCTGAAAAGGGCATAAAAAGGGTATAAAATGGGCATAAAAAGAACCTGGAAAAGAGCCTAAAAAGAGGCTGAAAAGGGCATTAAAAGAGCCTGAAAACAGCCTAGAAAGAGCCTAAAAAAGGCATAAAAAGAGTTTAAAAAGAGGCTGAAAAGAGCTTTATAAAAAACCTGGAAAGAGCCTAAAAAGGGCCTGAAAAGCAGCCTAAAAAGAGACTAGAAAGAGTCTAAAAAGGGTCTAGAAAAAAAAATAAAAAGGCCCTTAAAAGTGCCTTCGAAAGGACTGAAAAGGGCATAAAAAGAGCCTGGGAAAGAGTCTAAAAGGTGCCCAAAAAGAGCTTTAAAAGTGCCTTTAAAAGTGCCTTAAAAGGGCATGAAAAGAGTCTGAAAAGAGCCTGGAAATGTGCCTAAGAGGAGTCTAAAAAGAACCTAAAAAAGCCTGAAAATAGCCTAGAAAGGGCATAAAAAAGAGCCTGAAAAGAACCAGAAAAGAGCCTTAAAAGGGCCTGAAAAGGGCATTAAAAGAGCCCAAAAAGAGCCCCCAAAAAAAAAAAAAAAAAAAAAAAAAAAACAAACTGGAAAGATCCTGCAAGGATTTCTGCTGGGTTTCAAAGGAGCCTCCAGCCTCACCACAATAAAAAAAAATAAAAAAATAAATTGGAATATTCAATCAAGGCATGGGAATGAGGGGCAGAAATCAGAAATGAAGGGAATGAAGGCAAGCAGATCACAACTAAAAAAAAAATAATATAAAAAATTGGAATAATCAATCAACCCATGGGAATGAGGGGCAGGAATGAAGGCAAGCAGATCACAACTAAAAAAAAAAATAATATAAAAAATTGGAATAATCACTCAACCCATGGGAATGAGGGGCAGGAATGGAGGGAATGAAGACAAGCAGAGCTCTGGAGCCTCCACCAGCCCCACACCAGCCCCTGGAGCAGCTCTGGGGTGAGACCCACATGGACCTGGAGATGCCTGGAATGGTGTTTAGGCTCTGGATATTTATGGCAGCTTTTTCTTTTTGTATCCATCAGATTATCCTTTTATCCAAACCACTGATATCCTTCTCCAAAGAGTTACACCCCACCTCTTTAAAAAAAAAAAAAAAAAAAATTGAATTAAATTTTAAAAAAACCAAAACCACTGAAATAAAAGTGGCTGACTTATACTATCTCCAAAATCATCTGGCAGTGCAGGGTTGAGGGCAGAGAGATTCCAGGCTGTGGCAGCCAGGTCACAGAGGGGAAAATTCCTCACCTGTGAAATTCCTCACCCCAGGAAATTCCACAGGGCTGGGGTGAGGACAGCCCTGGGTGGGCTGGGATGGGTGGGGATTGTCCTGCTCCCTGTGCATTGCACAGCAGCAATTCCACTGCAGAAAGGTTTTCTGCAGCTAAAGTGTCTCTGGGAGCAGCTCCAGCTGCACCCTGGGCTCCTCTGAGGTCAGAGGAACTGGGATGGGCAAAGCCAGATCCCAAACTGGGATGGGGAAACTCTGATCCCAAACTGGGATGGGCAAAGCCAGATCCCAGACTGGGATGGGGAAACTGATCCAAACTGGGACCTTCAAACCCAGATCCCAAACTGGGATGGGCAAACTCAGATCCCAAATTGGGACCTTCAAACCCAGATCCCAAACTGGGATGGGCAAAGCCAGATCCCAAACTGGGATGGGGAAACTCGGATCCCAAACTGGGATGGGGAAACTCAGGCCTCAAATTGGGATGTACAAAACCAGATCCCAAAATGGGATTGGCCAACTTGGATCTTAAACTGGGATGTGGAAACTCAGATCCAAACTGGGATGGGCAAATTCAGATTTCAGACTAGGATGTGCAAACTCAGATCCCAAACTGGGATGTGAAAATCCAGATCACAAATTGGGATGTGCAAATTCAGATCCCAAACTGGGCAAACTCACTCAGATCCCAAACTGGAATGGGTGGGGATTGTCCTGTGCAGGGCCAGCACAGCTGCACAGCAGCAATTCCACTGCAGAAAGGTTTTCTGGAGCTAAAGTGTCTCTGGGAGCAGCTCCAGCTGCACCCTGGGCTCCTCTGAGGTCAGAGGAACTGGAACAGGCAAAGCCAGGTCCCAAACTGGGATGGGGAAACTCTGATCCCAAACTGGGACAGGCAAAGCCAGATCCCAAACTGGGATGGGGAAACTCAGGCCTCAAATTGGGATGTACAAAACCAGATCCCAAAATGGGATTGGCCAACTTGGATCTTAAAGTGGGATGTGGAAACTCTGATCCAAACTGGGACCTTCAAACCCAGATCCCAAACTGGGATGGGCAATGCCAGATCCCAAATTGGGATGGGCAAACTCAGATCCCAAATTGGGACCTTCAAACCCAGATCCCAAACTGGGATGGGGAAACTCAGATCCCAAACTGGGATGTGCAAATTCATATCCCAAACTGGGATGGGCAAAGCCAGATCCAAACTGGAGTGGGGAAACTCAGATCCCAAATTGGGATGTGAAAATCCAGATCCCAAATTGGGATGTGCAAATTCAGATCCCAAACTGGGCAAACTCACTCAGATCCCAAACTGGGATGGGCAAAATTGGATCTTAAACTGGGATGTGGAAACTCTGATCCAAACTGGGATGTGGAAACTCTGATCCAAACTGGGATGGGCAAATTCAGATCCCAAATTGGGATGTGCAAATTCAGATCCTAAACTGAGACCTTCAAACCCAGATCTTAAACTGGGATGTGCAAAAAAAAAAAAAAACAAAAAAAAAACAAAAAAACTCTTCCTTCTTTCCATTAAAAAAAAATCTGTTTCAGTCTCCTTTAAAGCCCACAGGCCTTTCATTTACAGCCACAGCCCAACACCAATTTTTGATGCAAAAATGTAAATCAAATATTTTTCTGGTGATATTTTAAAATTCTGTCTGGCCTGAAAAAAGTTTAATACAAATTGCTATTAAGAAAATGGATTATTAGAAAACAAAACATTTGAATCAAAAATAAGAATAAGAAAATAGAATATTTGAATTAAAGATATAAAGCCCATGAAATGAAATTACAAAGGTCTTTGGTGGTGACATTTCAGCTGAACCCAAAATTTTTCAGGAATTCTTAGGGGAGATCTCAGGAGATTTTGGAAATTTAAATAAAATTGATACAGAGCTGCTGGAGGCAAAGAAACCTGATGGCCTGGCCTGCCACAAATTAGAACAGGAATAATATTTTAAAATTCCTGAATATTTTGCTTAAAATTAATAAATTTTTGGGGATTGTGAAGGTGTCCCTGCCCTGGAAAGGGTGAAATAAAATTAGTTTTAAGGTCCCTCCAACCCAACCCAACCCAACCCAACCCACTCTGGGATATTATGGTCTGGGATATTTTTGGATATTCCTGTTGTGAAAGGTTTCAGTTTTAGGACTGAACATTCCAGCTGTGATTTAGAGCCCTCAGTCATTAGGAGCTATTAATAGAAATCTTTTCTTCCCCGTGAAGAAAAGTGGAATTGCTGAGTGCCAGGAGCCAGGTTTGGTGTGACTGCAGTGATTATTTATGGCTGCAGCAGCAAAAGGGAAATAATTCACCCCAGAAAGGAATAAATTCCAGAAAGGAATAAATTAATTCCAGACAGAAATAAATTAATTCCAGACAGGAATAAATTCTGAGCCAGTGTCACTCAGCTGGAGCCTCTGGCAGAGCTCAGCTTTGACATTTAGGGCTGGAGTCACTCAAGAGAAATTTTAAACCTGGATTAGTCAGACTTTAAACCTGGAATTGTCAAACTTTGAACTTGGATTTGTCAAACTTTTAAACTTGGATTGGCCAAATTTTTAAATCTGGAGTGGCCAACTTTTAAATCTGGATTTGTCAGATTTTCAAACCTGGATTTGTCAAATTTTCAGACCTGGATTTGTCAAATTTTTAAACTTGGATTTGTCCAGTTTTCAAATCTGGAATAGCCAAACTTCCAGACCTCAATTAGTCAACTTTTTAGACCTGAATTAGTCAAACTTCTAAATTTGGATTTGTAAAACTTTTAAATCTGGATTAACCAAACTTTTAAACCTGGATCAGCCAAATTTTTAAACGTGGGTTTGTCAAATTGTCAAACCTGGATTAGTCAAACTTTTAAACGTGGATTTGTCAAACTTTTAAAATTTGGATTTGTCAAATTTTTAAATCTGGATTAGCCAAATTTTTAAACTAGGATTTGTCAGATTTTCAAATCTGGATTAGTCAAATTTTTAAACCTGGAATAGCCAAATTTTTAAACTTGGATTTGTAAAATATTTAAATCTGGATTAGCCAAACTTTTAAACTTTGATTAGCCAAATTTTTAAACCTGGATTTGTCAAAATTTTAAACCTGGACTAGTCAAACTTAAACCTGGATTAGTCCCAGCATTTTCTGACTGAACAGAAGGAAGTCAGGAGGGATGGACATTTCTCTCACCGACATGAAAATTATGACCAGGGGTTCCCCAAAATCTTTTAATCTCATTATTCTCCATCTAATTCTGATTAATTTTATTATCTCCTCATATCTGGATTACAAGAATAATATTACAAGATTTTACCAAGGAATATTTGTCAGCAGAAACATTCTCCACCAAAAAAAAATTTGAATATTTTTTATTAAAAGTGCCATTTCTGGAGAAGGTTGAAAGCAGTTACACAGCAATAAGAAATGAATAATCAAGAATTTACCAAGATTTAAGATTTAAAAATAAACCTACTGTAGGCTGTCCAGTGCAATGCAAATAAAAATCATATTACACAAATTTATATCATAAAAAATAAATTTATCTGCACAAGTGGGTGGATTTACCATTATTTCTGAATTATTTTCAGGTTCAAAAATTTATGGATTTACAGAAATGTCATTCCCAAAGTTCTGGGGTGAGTATATTTAAATTACAACATCAGTGAACATAAACTGAAATAAAAACATCATAGAAATTGGTTTTATCAAATGAAAATTGGAACATGTTTCAATTATATCTGTGAACCCAAACTGAGATAAAGACATCACTGAAAATTGGTTTTATCAAATGAAAAGTTGAATATATTTAAATTACAACATCTGTAATTTAAATTACAACATCTGAACCCAAACTGAGATTTAAAAAACACAGGAAATTTGTTTTATTAAATGAGAAGTTGAGTATATTTAAAGTACAACATCTGGAATTTAAATTACAAATTTGTATTTAAATGACAATATCCAAACCCAAATTGCCATAAAGACATCACTGAAAATTGGTTTTATCAAATCAAAAGTTCAATATATTTAAATTGCAACATCTGTAATTTAAATTACAACATCTGAACCCAAACTGAGATTTAAAAAAAAATCACTGGAAATTGGTTTTATCAAATGAAAAGTTGAATATATATTCAAATTACAGCATCAGGAATTTAAATTACAGATCTGCATTTAAATGACAACATCTGAACCGAAATTGCCATAAAGACATCACTGAAAATTGGTTTTATCCAACCCAATAATACTTTTTAAATTTCTTTAGACAGAGACCTGAACAGAAAGTTCAGCTGATACCTGGAAATATTTAATGTAAAAATTCTGCCATAAGTTAAGGTCAGATTTCTGTACAAAACATACCAAAAATATGATGATTTTTAATGCTTTTTTCCTACAAAATCAGCATTTAACATCAAATCCAAGCAGGGTTTTCCATAAAAAAAAGGATGGAGCAAGGGGAAAAATTGATATTCCCTCTTAAATTCCATATTTTTTCTACCAAGTGCCTCTTTGTGCCTTGCATTAACATTTGCATATTCAACTGCCCATTAAAAATAATCCCAAATTTGCAATAGCAAATCCAAACGATTAAAACTTGCTTTCTAAGAATATTGTGGAGGAAATTCTGCAATGTCAACAAGCCTGGAAATATTTCAAAATCTGTTTTACAGCTAAATATAATTAGTGACATAAACCAGCAAATGATTACGAAAATATTGATGTAAAAGAAGCCAAATCTGTAGTTATTTCAATTTTTTAGGGAATGGTTCCAAATCTGTTTTTTGAGTCAGTTTAAGTGATCCATCCTTCATGAAAACATCCATCAGGAAAATAATATTTCTGGGAAAAACCTGTGCAAATCAAGAGTGAATCTCTTATTTAGGAATTTTTAGGATAATGAAGCTGCTTGAGTATAGCTGTGATTTCAAAGTTGTGATATCTCAAAAATGATATTTTTCTGATATTCTGAAGTGTGACTCAATTGCAAGGAAATAATCCCTCAGGTTTGGAAGATCAGGAATTCTGCTCTGGGTGCTCCGACGGGATTTTTAAGTTTAAAATGGGAGAAAGAAAATATTTAATTTTGTATTATGGCCAGGATAAATGAGAGCTGTGATCAAGCAGAAAAAAGCCAACCTCTATGAAAACCAGAGGTGTTCTCTATGAAATCAAGAAAAGCTCAAACACATTTTGCTAAGAAAATAAACTTTGTGTTGTTTCTGCACGTAAGAAGTTGAAATCCACTTTCCACCTTCCCGCATCATCCATCCGAAGCTCCTTTTGACCGTGGTTGTCACAGCTCTGTCCAAAAAACCAAGAGAACGTGTATTTTCCTCAGAAAACAGGAGATGAAGACTTGAGCCCCACCCAGCCCAGCAGAGGGTTTTTGTGGGGTGGATTTCCAACCCTGACAGGGAAGGATTCCCATTAAAATATCCACGGAGCTGAGGACGCGCCGCCATGGAGGAACGTCCGTGGCTTCCCCCTGGAGATCCTGGGGGCTCGGGGACAGTGCCAGCAGCTCTGCCTGGGGCTGCTGGGTCAGGACAGTGCCACTGTCACCGCTGCCACCAGCAGGGCCAGGCTGGGCAGGGCCAGGCTGGGCAGGGCCCGGCCGCCCCCGGCCCGGCGCGCCTGCAGCACGGCCAGCACCGCGTTGGTGGCGTTGGTGGGGATCTCCACGTTGCAGATCATGCCCTCACAGCAGGAAACACACTCCTGGGGGAGAAAAGGGAACTAATTAACTCAGGGTGATTAATTAATAACCAGCAGAGCCAGGATGGGCACTGCCCAGCTGCCCCTTGGCCATCCTGAGCGCCTGCAGGACAGTGAACGCATTGGTGGGGATCTGCACATTGCAGATCATTCCTTCACAGCAGGAAACACCCTCCTGGGTGGGAGAAAAGAATAATTAATTAACTCAGGGTGATTCATTAATTCACACCAGCATTACACTGGACACTGCCCAGCTGCCCCTTGGCCATCCTGCAGCACGGCCAGCACGGCGTTGGTGGCGTTGGTGGGGATCTCCACGTTGCAGATCATGCCCTCACAGCAGGAAACACACTCCTGGGGGAGAAAAGAATAATTAATTAACTCAGGGTGATTAATTAATTCACACCAGCATTACACTGGACACTGCCCAGCTGCCCCTTGGCCATCCTGCAGCACGGCCAGCACCGCGTTGGTGGCGTTGGTGGGGATCTCCATGTTGCAGATCATGCCCTCACAGCAGGAAACACACTCCTGGGGGGAGAAAAGGGAATTAATTAACTCAGGGGAATTAATTAACTCAGGGTGATTCATTAATTCACACCAGCAGTGCCAGGCTGGACACTGCCCAGCTGCCCCTTGGCCATCCTGCAGCACGGCCAGCACCGCGTTGGTGGCGTTGGTGGGGATCTCCACGTTGAAGATCATGCCCTCACAGCAGGAAACACACTCCTGGGGGAGAAAAGGGAATTAATTAACTCAGGGTGATTCATTAATAACCAGCAGAGCCAGGCTGGGCACTGCCCAGCTGCCCCTTGGCCATCCTGAGCGCCTGCAGGACAGTGAACGCATTGGTGGGGATCTGCACATTGCAGATCATTCCTTCACAGCAGGAAACACCCTCCTGG
Organism: Oenanthe melanoleuca; assembly: GCF_029582105.1. Lineage (NCBI taxonomy): Eukaryota > Metazoa > Chordata > Aves > Passeriformes > Muscicapidae > Oenanthe > Oenanthe melanoleuca. The sequence goes on along the minus strand of NC_079341.1, from coordinate 35,202,914 downwards.
GTGGGAGAAAAGAATAATTAATTAACTCAGGGTGATTCATTAATTCACACCAGCATTACACTGGACACTGCCCAGCTGCCCCTTGGCCATCCTGCAGCACGGCCAGCACCGCGTTGGTGGCGTTGGTGGGGATCTCCACGTTGCAGATCATGCCCTCACAGCAGGAAACACACTCCTGGGGGAGAAAAGGGAATTAATTAACTCAGGGTGATTAATTAATAACCAGCAGAGCCAGGATGGGCACTGCCCAGCTGCCCCTTGGCCATCCTGAGCGCCTGCAGAACAGCAAACACTGCATTGGTGGGGATCTCCACGTTGCAGATCATGCCCTCACAGCAGGAAACACCCTCCTGGGGGGAGAAAAGGGAATTAATTAACTCAGGGGAATTAATTAACTCAGGGTGATTCATTAATTCACACCAGCATTACACTGGACACTGCCCAGCTGCCCCTTGGCCATCCTGCAGCACGGCCAGCACCGCGTTGGTGGCGTTGGTGGGGATCTCCACATTGAAGATCATGCCCTCACAGCAAGAAACACACTCCTGGGGGAGAAAAGGGAATTAATTAACTCAGGGTGATTAATTAATAACCAGCAGTGCCAGGCTGGGCACTGCCCAGCTGCCCCTTGGCCATCCTGCAGCACAGCAAACACTGCATTGGTGGGGATCTCCACACTGCAGATCGTGCCTTCACAGCAGGAAACACACTCCTGGGGGGGACTGTGCAGGAATAAGGCAGGAATAAACCTGGAGTAAAACAGGAGTAAGCCAGGAGTAAAGCAGGAATAAAGCAGGACTAAGACAGCAGTAAGGCAGGACTAAGGCAGGAGGACTGCAGGAATAAACCAGGCTTAAGACAGGAGTAAAGCAGTAGTAAGTCAGAAGTAAAGGAGGATTAAAACAGGAGTAAGGCATGACTAAGGCAGGAGCAGGACAGGAATAAACCAGGATTAAGGCAGGAATAAAGCAGTAGTAAGGCAAAAGTAAACCAGGAGTAAGCCAGGAGTAAAGCAGGATTAAGACAGGAGTAAAACAGGAGTAAGTCAGGAGTAAATCAGGAGCAGGTCAGGAGTAAGTCAGGAGTAAATCAGGAGTAAGCAGGAGTAAGTTCTGACCGCCCAGTGTCCCACCCCGCCCACGCTCACCGTGTGGCCGCTGTCCCCTAGGTCAGGAGTAAACCAGGAGTAAATCAGGAGCAGGTCAGGAGTAAATCAGGAGTAAATCAGGAGCAGGTCAGGCGTAAATCAGGAGTAAACCAGGAGTAAATCAGGACTAGGTCAGGAGTAAATCAGGAGTAAGTTCCCACGGCCCCGTGTCCCGCCACGCGCTCACCGTGTGGCCGCTGTCCCCTAGGTCAGGAGTAAAGCAGGAGTAAACCAGGAGTAAGTCAGGAGTAAATCAGGAGCAGGTCAGGAGTAAACCAGGAGTAGGTCAGGAGTACATCAGGAGTAAATCAGGAGTAAAGCAGGAGTAAACCAGGATTAAATCAGGAGTAAACCAGGAGTAGGTCAGGAGTACATCAGGAGTAAACCAGGAGTAGGTCAGGCGTAAATAGGAGTAGGTCAGGACTAAACCAGGAGTAAATCAGGAGTAAGCTCCCAGGGCCCCGTGTCCCGCCCCGCGCTCACCGTGTGGCCGCCGTCCCCGAGGCGGTGGCAGCCCACCAGGTGACACTCCTCGCCCGTGGCACATTTCTTGGTGACCGAGGTGCTCTCGCCCCGGGCTGTGAACAGGTGAACAGTCAGGCAGTACCGAGCGCCTGCACAGGGAAAATCCCAACGTTCAGCCCAGAAACCAAACCTCTGGGGTTCAGATCTACGCGCAGCTCAGGAAAATATCCCCAGAGAACGCTCCACAGAAATATTTGCAATTTGATCAAAAGAGCATTTAGCAAGAAATTAATTAGTGTGAGATCTTTGCTGACCCTTCAAAGCTCCAGAAATGTTTTAATTTAAATTACTAATTAGCACCATCATTTACACATCTCTCCCCAGTTCTCTTTTTGGCAGCACGCTCCTGCGTGGTTCCAGGTTTGTTTCCTCATTCCTCTGCTTTGCTTCTTCCCCTTTCCCACCATTCCTGGGAATGTCACCAGGAAAAAAACCGAGGAAATATTTCCATTTTTTTCAGTGTTTTATCCTCCTCAGCACAGGTGTGAGCCTCAGTCAGTCACGTCCTGCTGCTCTCAAAGAAACTTTCAGTTTTGGGATGGGATCCAAAGGGAAGAGAATAAAGCTACAGAGGAAATCCTCCAGGTTTTTTAGGGTTTAAACTTTGAAGTTTTAACTTTAAAGTTAATTTAATCTTTAAATTAACTCTTGGGAAGCACATAATTAAATATATATATATATATATATATATATATATATATACAGAGAAACATATATATGGTTAATTACTATTGATAAACTATTCAGAAATCTGTTTGTATATTAATATTTCAGGTTTTTAAACAATATCTTTAACTCTTTGGAAATACATAAATATATACAAGAGAAACACATATAGTTAATTCATATTAATAAATTATTCAGAAATCTGTTTGTTATTATTATTTTCTTGTTATGTATTATATAAAACAGAGAGATGGAGAAAACTAAATTTTCACTGTTGGTTTACACTCTGGAAATTTTTCAGGTTTTTAAACAAGATCTTTAACTCTTGGGAACCAAATCATTAGACATATACACAGATAACATGTATGATTAGATAATATTGATATATTATTCAGAAATCTCTTTGTTGTCAATATTTTGTTGTTATATATTATATAAAACCGAGAGAGATAGAGAAAATTAAATTTTCACTGCTGCTTTACACCCTGAAGTTAATAAAGTTACAGAGGAAATTTTTCAGGTTTTTTAATCAATATCTTTAAAATTAACTCCTGGGAAGCACATCATAATATATATACACAGAGAAACATATATAGGTAATTAATATTGATATATTATTCAGAAATCTGTTTGTTGTTAATATTTCATTGTTATATATTATGTAAAACTGAGATAGATTGAGATAAATTTTTCACTGCTGCTTTACACCCTGAAGCTAATAAAGCTACAGAGGAAATTTTTCAGGTTTTTTAATCAATATCTTTAAAATTAACTCCTGGGAAGCACATAATTAGATATATACACAGATAAATATATATAGGTGATTAATATTGATATATTACTCAGCTAGCTGTTTGTCTATTATTATTTTATTGTTTTATATGATATAAAATAGAGATAAATAATTTTTCATTTTCAGAGTTGCTTTACACCCTGGAATGGCCAAAACTGTCACGCCAGCAGAAATTCTCTGACTCAGCATTACCAACAACAAAATTGTGCTGGCCCATGAATTCCATGAACCAGCCAGACTTCTCCAAGGGGGTGAGTCAGGCAGCTGAATGTTGAAAATATCAATATTTCAAGGTGAAATACCCCCAAGGATCTCCTCAGCCCAGCCTTACTCACTTGCAGGACACCACCTGTCCTCAGCCCATCTGTTGCAGTTGTAGTTGTCCACAGCGTTGTCACAGGTAAAGCACTTGAAGCTGTTTGGGAATGGAGTGGCTTGGAAAGGGTTAAAAAAAAAAATATTAAAATGCATTCAGTTGGAAAGTAAAAAAAAAAATAAATTGAAAATGTTCAAAATTGTGCTTGTAAACGCGTGTGTTTATAAAAATAAATTATGTGTATTTACATCTTTTCGCTGTCAAATAAAACAAGTTTGGCAGAAAGCTTTTTTTATTTTCCCCTCTAGGCTTGAACTTGAAATAGATCCTTAAAATATTTTGCATTATCAGAGTGAAAATACATGTTTTCACTCTCAGAATCCAAAATTGAGGTAGTGGTGGGAAGAGCAGGAAAGAGGGAAGAGTTTATCTCCCCCCTGATGGAACTTTGCACAGCAAACATAAATCTACATTTTCCTTCCACTTGGAAGGAGGAGTTGGATCCTTCAAACAAAAGGGCCCAGAGGACTCTTTGAAAATCTTATTTCCATTATTTAAATGAATTATTGGGATGTGCAGGGTTCATTAGGGGCAGATATTATATCCAGCTACTATATCCTGGCTGCTTTAATGATGCAGATAATGCAAATGAAGGGATGGAACACTGGTGATGCCAGATAAGAGGAAAAAAAAAAAGTAAATAAATTATGCCATTAGTGCCAACTGGCTTCACAGGTCCCACGAGGTTTTTAATTACCTTCAGACTGAATTAATTGCATGCAGCAACACCTATTCCTCCCCTTACAAAACCCCCAACAAGATAAAAGACCAAAACCACCTGTTCTGGGTTATTTACACTGCATAATTCCCTCTGCAGGGAGACAGAAAAAAAATATAAAGAAAATCCCTTAAAATGCCAAAGTCCTCCTGCACCCTTTAATTTGGCAACTGTCAACTTGTCAAGTATTAAGGATAAAGTGCTGTGGGCTGAGAAGAAGAATATTTATTTTAAAGTTTCCGTGGGGACAAACAACAGCTGGAACCCAAAGGACTGGGAGGATGGGGCAAATATAAAATTTTAAGCCAGGATTTGGTACAGAAAAGGTCAGAATTCCATAAAATCGCTACTCACGGTCCAGGGGAGGCCTGATGTTGTGGAAGTTGATGTTCTCAGCTGAAACCCAAATTCCTGGCAGGACGAGGAGCGGGAGAACGGCTGCGGCCAGCGCCCGCCGGAGCAGCCCCATCCTGGCCGTCACTGCTCATGGAATTCCAGCCTCCTCACGCCTGGAAAAACAAGGGAATTCATGATCCAGCGGGAATCCCGAGAAGCTGAGGTGCAGGATGATAAATTTCCTGCTGGAAGGGTGGGAATCCAGCCGGGAATGCCGGCGAGCGGCGCAAAGCTGAGCTGGTGGTGCCTTCTGCTGGCCAGAATCCCTCACACAGGGCTTGAACTGCCAAAAAAAAAAAAATAAATAAATAATTCAAGCTGTTTGTCCTCCTGAGCAATGGGAATCCTAAAAATTCCTTGAAAGGATTCCCATAAATAAACAAGGAGGTTGAGGTGCTTTAGACCCAACTGGAAACAATCTGGAATAAGCAGCACTAAGGAAGAAAACTAGAGAAATCTCAATTTTAACACCAACAACCAACCCCTTACCTGAGAGAAATAAATTTAAATTCAGACAAGCTGCATCATCTGAATTTTAAGTGCACTTTGCACCCAACATCACAGCACTAAAATTTCCAAGTGTAAATTCAGTTTATTTCTTAAGTGGATCCCAAGGGAACTCTAAGGAAGATGCCTGGGGATGGCACAGATGTTTTGGGTGGAAAGTTCAGAGGGATGAGATTCAATCACCCAAAATTTTATTTATTTCGGGCCCTCTGGCTGCTCTGCCAAGGCTTTAGAGAGAAGATCAGAACATTTTGCTCAGGTTGCTATTTAGATTCCCACACCTCCAGACAGACTCAGGGAATTGTGGCAAATTCCAGTGACCCTGGAGCTTGGTTCAGAGATTAAAAATCACAACCTCACTCCTCCCATGCAAATTCCCAGCAGGACAAACAAGCTGGAGTGGAAGCTCCTGCCAAACCAGAGCCAAAGGCATCCCCTCCAAATTTCCAGGCACACCCTGAAAATCAGCAGAGAAATCCAGGAAATTCTCTCTTTTCCCTATTTTTTTGGGTTGGTTTGGGTTTTTCCTTTTCCAGTGGAGATTGTTTAGCCAGCCAAGCACACAACAGAATTTCAGGAATTGGGAATTTTATTGTGAATTTAACCACACTGCTTAAGATCTGCTTATTAAAACCTGGATACATTTCAGGAGATATTCCAAAATCACAACCTACCTCTGCTCCCTGTGTGCTTCCAACACTGTTTTCCACAGGATGGTCCAGATTTCTCCTGGCTGCAGCCCAGGATCCAAAGAAGGATTTAGGCAGAAGAATCTGTGGAGAACAAACAGCAACAGATCATCAAAATTCTGCTGTCAAGAAATAAATTAGCATTGAATTAAGATAAAAATTAGGTTTCTCCAGGAAAACCATTACTGAGGGAATGCCCTGGGTGGGACCACACGAGTGAATATTCCCATTCCAGAGATATCCCAACTTTCCATGAGCTCTGCCCAAAACAGAAGCAAAAATCAGCAGCAAAGAATAAAACCACAGCTTCCCAATGAGATGAACAAACAGGTTCCCCCCCATGTGTGGAGTTGATGCAACTCCTGGAATTCCAATTAATTTCCACAGTTGCTCACTCCTGATCCTAATTACCTCATCCTCATGCCCCTGTTCTCCAGTTTTCTTGGAGCTTAATTTAATCCAGTTTTTTTGGCTCCTTCATCCACCCTGGGTGAGTGATGTTGGTAACAAGGTGAGAAAAGTCTTTTTTTGTGCCTCAAGTCATCACTCTCCTAACAAATAACTGTTTTTCCTGGAATTCCAGGATGGGTTGGGAGGGAATTTAAAGCTCATCCACCTCCACACCTTCACCTTGCTCCAATCTTTCCAACCTGGGGGACACATCCTTGGAATAACTCAAGCAACCCAGCTGTGATCAAGAATTTCACAAAATTTCACTGCATTTCCAGCATTTTTAAATTATTTCCATTTCCATTTTTCCAAGACTTCTCTCCCTTGCCCTGAATTTGCTGCTGGCCTAAGGAAACTCTGCCTTTATGGGCTGTAACTGGATCTGGAGCACCTGGACAGCAAAAAAAAAAAAAAAAAAAAAGGCACAACTCCACTTTTGCCAGTTTGCTACAGACCCAGGCTCCCCCCTCCCAGCTTCCTACAGCTCTCCCTTGTGCCAAATGGAAAATTTTAGGGAATATAAAGACAAAAAGCCACTCTGGCTGGGGGGGAGGCTCAGCAAATCGACCTCCCAATCTGATGTAGTCAAAGGTGTCCTTGTTTGCCAATAAATAATGGATGTTGTTTGCCATGGGCTTGGTTACACAGCTGCACCACCAGGACCAAACAGGGAAATATTGGCCCCAAAAATCTCTTTTGTATCTCACCCAGAACCTTTCAAAAAGCTTATTTTCCTCCTTATCTCTGCTGTTGCTCACAGATAATATTATCTAGCAGTGGGTAAATGTTTCATTAGGTCCAATTAGGAGCTCTCATTAACCAGGAGGGAAATCTGTCACAGCATGGAAATTTAACTTATATAAACAGGAGCAAACAGGGAGCTCCAGCTTTCCTGGGGGAGGCAACACAATCCAAAAAAAAAAAAAAAAAAAAAAAAAAACCACCAAAATTTTAATAAAACTCGAGTCTGTCTGTGCTGTTTTTCCTGGCAGGCTCCAGAGGAGGATTAGCAGATTGAACATCAGATATGGAATGCAAATGAAACTTCCTGCTGTCATTTAGGGAGCAGTTTTCTGGTGCTATTGGATAATTGCAAATGCTTCTGTCAAGCTTGTTAAAAAGCACTTTGGGAATTTGGGAATTTTCTCTCCTCTGCTGGGTGTTCACTCACTGGCTACTAATGGCCAGATCCACTGAACTATTTTATTAAATATTCTGTAAATTTAATATAGTTAAACCTAAATATTCTGTACATTTAATACTATTAAACCTAAATATTCTGTAAATTTAATATAGTTAAACCTCAACATTCTGTAAATTTAATATAGTTAAACCTAGATATTCTGTACATTTAATACTGTTAAACCTAAATATTCTGTACATTTAATACTGTTAAAATATTCTGTAAATTTAATATAATTAAACCTAAATATTCTGTACATTTAATACTGTTAAATCTAAATATTCTGCACATTTAATACTGTTAAACTTAAATATTCTGTAAATTTAATACTGTTAAAATATTCTGTATATTTAATATAGTTAAACCTAAATATTCTGTACATTTAATACTGTTAAAAAAAAATATTCTGTGCATTTAATATGGTGGAAACCAAATCTGAAGGAATTAAAAAAAAAAGCTGCTTATTGCTGTAATCTCTTTTCTCCAGAGCCATATTAAATTCCAATTTCCACTCCTGCAAAGGTGAGGACACAGAAAAGTATTTTCTGACAGCACCACAAATCCCAAAGGCCAAAAAGGAAATTCAATTTGGCTAAAAAGGGCAAAAAAAGCTCCTTGGCTGCCCCATTCTCATGTTTTAATTCCTGCATTTAATTCCTGCAAAACTCAGCCAGTGAAGAAGTGGACAGAAGAAATTTTTTAAAAATAATTTTCTTTAGGAAACAAGCAGATACATTTCAAATCATGTGTTTATTTTGTTTTTATTTAAAATCAAAAAATGGGGGAAAAGGAAGTATTTTAATAAAAAAAAAAATTATTGCAGATCTACAAATTTAAAACTCTTTGCTATGGAAATTTTTATTTTTTTTTCCCCCCTGCTGAGTTAAGTCTCTATTTTTTCACTTTTTACCACACAACAAGTTACTGTCAGCACAACACACCCCAGAAAATTGGATTTTTGGATTACAGGAGTAACAGTGACAGAATCAAACTGAGCTCATCATCCACATTTTAAACACATTTCCTTTGGCTGCACCACTTGTGGAATGAAATTTGGCCTTAATTACAAGAAATTACGAAATTTTTTATCTGAGATCTTGTAAAAATAAAGTACAACATCGCTCAGCCCCTAAAAAACACTTAAAGCCTTAAGAACAGCTGCTAAATTTAAATATTGAAGTTAAAATCACAAGTGTATGGTAAAATAAAAGTGTATTTTCACATGATAATGAGTTTTAAATTTAAAGTTTTTATACTATAATAATAAATATAAAACCATAAAAAAATTTTGTCTCAGTGTTCATCTTCCTTCTTCTTCATAAATTTTAAGTTATAGTTTCTAGTCACTCAAACTAAAAGTCATAAAATCTAGTTATTAATAAAAAAATAAATAATAGAAGTGTTAATTCTCTATTAAACTGTTGAACTAGCAGTAGTGCTGTCAAACACTCTGTACTTTGAAATAAAATTTAATAAACAACCAAACCCAACACAAAAAAATCCATCTAATTTTTGTTAATCCTAACTCTTAAGTAAAAACAAAACAAAACAAAATAAAATAACAAAAAATAAAATACATGAAATAAAAAATAAAATAAATATTAAAATAAAATAAATAAAAATTAAAATAAAATAAAATAAAATAAAACAAAACAAAACAAAACAAAACAGAATAGAATAGAATAGAATAGAATAGAATAAATAGAATAGAATAGAATAGAACAAAATAGAATAAAATAATAATAAAATAAAATAAAATAAAATAAAATAAAATAAAATAAAATAAAATAAAATAAAATAAAATAAAATAAAATAAAATAAAATAAAATAAAATAAAATAAAATAAAATAAAACTCCCACCACTATTACAGGAAGCATCACTGCAGTGAAGGATTTGCCAGGAGAAAACATGGAATGAAAAGTTTATTATTCCTTCCTCAGCTCAAATTGATAATTAGGTTAAAATTCTGAATCCCTCATTGTGAATGGATGGGTTTTCCAAACATAAAACCAAAACACAACATCAATTCTCTCCTTCCAGGAGAGCACATAAACAAAAAAATTCCCAAATTCATCAATCCCAAGGGTCAGCCTGGAGCAAAATTTTGAGTCTGAGCTACTGGATGAAATCCTCCAAACATGGAAAGGTTCAAAAACAAAAAAAGAAAAACATACTTGAAAAAATCTTTAATTATTCCTGCACTGAAAATTAGAGGTGAGCACTGAGGAGGGAAAACAGGGAAGAGAAAAGCAGGATGGGCTGGATCCATGGGACAATTAAATAAAAATATGGACACAAGGGCTGGGATAAATTAATTAATGGAGAATAAAATAAAAAAAAAAAAAAAAAAAAAAGAGCTGAATCAGCACATTTTAGATTTTTTTTTTTTTTTTTTTTTCAGGGTTTTTTAAGCCTGGAGGATTCTACAGAACAAAATTAGCCAGGCAGAGGAAAGCTCCCCCTTCCACAATGGAGAGAAAGATAGAGGAAGCAATAAAGTTTATTACAGAGGGGAAAAAAAAAAAAAAAAAAGAACTTTAACAACCTTTTGAAATAAGAGAAGTTGATGCTGCAATTCTGGGCTCTCACTTATCCAGCATGAATGAAACTGGGGACTGAAAAGGGAAAAAAAAAAAACAGAGCCAACATTCCTGAGCAATTCAGGTGCTGTTTCACCACTTGAATTGTCAGGATAAAGGGATGCTGCTCCAAAAAAAAGCCAAAAAAACACCTCCTCAGTGCCTGCAGAAAGAATCTTAAAATATTCTAAATAGCCTAAAAATATTCAAAATATTCTGAAAATATTCTAAGAATATTCTAAAAATATTCTAAATATTGTAGCACCTACAAAGAAATGGATGGAGGGGACAGATTGGAGAATTGTGCATCCGGTCCCTCCCTCTGCCAGGACAGAATTCCATCTTTTAAAAGATAATTTAAGTTATTAATTCATCCTGCCCTGTCTCCCTCCCTCATCATCTCCCCAAATCCTTGGTGGCTTCAGGGCATTCAATGAACAAGGAGATAAAGGGGGTGATGTCTGGAATGCAAAGGGAGATCAGGGGTTAAACACATAATAAAATAAATAAATCAGAATTATCCAGGATGTGTGAAATGCTGAATGTCCCCCAACCCTCCCAGCTTGGACCAAAAAGGTGCCAGAAGGGGCCAAGAGCACGATGCTCATTCCCAGTTTGGATCCACACTGACAGTGCTCAGTTGATTTTTATTTTTTTGTTTTTGCACAGTCAGGATTGAATGCTTGAGAAAGAGATTTTTTTGTTTGGACTGGGTTGTTTATTAAATTTTATTTAAAGTACAGAGAGCTCTGTAGCACTTTCAGTTAAAAGTGAGAAAATGGAAGTGTATCTTGCTAGTTATGAGGCTAATTATTTAATTAAAAACTAACATCTATATTATTTATACTTTTGATTCAATAACTAAACACCTGTGACCTGCACTGCATTTTTCTAATTCAAAAATTACAACCTGAAATCATGAAAAAGAAAGAACAAGAAGGAAGAAAAGACAACACCCAAACATCCATTTTGTTCCATACCCAATATTATATTCTAAAATCCCAAATTCAAAACCCTTCACCATGTGAAATTACACTTTTATTCTAACTAATCACACCAGTGATTCTAATTTTACCACTCAATTTTGGAAGCCTTCCCCAAGGCCTGAAGTCAAAGTTGTTTTTTTTTAAGAGAAAAGTTCAAAACTCTCAGGATTCAGGGATCTGGAAAACCTCTTGGATATTCCAGAGCTTGGAATTCAACCAAAAATAGCAGCTCCACCCCAAAAACTGGGTGTGGCAGCCTGACCTTTAATCTGAATTATTCATGATGAGGATGGAGGTTGGGAATTCCAAGGATTCCTTTAGGAAAACACAACAGGGTTTGGGAAAAAATTGGGAATTTCCTCCTCTAGGTTTGTCCTGTAAATGATGGAATTTGGGTTGAGAGGGACCTTAAAGCTCATCCTGGACATCCCTGGACCTGGCCTTGGACATTTCCAGGCAAATCCCAAATTTCTGCAAGTTTTATGCAAAAGAAAAAATTCAATTTGCAAAATTCAGCTGTGAAAACACAGCAATTATTACCCCACCAGCTCCACACCCATCCTTCACTTCTCCCTATAAAAACCTACAGCAGGATGAAGAATAAAATCCATAATTATATGAATAATAAAATCTAGTATCAAACTTATGCTCATCTAATGGATTTAGAACAGTCCTGACAGCAAAAATCCCATTAAAATATTCACCAGCTTGTTCCAAAGAACTCAAATCACACTCTGCACCACCACAATAAATAATTGTGGCAGGAAGGATTTTTAGGTAAAAAAAATAAACTCATTGACCAAAAGAGAATAAAAAATTCTGCTTTTCCCTCACAGGACAAAGAATGCATCTGGAATTTTAAAAATTCATGTATATTGTGATTTTTGCAGCCATAAAAATAGCAATTTGGCCTGGGTGGAATTCCTCCAGCTCTTATCAGACACTGATAAAAACAGCAGCAAGATAAAGTTCTCCATCTGCTGAGGGTGGCTGCTCTTATCAAAAATGGGGTCAAAAAGTTAACTCAAGGTTTTACAGCTCAAACCCTCCAGAATAAAACCAGATTTGGAGACAAGAAAGGGGCACGTGAGAAGTGAGGCAAAGGCAAGAGATGAGAGATGGAAAGGGCTGAACCAAGAGCAAATTAATCAAAATAATCTGAGTAATCAATAACCAGGCACAAAAAAATTAATTAACTGCTGGAAGAGCTTCCACAGAAATTATTCCAAAGGCAAATGAGTGATTGTCATTATTCATAATAAGGTTTAAGTGCTCTCCAAAATGTCAATAAGGAAGGGGAAAAGTCCATTTATTACCAGGTTAAGATTTGGATGGGCCAAATTTCCCACTTGCAAACATCCCCCATGAAAAGCAAGTCCCAGCCTTCCCATTTTTCCAATTTTTCCCATTTTTCCAATATTTTTCCATATTAAGTAATAATAGCACATATTAATCATATTTAATCCGTGCCAGACTAGGAGGTGTTTGCTGGCAGCCAGAAATGTTGTGATTTTATAGACACACATTAAATTTTATAGTTGATAACTCAAAAGAAGGAGTTAAAAAAAAAGTTAAATACCAGCCCCATTTCAAAAGCCAATATACAACTTAGTGGGATTATGCCCATTCCTAAAGAACAGAAACAGCCAGGATTTATCCACTCAGTGCTGAAATTAAAGGAAAAAGGAATTTTTTTTGTCCATGAAAAATTAAGAATTCCTGCAGAGCAGAAGGAAAAGCATCCAGGTGATGATAAATCAGGATAAACCAGGATGAACTTCAGTTAGGACTGGATGCAAACCAAGGTGTAAACCAAAACAAGGTTCTTTCTCCTTCTTTACAACCATATATATAAAAAAAAAAAATTAAAAATTTAGAAAATAAGTGCCATCTCCACAACTCCCCTCACTGTGACACCCCAACAAGCAGCAATTCTGTTGTTGTCATCATCTCCTGGCCCTATTGGATGAATTCCTCTGAGCTGGCAGAATTCCCTGGCCCTGGAATGGCTCCAGAACCAGAACTCTGACAGCCTTTGCAGCCATCTGGCCTCTCTTCAAAGGTTTGGAAGGGCAGGGTGGGGAAAAACAGGGTGGGGTGGAAAAAAAAAAAAAAAAAAAAAAAAAAAAAAAAAAAAAAAAAAAAAAAAAAAAAAAAAAAAAAAAAAAATCCCAATTTAATTATGAATAGAGCTGCAGAATCCCATCCACGTGAAATTCTCCTGCCTTGTGCCACAAGCACCCCCCAGGCTCAGAAAGCTGGGACAGGAATTTCTGGCACCAGGAGGAGCTGGAATGTTCCTCTTCACCCAGCTGGGGGAATTTTGGGTTATTTTGCTCCAGCTTGGAGGTTCTGGAATAAAACAGGGAGATGGAAGTGTCATCCAAAAAAAAAATTTCCTCCCTTTCTTACCTGATTTGTGGTTTTTTGGGGTCATCCATAATTTATTTTTATTCTCCTCATTATTATTGTCAGATCTTTGCCTTCTCCTTTAAGAAACAGTGAGAGGAAGGAGCAGAAATCAGGGGTGGAAAACCCAAGGTGAGCCTCCAGAGAACAAATGAAATTTGAAATTTGAAATGAAATTACATTTCTCACAGCAGAAATGTCTTTAAATAGAATTCTTCAAGATCTCCTGAACAAAAAGCTCTCCTAGACATCCCTGGAAATCCAGGAATTTTTTTGTGTTGCCTATTTCCTTTTTTATTTTTTTTTTCTGAGCTGCAAAAAAATCTGATTTTCTAATTCCCTATTCCCACTCCATCTAAATTCCCCCCTCAGGTTTAGTGTGACCCCTGACACCTCAGCAGGAAGAGAATAAATTAATAAATGGACCATGGAATAAAGAGCAAAGATCACTGCAGCCACTCTACAAAACACAGGAGCAGCTAAAGGTGCTGCACAAAGCTGCATTTACTTTAAAAAAAAAAAAAAAAAAATTAACTTACTCCTTGAAATGTCAACTGCTATTCCAACACTGAAAATTGTCACAAATAACAATAATAAAGTGCTAAGCTGACCACTGTGATAGAAGTGTAAATAAACAAAAAAATAACCTTTATTCGATTTTTTTTATTTAATTGAAAGCCACTGTTGCTTGAGTGAAGACACTGGAATATTCTAGAAGTTTTTGAAATCACAAAATGTGACAATTGGAGTTCTGCACAATTCACACAGGAGGTAAGAAAAAATATTCTCACTTTTTTTTTTGAGACAAAACAAAAATCTGGTTTCACCAGATTTCTGCTGCTGGATCCCAAACCTTGTGGGGCTTTATGAAAAATTTCTCTTTCAGGGACACATCCTTCCATTGTCTTAATCTTGGATGTAAAACATAAAACCTGCTCTACCTCATCAGTCTTTGCTTATTCAGGCTTGACACTCAGTGAAAAATCAGAATCTGTGCTGTGTGTCTGACATTTCCTCCCATTAGTGCTGAAAAGGGTTTGTTTTTTTTTTCCCCCAATCCCTGTACAAAAATCCCTTAGAAACTCTCAATATTCCCACAAATGTCATCACCATTTTTTGGGGTTTTACTTTTTATTTGATGTGTCTTAACAAACAGCACATGGTTCTTGTGTTGCATTTTCTAACAAATTAAAATATGAATGATATGAATTATTTAATGTGAGGAAAGGTGCCCAGAGAAGCTGTGACCTGGAATTGTCCCAGGTTGGAGCACCCTGGGATAGTGGGAAGTGTCCCTGCTCATGGCAGGGGGTTCAAATAAGAGGATCCAGGAGTTCCCTTTAACCCAAAGTGTTCCATGATTTGGGAAAAAGATAGAAAGAAAAAAAAAAAAATCCAAAATCTCTGTCCTTACACCACACTTTTAACATTTCTGCAGTGCAGGGGCAGAACCCCAAGCTTTTCCCACAGGAAATGCAAGAACTGAATCCACACAAATTCCCAAAGATCTGCACAAGGAATTTTTTTGCCTAAAAAGTGGCAGGATGGGGAATTATTTAGGGCACAGCTGAAGCACTGATGCAGCAATTAACATTCCCAAAGGATTTGGGGCAGGGGGGGTCTGAGGAGTGGGAAAAGCTTTGGGGGGAAGGTGGCAGGGTTCCTCAGGCTGCTCATAAGAATTATAATTTCATTGCAAGAATGGTTAAACACCTGCTGGAGATGGGATGTTTGGCACAAAGCATGATTTCAAAAAGGTGTTGCCTTCCTGGACCAACGAGCCTTTTCTATTCTGTATGGCACTGCCCTGTATAAGTGTGGTGTTTATTTAAATAAAGTTCTCTCTCTCTTTTGCTTCTCCATTACACAAAGAACTTTGTTGCATTATCTTTTCTGCCCCTCCTACAGCCAAAATGCAACCAGGGTGGGGATCTGTCCCAAAAAAAATCCAGTTTTGGGAGGCACAGGCTGCTGGGTTTGACCTGGTTCTGCTGTTGACACATTCCAGGAGAGGGATGGAGAGACAGGGAATGGCTTCAGGGATGGAAGAGATTTTGGGAATTGGGAATTCCCAGAGAAGCTGTGGCTGCTCCTGGATGCTGGGAGTGTCCCAGGATAGACCCTGGAACACCCTGGGATATCCCAGCCCATGGAAGAGCTGGAATCAGCAGATCTTCAATGTCCTTCCCAACCCAAACCTGATTGTCTGTAGACAAAGGAAAAGGTGAGGGACAGAGCAATCAAACAATTCAGGAACTCAAAGATTTGGAAAAACCACGTGAAAAAATCCAAGAGGAGAGGCTGTGCCTCAGGAGAAGGGAATTTGGGAAGAACAAAGCTTGGAGCACTGCTGGGGTAAGAAATTCTGCAATTCCCAGTTTGCCAACAAAACCAGCACAGCCCTGGACATCCAGCTGAGCCCTCCCTTGCTGCAGCCCAGCTCTGGTTTTAACAGGAATTAAGAGAGGTGATGTGACCAATGAGGTTTTTATCACTCTAGATTAATTTTCTTTGCTCAGGAGACATTAATCAGGGTTTCCCTGAAAGGATCTACAAGTTCAAATATTTTTCCAAGTGGATACAAAGGTTGCTTGGTTGTGTTTTATCTTCTCTAATCCCCTCCTATCTCCTTTTAATAAATAAATTAAGGAATTTTCACAGCAAAATACAGCAATTTTGAAGACTCCTAAATAATGTTTCTTATAGGAAATCAAAAATAATTTTCAAGATGGGTTTTTAAAGAAATCCCAGAATGGTTTGGGGTTAAAATTAATTCCCCTACACCAGAGCCTCAAATAAGGACTTGAAATTCTCTTCTGCTGCATTTTAGAGAAAACAGAGCAAATCTGAGAAAAGTGAATTGTTACACTTCAGGAAGAGATGCCAAATTCACTCAGAATCTTGGAAATTTCTTGTAATCCTGTTGAAAGCTGATAAAAAAAAAAAATCTAATTTCTAAACTCAGCACACCCTGGGCAGGGAGGCAGAAAGAGCAGAAATTGCCATTTGAAAGGATCCAAAAAATCCCTCAATCCCAGGCAAGCATTAAATAAATAAATAAATAAATAAATAAATAAATAAATAAATAAATAAATAAATTAGAATAATTTAAAAATTCAGTTTAAGGCTGGGAAAAGGCTTGATGCAAACAGCACCTCAAGGGGATGGTGGCATGGCTGGATCCTTCCAAATGGCAATTTCTGCTATTTCTGTCTCCCTGCCCAGGGTGTGCTCAGTTTAGAAATTCAGATTTTTAATCAGCTTTCAGAGATTGCCCACACTGACAAAATTACATGAGATTTCCAAGATTTTGAGTGAATTGGGTGTCTCAAAGTGTAACCATTTTTTTTTTTCTGTTTTTTAACCAGATCCATTTTCTTACCAAGCTCATCCCTGCAGTGCTGAGAAAACCAAAAACCCCCAACCCCTTGGGAAATGCAACACCCAGGGTGAGAATTTAATTTTTGACCATTTAATGACTGTGCTCCCACTCAACAATTAAAACCATTAAAAATCGAGGTTTTTTTCCCCCTTTTGAGGTGACAGCCACAGGATGAAAGTCCATAATTGTCATAATCCCAAGGACAAGGGGGCTGATTGCACAGGAGCTGATAAACTCCTGGCACAGCTGATGATGAACAAAAGGACTTTGAGAAACTCCTGAGTGCCAAGGAGACTCCAGGCTGGAATTTGCAATTTTCCCAGCCTGGGGAAAGCAGGGTGGCTGATTCCATGGCCTGGAGCCAAGGGAATTTCTGTGTTCCACACCTGGAGGTCACACTTTGCACCCCAAGCACATCCAAGGCTCCTCTTTATTTATTTTTTTTTTTTTCCCCACTTAAAAATCTCATTTGAAGCCCATTTTAATTTTAATTGGGGAACATTCTGAGCAAGTGCATGGGGTGTATTTAGAAACAAGGAGGATATAATGAGAATTCAAGAGGAATTGTTTCCCTTTGTGCAGTGGAAGACACCACAGACTTGTTTTATGGGGTTTTAATGCTCACTGCAGGCAAACAACTGGAGAAAACCCCACACTTTAAAATAAACAACTCCTCTATTTCTTGATGACAGAGACAATAAACAAATCCATGCTCCACATCAATTCCTGACACTTCAAGAGAATAGAAACTGCAGATTAAAGAATGGGAGAAGTCCTTGGAGCAGAGCTAATCCCTAGGGAAAGATTGCTTTGGGTTTCAAAAGGGGAACCATGTTTTGAAGTGGAGGAAAAAAAATAAAAAAGGCATTTCTGAAAGTGCTACCTAGAAAAAAGAAGTTTAAAAGTGGGTTTGAAAGTGATGAAAGCAAGAGGAAAACATGTTGAGATTAACAGAAAGCTAAAAAAAAGCATCAGCAGATCCAAGCAGGATTGCACTGGGACTGTTCTGGATTTTTTGTTTTTTTTTCCCCAGAAGCTGCTATGCTTGGATTTATAACCAAAACGAAAATTCTGCTTCAAACATGGTCTGAACCTTGCACTTGGTACAAGTTAATTTTTAAAAAAAGGGTTTCAACCTCTCCTGTTCTCAGATTTCCCAGTCTCCATCCAGGCACCTGCTGAGGCTCCTTGGCAACTTCCAGGGAATTCTCCTGGTCCTTCCTCTGCACTCAAATTTAAGTTTCACTACAAACACATTGGCTGGGTCTCACTCTATTAAAGAAAAAAAAATCTGGAATTTAATTTCTGGTAAAGATTTCCAAACAAAAAGGTTGTGGTGGTTTGAGTTGGGCTTTTTTCCCTGCCCTCCAAAAATAATAAGCACATTTAAAATATTTTAATTGCCCCAATTTGCTCCCATGCCCATAATATAAATTAAGGCCTGGAATTCACAAATAGAATCCCTAATAAATAATTCCAAAAGAGCCCTTTTTAAGCAGGAAAATACAGATTTTTTGATTTATGTCTCCTTTGCTGTCTCTCCCATCACTGCACTCAGGTCTATCATTTCCAAATGTTGGCTCCTGCTGTTAAAAGAAAAGGTAATAAAATCAAGTTCAGGGTATATTTTATTGCCAGACCTGCTGACATGCTAAAATCTGCATCCAGTGTCACAGCTCTTGGCCTTTTCAAGTCTGTTTCCATGTCAGGAGCTTAATGAGCAGAAAACCAAACAAGAACTCCAAAGATCAATGTCACTCAGCAAAACCTTTTGCCTGCTTTGTTGAACGTGTGCATTCTTGAGAAGACAATGATGACAGATTGAATGTCAAGACCTTTTACATTTTTTCCCAACTATTTATTTTTTTTTTTTTTTTAAACTCTTTAAAATAAGCTTGGCTGCTTATGCAATGTGAATGGAATAGAAGACACACTTGGCCTTCATCTGAGGCTTATTTAGCAACTCTTATTTCTTATTTCATGAGTTTATTCATGTTTTATTTATAGGAACACCTTTTTTTTTATTAAGTTAATATAAACATCCAGGTGTTTCATTGTGGTAATTTCTCTAAGCAAATTTGGTGCTGACACGATCCAAGCTCAGTGCAGCAAGCCCTGACTTTGGAATTCCCTTCCCAGCATCACTCCTGGCTGCTGTTTACTTTTGGAAAATCCCTGCCCCAGTCTGAGCCTTGCTCTCCACTGATCCATAACCCACAGATGAGCCTCCATATGCCATGGAAAAATGGAACACAATCCAAACAACTTCTGCTGCTTTTTCCAGAGAGCCAATTTCCCAGTGCTGAAGTCACAGGGGGAAACAGGATCTTAGGGCTTGGAGTTGTTACAAGCCTGAGCAATTAAATCTCACACAAAAACACATTAATGCCTGGCCTAAGAGCTGCTGAGGTGAGGAAAGATTAATAACCCTGGTATTTAACATCCTGATGTAGCCACAGGCACAGGGAATTTTCTCTGCCTGTGTTTGGGGGGTTGCAGCGCAATGCAAATTCACAGCCCCAGGCAGAAAATAAAAATCCCAGCTCTCCAAAGCACTGGTCACTGGGAAAGGATTTGGGTGTTTCTTTCACACCCAGGGTGTAAAAAAGCACATACACAACCTTCCAATCTTTCCAATTTCAGTCCTTCTCCACCAACAGAGAAAAAAAAAAAACCTAAACCAAACTCCAGTGGAGCCATTCCTGATGTGAGTCATGAGCTCCATGGCATTGCCACACATAAATCCACCTCAGAAATCATTCCTGGGGTTGGACCTTGCAGAGTGGAGCTGATCTTGAGATCACAGAATATTCTGAGCTGGAAGGGACCTGCCAGGATCATCAAGACTAACTCTAAGTGAATGGCCCAAACTGACATGATGGGCTTTTTTTTACAGATATTAAACAGCAATTTCTTCCAAGCACTTGATTTTATATATCCACAAAATGAATTTATTAACCACAATTTACGAATTTATGTTTATAAAAAAAAAAAAAACAGGAAAAAAAAATCAGAGCAATGAGTAAGTGCAAATTTCACCTTCACCCTCTCAGCTGCTACCAGGATTCCCCAGGCACCCCCAAGTTTTCCATGCTGTAATCACACCAAATCCAGCTCTGGGGCACACCCAGACCTGGCAGGTCTGAGCAGCTTTAACCTCCTCTCCCAGCTCAGCCTCACTCTTGTACTCACAGGCTCCATCCCCGTGGGACAAATCCCAGTTTGGAGGGGAGGGAATAACTGGGAGCTCCACTCAAAGGAGTTAAACAACACCCAGGGGTGGAGATGTGGGCAATTCCTGCTGGATCTGCTCTCCAAGGAAGTGTTCTGTCACCATGGGTTTATTTAAAATGGGAAGTGAGACAACTTTGGAACCACAAAGATCCATCCTGAAGACAGGAAAAGCCCAGAAATCTCAGACAGAGGAAGATTTGTGCAAAAAGACACACACAGAAAGTCACACAAAAATACACACAAAATATTCAGGCAGAGAGAAACACAGAGATGGGAATGAGATACAGCAGAGAATGTGCTCCAGGCTAATTTTGGGGATGTGGAATAAAAATTGGAATTGTTAAGGATGGAAAATCCCTCTCAGAACCATGGAGTCCAAGCACTGATCCACACAAAGCCCCACTGAGAAAAACACACAGAGAAAGGCACAAAACCACCCAAAAGTCACAGGAACAAAAAGAGACACACACAAAAAGAGTCACACGTGCAGAAAAACTGACACAGACAGAAAGACACAAAGACTGAAAGATTCACACTCACACAGACTTCACATCCTCCAAAAAACTCCCCACTCACAGACTCACACTCCCAAAAACACTCCACACACCCCCAAAAAACTCTCCACTCACACACAGACTCACATACACCCTCAAAAACACTCCACACACCCAAAAAACTCTCCAGACTCACACACACAACACAAAAAATTCCAGAAAGATACACAGAGAAACACACACCCCCAAAAAGATTCTAAACTCACACATAATTTCCTGCACACACAGAAAAACACATTTACAGAAAAAAAACACACAGAAAGGCTTCACACACATCCCAAAAAATATTTCACACTCACACCCAGACTCCCAGAAAAACACCATTCACAGAAAAATACACACACACACCCCAAAAAGCCCCACACTTGTTGGATACTGCTGGGAGCCAGGGAAAAATCAGCCTTGAAGCCTCAAGTTCCTCAGGCTGCTCATGGACAAGAAAATAAAACAATGATTAAACATCTATTAAAGACATAAAAAAGTAATATTTTCTTACAAATTTTTTTTTTTTACGAAAAACATGTTTTCAGAAAAAGTGTTCCCTCCTTAAAGCAATAAACCTTTTCTATTCTGTTTTACACTAATTACCCTACATAAGTGTAGTGTATATAAGTGCATATATAAGTTATATGCAAATAAATATCTTTATTTTTTTATTTATTTAAATAAAGCTCTTTTTGGCTTTAACCCGGTGATTTTGGCACATAAAAGGTTCTGCATTCCCAGTGAACACCAAGCCTCTGGTAAACCAGAATAAAGCTCCCTATTTCCAGGAGAATGGAGGTTTTAAAGGTTGTTTCCCTCTCCTCCCTCCCCACAGCCCCAGGCAGCTGCTGTGAATTCCCTTCTATCAGTCAGAAATCCAAAATATGATTTTAGGGCTCCACTGGCATTTCCTGGATTTCACTGCTATTTTAAGGGCTGCTTTCATGGATTCAGAGTTGGATAATCAATGGTTATCAGGGCAGATTGGGGAAGACATGCAGGGAAAATTCACTTCACCAAGAGTTCAGGCACTTCTGACACTGATTAACAATTAACTCCCCTCCAGTCAGACTCAGAAGTTGATTAACCACTGCATCCTTGATACAGCAAGGAAACAATTCAGGTAAAGAAACCCACATAAACAAGAGTTTTCAAATTCTCCCAGAAGAAAAGAACCCATTTGTAGGAGTTGTTAGAAAGATCCTGAAGGGATTTCCCCTTATCTCCTTTAAAATAAATCCCATTTTCCCCACACAAACCCGTGTTTTACATTGCATCTCCCTGCAGTAGTAAAACCAGCAAACCTGAAGCTTTCAAAGGAACTTTATGGCTGATTTTATAGATTTCCCTGGCCTTTGATGAGCTGCCATTCCAGCAGGCAATCTGTTCTCCTCAGCCCCACCCATTTCCAGGTTGGCTGTGGGAACAGCAGCAGCTGGAATTGTTGCCAAGCATCTCCCATCAGGAAGCCAAATCCCACAAGGATCGGGTCCAAACCCATCATGGGGAGAAATAAAACAGGATGGGAATAAGGCACAGCAGAGGAGCCACTGAGGGAATGGTGCTCCAGGAAATCCAGGGTTTTTTTTTGGGGATGTGGAATAAAGATTAGAAGGGTTAAGGATGGAAAATCTCTCTCAGACCATCGAGTCCCCAAGTGTCACATCCCCAGGGTTTTACATCCCTGCAGGGATGGGGACTCCACCTGAGCACCTTTTTCATGAAGGAATTGTCCCAAAATCCAATTTAAACCTTTGCTGGTGAAGTTTGAGGCTGTTCCCTCTCCTCCTGTCCCTGTTCCCTGGGAGCAAATCCCAAATTCCCCTGGCTGTCCCCTCCTTCAGGGAATTCCAGAGAGGAAAAAGATTCCCCCATCTGCTCCTCACAAGATTTGTGGTTTTTGGATTGCTTTATCCCATATTAACACAGAAATAAATCAGTTTTGTTTCAGCCAGGAGAGTTGAGCCTCCTCCTTCAGTAGCCCCAAATAAGTCAATTTTCTGCATGTCTGAAGCTGGGGCAGAATCCAGTGGTCACTTTTAAAAATAAAGAGAATTCCCATCCCACTGGGAGCATTCTCCATCCAGGGGTTATGGAACAGATCCCAGCCCAGCTGTTCCTCCTCTGCCCAGGAATCAGCTGCTGACCAAAGCAATGTAAATCCTGTGCTCAGCCTGAATCAAATGATCTGGCAAAGCACATCAAGAAAACATCAAAAAGCTACGAGCAGGTGGGGAGATGGAAATGAAGGACACTTGCCACAATCCACACAATTCCTATTCCTGCCATGGTTTGGGGGGATGATCAAATCCCAGAGCAAAATCCTTGATTTAAATGCCCAGTCTGAAATGGAAATACACCAGAACTTTACTCCAGGCTTGCAAAGTTTATTATTTGTTCAGATTTCTTCTGCAGAACAAGTTGCAGTGGGCTCCATCCTGGTGGAGGACAATTTTCTTATGTCCCCCCCCAATCTGCCTCCTGGGAATTGATTTTTAACAGATTTTATACTCAACTTCTGTACCAATTTTAAACAACATTTCAGTCTGCAGACACAGCTGGTGTAAAACAAGTAGCACTAAAACACGACCCTGGTGACAAAACCCAACTGCTCCAGCTCAAATCTCACTTTTACCTGACAAACCCCAGAGGAAACTGAGGAATCCTTACAGTAACAGCTGGGGTTAAAGTGGTGCTTGGATGAAATTTTTTCTGCTTTTCTGTCTAAGGAACAGGAACAGTGCAAGAGTTGTGCTGTGGCTGCTTTTAGCTGTGTTGACTTAAGAAGTGTCTGAAGTGCCAAGTTTCAGGTTTCACCTCTCCAATGTGTCCAGACATGTGGTTTAGCACATTATCCCCAACCACCAGAGCTTTTTTTTTATTTTTTTATTTTTTTTTTTTTTATGGAAGCACTGCAGGAAAATGGGGCATTGCAGTGTCAGGGAAGGCAAATCATCCCCTCCCCAGCCACCATGGATTATCTGGAGAAACACTTCATAAACTGGAAACGTTGCAAGTCACTCTCAAAGCCACAGAGGAAAAAAAAATAAAAATAAAGCACAATTTATTTGTGCTTGAATTGCAGCATCAACCCCTGTTACACTCACAAGGAGACAGTCCATGATCTTATCTGGGGGTGGTTAACCACAGGCAAGGTTGTAAACATGGATTTTACCAGTGAAGACAATCCTGACAATTCAGAGAAGATCTCAGCTCCCTTTATTCTGGCAGCTAAGCACACAAGGAAAAATTCCTTCTGCAATTAAATGCTCTTTTTAAAAGAGTTTATTGTGAAATTGGTTCTCTGTGGTGGTCAAACTACTCCCAAAGCCACGTGGAGAAATGTATTTTTAATAAATACATACTTTGCACTTGGTGGATATTAACTGAGAAAAATAAAAAGGTTTCTATCCACACAGAATAAAGAAAACTTTCTGTGGGAAGAGAGCTACAAATTGAATTTTCTCATCCTCACAGAGGCAACACTAAAGAAAATTTGGATATGGGTTTAAAATCCCCAAACCTTAAAAATGACATCATCTATTCTGAAAAGCCATCAAGAACCCACAGAATTCCACAATTAAAATACCCAGGTGGGATATTAACACCATTCACAGAATCAGAAAAAAAAAAAAAAAAAGCAGTTTAGCAACATTATGAACAAATCTGAGTGATTACCCAGACAGAGCCTGAAACATCCTGGATTTTTGGATTAAACACAACCTGATAACCAACTGCAACACCCCAGCACACAAAGGAATCCACGTGTCCAGTGACATTTTTAGGTGTTTGGACAGCACAGGACAGGTTTTTTTTTAAGGCAGAACAACCCTTAAAACCAGTTCTAAGTGGGGCTGCTCCTTTGTGCTTCCCCTCCCTTTCTATTCCTGCACGGATTTTACAAAGCTCTGACTTCAGCTGCTGACCTGGGGTTCAAACCTGAGCCAGGCTGCAGCTCCTGGGGCAGTTTTTATGGAATGAAAAGAGGAGCAGTGTTTGCCCTGGGATTTTGGAAAAAGGAGGGAAAACACGGCTCCTTTCAATCCCAGGGCAGTCCCACCCCACAGCTGCAACTCCTAAAGGCTTCTCTTGCAAGGAAGGGGTGAGAGTTTGAGGTTTGAAAACCCAAGTGAGAGGTTCAGGTGATCAATTATGGGATGTCCGATGCAGAATGCGCCTTTAAAAAATGCTTTATTTAAAATAAAACAAAGAGAAAAGGCAGTTTAATAAATAATGCAAAAGCTATCACTCACCTTCTCCCACCAGCCTGACCAAAACCCTCTTTGGAAAGACCAAACCCTCAGGTTTTATTGCTGAGGGAGATGTGATAAGGCTTGGAAATGAAGTGGAAAATGCCTTTGATCAGATCAGATCTCTGTCCCAGCTGGCTGCAGTCAATGCACAGAATTCTGATGCAGAAAGACAAACTCTGCTCCTTTCATATGTTACATAACCCAGCAAAAATGCATTTCAAGTATTTGATGTGACTTCAGTTACCCTGTGTGCCTTTTGGTAAAAAAGAAGAGGAAAGAAACTTCTCTGTATCAAAAATCCACATCTCATATTATCCTTTCACAGAGCCTGGGGGGCTCACTGAGTTCTGCCAGGGAAAAATAAATCCTGTGGCACTGAAATATGTGAGCAAAGGCCTTTCTGGGGATTTGAAATGATGTATTTCTCTCTACCTCTGAAATCTGGTTTCAGAGCACAGCAAACAAGACTTTGCCACCAGTTGTTAAACCACCAGGGCATTTCTGAGTCAGGGATTCAAGGCTGCTCCAGCATTCCCTGGGAATTCACAACAGCTCAGGAACTGAGGTTCCCAGTGCTGGCAGGTGGGAGGGATAAATAAATTTGAGGAGTTGGTACAAAACAATCAGGAGTGACTGCAGCTGGGATAAAAAACAATAAAAACAAAAGGAGTTGTTTGATTCTCTACAAATCCATAAATTATATAAATTGCTGTGTCCTGATTTTGAACATTTCATCTGTTTGGGAACAATATCCTGAGTTTGAAGGGATCCACAAGGAAAGGCTGAGGGAGTTGGGAATGTTCATCCTGGAGAGAGATGATTTACAAGGGATGGAGGGACAGGACACAGGGAATGGCTTCAGGATGGGTGGGATGGAATTCCCAGAGCAGCTGTGGCTGCCCCTGGATCCCTGGGAGTGTCCAAGGCCAGGCTGGAATAACCTGGGATGGTGGAAAGTGTCCCTGCCCATGGCAGGGGAGGGATGGGATCAGCTTTAAGGTCCCTTCCAGGTGGGAATGCCCCAAATTCCAGTTTGATTCAGCACAGAGCTCACAGAGCCTGGGGCACTCAGGCAGTGACAGCCCTTCACCTCTGCCCCATAAAAGGAAAAAAAATGCAGATTTTAGCTAAACTAGCAGGTTGGTTCAACCAAAACCTTACTACTCTGAGATTTTACCCACCAGCAGCAGAGTGCAGGTCAAAGGACTGTCCCAGCCCTGCACCCCAAATCTCTCATTTCCTGCAACCAGTGAAGGAGAAATCCTCCTCACAGCACCCTCCTGTCTAATTGTGCTGTAATTATTAACTTCATTTATTGCTTCACTGAAAAGACATTTTCAAGTCTGTGCAGATCAGCTGGAACTCTGCAGCTCCTTGATACCTCATGAATTTTATAAACAACTTATTTTAGGGTTTTCTCCACTAGAGAACAACAGTGCCAATGTCAGTTTTTCAGCCATGATCTCTCCAAATGTGAGAAGAAAGGAAAGGAAAGAGAAAGAGAAAGGAAAGAGAAAGGAAAGGAAAGGGAAAGGGAAAGGGAAAGGGAAAGGGAAAGGGAAAGGGAAAGGGAAAGAAGCCAAATAGTCAATACTGAAATGTTATAGAGACAGTTTATATATATATATATATATATATATATATATATATATATATATATATACACACACACAAATAAATAAAAGCTGAAATAAAGAAACAAGAAAACAAAACATAAAAGCCCACAGCAAAAGTCCTCCTTGAAACTTAAAGAATTTTTCCCTTCTGTGCTGTGTATTTTGAATGTTATCAGACTAGATTGATATCAGGCAGTGTTGCAATAATGTCAGAAAAATAAAATAATTATGAGGAACAGAAAGCAGCCCCAGGCTGGAGTTAGCTGAGCACGGGGAGATTCCCCAGCCCTTACACCCACATGGTGTAAAAACCTGACATCCCAGAGGAGCAGCTGCAGGGCCAGCACCCCCTGGGTTTGCCTGGACATTCTGCTTCCTGGACTTCTGCAGAATCCCTGCTCTTGGGTCTCATTAATAAACCTGAAATTCATTTTTGTATATTTATATAAACACCCTCTGATTTGTCTCTACATCCATGTGAAGCAGATGAGATGCCCTGAACCTTCCCAAAGAGTGAGGCACCACTGTAATCTTAATTTTGGGATTTTTGATGTGTAGGGTTAGTTTGAAAGGATGGGCACAGGATCTGTCCTGGGAGCAAACTCCAGTTTTGGAGCAGCCACGTTTCCCTGGCCAGCTGGGATGCTGCAGCTGAAAATGCTCAGTCCTGAAACAGCCAGGGAGGGGATTATCCTGCAGGAATTACAGAAACAAGGATGAGCCTGGGAAGATGTTTTCACTCCAGCCAGGCACAACAGATGGAGACAGTGAACTTCCAAGGAAAAAGGATGATCCCAGCCAGAAAACAGTGCTGGGACCTGGTGATCTGAAACTAAAAGCCAATGAAAATATGGCCAGAAAAACAAAAACAGACAGGGTCATTTGGTGTGTCCAGCCTGGAGAAAAAACTGAGGGGGGGGATCCCAGTCTGGAGCTTCCTCCAGAGGGACAGCAGAGGAAGAACAGCTGCAGCTGGGCCATGGAATTTTAGGGTGGATTTCAGGGAAAGGCTCTTCCCCCAGAGGGTGCTGGGGCTGCCCAGGGAATGGGAAAAGCTGCCAGAGCTCCAGGAGTGTTTGGACACCACTCCCAGGGTGGGATTTTGGGGTGTCTGTGCAGCACCAGGAGTCAGACCCATGATCCTGTGGGTCCCTTCCAGCTCTGATATTCCATAAAATGGATTTCCTTAGCTGCCACACACTCCAAGCCCACACCTCACACCCCATACCCAAAGCACCAAAACGCCTCAAGTCCAGCCTTAAATGACATTTCAGCTGAACCAGCCCCTGGAAACGAAGTTTGAGGCACTCTGGGGGCACTCGAGGCTCCTGCCTGTGCTTCTCTCCAAAGCTTTTAGCTCCATTTCAGTGAGTTAAGCTGAGCTCTGAATTAGTGCAATTTGCCAGAACAGGTTTCTTCACATCAGGACAAAACCGGGGCAGCATTTTTCCCCCCTCCAAAAAAAAAAAAAAAAAAAAAAAAAAAAGGATTAGATGACTCGAAGTGCTAAGTGCTCCCATCTGCGTGTTTAGACTCCTGAGCAGGGTAATCACCCCCTCCAGGGCACATCCCCAGGGCTGGGAGATAATCTGGTGTCTGTCTGTGCTGCTGAGGAAGGGAGGGTAGAAAAGTGCCCTGGAGCAGCAGGGAGTCACCAGAGGCAGCTCCTGGGATGGCTGCTGCTATTCCAACCCCAGCCACCTTCACCTCTGCACTGTGGCAGGGATTTCAGGGCTGAAAGGTGTTCTGAAGGAATTATGATGCCACTGAAATGTGCTTTGTGCAGGTTTTTTGCCTGTTAAATTGGAAAGAATGGACAAAAATTACATCATCTTGCACTTAAACTGAAGGCAAGTCTGCTCCTAGAATTATTCTTAGTTCTCAATCCATATAAACCAAGATTTCAGTCTTAGCTTCCTTAACATTTGAAATAATCCTATAACTGGGCTACGAGGAAGAGAAACATTTCTTTACAGGAAAACATGGACATTTGGACATAAGAAAGACAACTCTTCTCATAGACACACTAATTTACAGGCAAAATTAATTCAGAGTGTGAGAACAACTCTATTTCAACATTTTGAAGGAGCAGAATGTCCAATCTATTTATACCCAGTGTGTATGCCCAATCTTTCACCCCATTGTTGCAAGGATCTCTTCCCACTTTGTTTTTTAGTGTGTACTCCTGTTATAAAAAAAAAGCAGGATAATGAAGGATTAAAATGAAGGATGGAGTGGATTTTCCCCTGGATTGAGAGCTGGGGAGTGGAAACATTAAATTTAAGAAACCACAATTTCCCTGAAGAGCAGTGAGGGCAGGACTGGGTTCTCCCTCTGCCACCTGCACAGATTCCAGGAGAATTTCTGGCAATGGGATGAGCTTGAAGGGCCCTTCCAACCCAAACTCTTCCAGGATTTTGGGGGTTTTTTAAACACAAAACCTCAGGTTCCAATCCTTTACTGCCCCACTTCCACACCTATAAGATGATATCATCAATGGGGTTTGTAAGTTTATTCCAAGCAGGTTTCAGGCAAAAGTTCAGAAAGCAAAACCCAGCAAAAACCCAAAATGAAAACTATTTTACCCCAAATTTGGTCCTGTAGTTCAAGCCAGGCACATCAAAAAGCCCCAGGCTTCAGGCAAGAAATCCCAATCTCATTTTGTGGGATGGTGGCTTGTGCTCCCTGCTCATGGACACAGCAAGAAAACAAGGAATGCCAAGGCACTGACTTAAAATCATGGAATTCCAGGATGGTTTGGGGTGGAAGGAACCTTGAACTAATCCCATTCTACTCCCTGCTATGGACAGGGACACTTTCCACCATCCCAGGCTGCTCATTTGGCACTGGGAATGACCATCCTGGTGATGTTTATCTGCCAAAAGTCACATGCAAAGCCCAAGTGAAACCTCCTCATTTAGGCTAAAAAGATTCTCCCAGCAATTACTGGGAATATTCCTGCCAACATCACATGCATCACTCAATCCACCTCAATCCTTCAGGAAAGCTGCCACCTGAAATTCCCTCTGAAGTTTATTGGCATGGAGCATCAGAGGTGGATTTTCAGCACTTGTGAGCTGTTGGACATGCACCTCATCCAGGAGGCCTTTGGGGCACACATGGGAATAACAGAAACATTCCTTTCCTTTGAGCCCACAAGATCCAGCCAATGGAGCTGAGGAAGGAATTAAGTATTGAGGAACACAGATTTTTGAAAAAAACAAGAGGGGAATTTTCAGAAGTATCACAATTAATGCAGCTTTTTTTATTTTAATTTTTAATCACAGAATGGTTTGAGTTGGAAGGGATCTTAAAGTTCATCTTCTTCCAAGGCCCTTCTATGGGTAGAGAATCATCCATGGGTTGGGAATCTTCACTTGGTGACTTCTGCTTTCTACCCTGAGTTTGTAACTCCTGATTCTGGACAGGTTCTCCAATGTAATTACCACAACCATAAAAACAGGATACAAGGAAATATTCCCTCTCTCTTCTCTCACACCTGAAATTTGGGAAAATGGAAAACCAAGCAGCAAGAGGTTGGGATAACCTGCCTCAACCTTGAGGTGTCTCCCCTGTAGAGCTCCCAAGGGTGCAGGAAAAGGTGCCTAAAATGGATTTTTTTTTTCCTTGCAGCACCTCAGGGTGCCAATGGCAATCACCTGCCTGACCCAGAGACCACATCCCCCCACCTTGGCCTCCAGACAAAGGGAATTCATCCCAAGTGTCCCCAGGATCAAGCTGGGATCCATGTAAGCTGATTATGGGATCTCCCAGCTGCTGGCAGTGAACATCACTCAGATGTCAAAGCTCAGGGAAAGGCCCTGCCGGGGGCTGGAGGCTGCAGATGGTCCCCTCTGGAAGGGAGGGCACCCAGAGCATGTGGCTGCAGCAGAGCAATCCTCACGCTCTAAGCACTGATTGACTTAAAGCAAGGAAGGCAGGGAGGGAAGAGGGGGAGCTCTGCTAACTGAGTCACTTGTGGGCTGGCTGCAGGAGTGAAATATCACCGTGCACAGGCTGATGAATCACCGAGCTGTGCAACAACCTGGACAACTCCCCTGCTCCGTGCCATAAAACATCCCTGTGCAATTACCTCTGGAATTCACCTGCACTGCAGGTACAGGGTACACAGGCACACAAAACAGGGACACAGCCAGCTCTGAGTTCTCCTCCTCTGAGCTGATCTATCTGTTCTCAAACTTTGCTCTCTGTCAGCACAAATATTTTCATTTTTTTGTCCTTTTCTTAAAAGCTCATCCAAGCAGAGGTGTGACAAGTCACGGGGGAAACGTCAAAACTTAGAGGTTCAAAACTGACCTGAGAAACAGAGATCTCAACACTTAATATTTTATGATTTTAAACAAAAACGTGTTTACTGAGGGAGAGAAACTTGACTCATTCTCTGAGCATCTGGGATTAGCAGCAGGGCATTTCTGGAGGAGGCTGCAGCACATGGCTCTGCAACTGCTGTGATCTCTGCCCGCCTTACCCTCTGACAGATGAGAAATCACACAGTCCATTTTCCTGAGACTGCCCTCAGGAATCAACCAGCTGGCTCCTGCAAACCTTCTATCTGCATCAACCACGTGCACTCCTCAAGCCCAGCACTGTTTTCATTCCCTGCATCGGCAGAGCACCCAGAGCCTCACACAGAACTGAGCCCTCAGTGCCCAGGACCCCCAAAATCCCCCAGAACACTGCTGCTTGTTGTCCCAAGGGATTTACAGCCTGATCCAGCACAAGGATATGCAGCTGGATATCTGGAATAGGTTCCAGGAGCCTGTGTCCACTCTGAAGAAAAACACCACGCTGAAATCAGCACTTTTCCACCCTGCCAGGGCCAGCCCAGCACCTGCTGATGTGCTTTTATAGGATCACAGGATGGTTTGGGTTGGGAGGGACCTGAAACATGTCCCAGCCATGGACATGGCACATCATGGCACCTCCCACTAGCCCAGGCTGCTCCACACCCCATCCAACCTGGCCTTGGACACTTCCAGGGATCCCCCACCCTCCCAGCCAGGAATTCCATCCCAGTACCCCATGTAGCCCTGCCCTTATCCAAAACCCCTCTGCAGCCTTCACGGTGGGCAGCTTGTATTTCCCACTCAGTTTTTGCTGCACTAAGTACATTTTTGTGGTGCTCTGTCACTTCCTACGCTGAAGCCCCACTGCTAAAGAGCCCGAGGTTGGCGTCCACACCTGTGGAACACGGAGCCCAGCTCTTTTTACAGCTCTATAATCATCAGGAGCTGTGTAATAACTGCACTTTTACGAGGGAACTGTTAAACACAGCCTGGGAATCGGGTCCCAGGCACCTGACGCTGCACACCCAGCTCTTCCCACAGCCTGGCTCCTCCTGCCAGTGCCACAGCGCTGGGGACATCCTGATTTTGGTGACACCTCCTGCTTCCTGAGTGGCTGAGGACACCTGGGTTTACGTGCCATGTTCTGCTCCCCAAAAACAGCCAGGGCTGGAGACACCCTGATTTTGGTGCTCCCTCCTGTTCCCCAAAACCAGCAGGACTGGGGACACCCTCTTTTGGTGCCACATTGCACTCCCCAAAAGCGCTGGGGCTGGAGACATCCTGATTTCAGCGACACTTTCCACTCTCCGTGGGGCTGGGGACACCCAGATTTTGGTGCCACTTCCCTCTCCCCGTGGGGCTGGGGACACTCTGATTTTGTTGTCATTCCGCCCTCCGGTGTAGCTGCGGACCCCCAGATTTCAGAGCCACTTTTCCCTCTGGCGGGGCTGCGGACACCCAAATTTTGATGCCACTTCCCTCTCCCCGTGGGGCTGGGGACACCCAGATTCCTGTGCCACCTCCCACTCCCTGTGGGGCTGGGGACACCCAGATTTCAGAGCCACTTCACCCTCCGGTGTGGCTGGGGACACCCAGATTTTAGTGTCACTTCGCCCTCCGGTGTGGCTGGGGACACCCAGATTTTGGTGTCACTTCGCCCTCCGGTGTGGCTGAGGACACCCAGATTTTAGTGTCACTTCGCCCTCCGGTGTGGCTGGGGACACCCAGATTTTGGTGTCACTTCACCCTCCGGTGTGGCTGGGGACACCCAGATTTTGGTGTCACTTCGCCCTCCGGTGTGGCTGAGGACACTCAGATTTTGGTGTCACTTCACCCTCCGGTGTGGCTGGGGACACCCAGATTTTAGTGTCACTTCGCCCTCCGGTGTGGCTGGGGACACCCAGATTGTGGTGTCACTTCACCCTCCGGTGTGGCTGGGGACACACTGATTTTGGTGCCACCTCCCTCTCCCTGTGTGGCTGGGGACACCCAGATTTTGGTGCCGCTTTGCTCTCCCTCTGAGGCTGCGGACACCCAGATTTTGGTGCCAATTTGCTCTCCCAGTGGGGCTGGGGACACAGATTTTGGCGCCACCTCCCCGTGCCCGCTCCCGCCGGGGCTCAGCATCACCCCGAGCCCGCTCCGCGTTCCCCTCCCGGACCCTTCCCGCACTCACCCTCCGTGCCGGGACACCGGGACAGGGGGACACAGGAGCAGAAGGACAGCAGGACACAGGACAGCAGGACACAGGACAGCGGGCTGCTCCCCGGCCGTGCGGCGGGGCGGGCGCGGCAGGCGCCGGGGCGGAGCGGGCGGCTCGGACACGCCGTGCCCGCCCCGGGGCGGTGGCACCTGCGGGCAGGGCGGGACCCGGACACCTGTGGGGAGCCAGGGGGAGCTTCCCGAACCTCCCGGGGCTCCCTGAAACCCAAACCACCCCCACACCCCCTCCCCGCCACCCACGCGTCGGTTTTCCATCGGAGCGCATCCAGGTGACCACCGGGGATCTTCATCCCGTGCTACCGAATTTCCTCATTTTAGCAGAAATACAGCGTCCCTCGGGGTCGGCTCTGCTGGGAGATAAATTTAAAGTGTTTCATTTTGAGCTAAGAAGTGTTTGAATCAATTGCTGCAGCCTTGCGGTGAGTATTTTTCTAGGGATGCAGCTCCCGTTCCTTTGTTTTCGCTGCGCTCTTGCGAAAGGTGGATCTTGGAAATGGATACAGTAATTTGTGCTGTTTTCATAGAGTTAATTAACTGCTGCAATCCCACATTCCCAAAACGAAATTGTAGGGATCCACTTGCAAACAGTCTGCTCTCTAATTGAGTTCATCCTCCAGGCATGAGCTTTATCGGGGAGATCTTGAAAGGTGAGTGTTTTTTTGACTCATGGAAAAAGCTCTGGCACCCTGCGGTGTTTGCCTTCCTCTGCAGGACTTTTGGGGAATGGTTGGACTTCCCATCTGCTCTCCTTAATATAAACCATCTACCCTGGAAAGCCTCTTCTTACCGGGTGGAGCCATCCTCATCCTGCAGGAGCTTCTCAGAGGGTGAGGAAGTGCCTCTAATGCACTGATCCCAAAATGGATCACAATCCAAAATTTATACTTAATTTTTAATAATCGACTCCAAATTTTACTGGATTGATTTCTAAGTCTGCTTATGTTTTTATGGTGCAAAAACCACATAATCCTCATTAGGAGTCTATTCAGCAGCAAAAAAAAAAAGAGCAATCCATTCCTACAGAAACCTTGGGATAGCCAGAATTTGCATTGCTGAGGAGAAAAGTAATGATTTAATTGAGAAATGCTCAGAGTAATAATTACTGGAAATAAGCTGTTCCTAAAGCTCCCAAGTATGACTTTAGGTAAGTGGCAAGGACACAAGAACTTCTACTCCATTACATGAAGTGAGTGTAATATTCCTTTAAAAATGAAAATACATGCACAGGGAAAGTGGGAGAGTCTCCCTACCATCCTCCAGGCTAATGAAAAAAGAGGAGGGAGAAGGAATATATCCATGGAGAGGCAGTAGAGATGATTAAATTATTTATTAAAAAAATTTAAAATTCTGCTGGGTGACTGGGGAATGAACACAAATCCTTTAATTAGTGCCCCTGGATCCCTGGAAGTGTCCAAGGCCAGGTTGGATGGGGCTTGGAGCAACCTGGGAGAGTGGAAGGTGTCCCTGCCCATGGCAGGGGTGGGGCTGGATGGGCTTTAATTCCAAATCTGGGATGGGATGGGATGGGATGGGATGGGATGGGATGGGATGGGATGGGATGGGATGGGATGGGATGGGCTTTAAGGTCCCTTCCAGCCCAAACCAGTGTGGGATTTTATCACTTTGGGAATGACTTTGTACAGGAGGAAAGCTGAAATCCAGAGCGTGGCCTCGTTCCACTTTGGAGCATGATTCCACTGGATGGGTCACTCATGGAATCAGGGAACATCCTCAGCTGGAAGGAACCCACAGAATCATGGATCCAGCTCCATGACACCCCAAAATCCCACCCTGAGCATCCCTGGGAGCGGTATCCAAACGTTCCTGGAGCTCTTGGGAATGTTCCCATTTTCTGGGGAGCCCCAGCAGCCTCTGGGGGAAGAACCTTTCCCTGCCACCCACCCTAAGCACGCCCTGGGTGCTGTCCCTTGCCCTGCCCCGTGTCACACCAGGCCCACACGGCAGAGTTCAGTTCAGTTTTATTTTCCACTGTAACGGATTTCGAATGATACATCATGCAGTCTGCCAGTGTATCCATCCATCTCCACAGAACTTCAGCACGAAGATAAAAGACTTCTCTCCACGGGCTGGGGGGAGGAGGAGGGTTCAGGTCTGCTATTGAGAGTTTAATACAGTTCAGCATCATTTGATGCAATGGCAAAAAAAAAAAAAAATTTCCCCTTGTTACCAGCAAAACGCGTCCACCATTTATTTCTTTTTTTTTGTTTGGTTTTCTTTTTTTTTTTTTTTTTTTTCTCCTAAATTGAACACTACTGTAAAGATACATAGAGCCCAGAGATACACATCTGCAGTACACGTTACACACTTTACAGAGGAGACAGGGAAAGGTACAGAATGCCATCCCGCACAGCGGATGGGGCCGGGGCGCGGTTCCTGCAGGCACAGACAGGACACAACTCAGAGCAAGGGGAGATTCAGATTATCCTGACCATTTCTTTCCCTTTTTTAACCCCCTTTCCATGGAGGAGTACTTCAGTCGTGGTTGTGTGAGGTATTTCTCCTCCAGCAACGGGAAGCTGATGAGCCCTTTTCTTTTGGACTTTCGTCGCCGTCAAATAAAATCAAGTTCAAGTTAAAATTCTTGATTTTGTTTATTTATTTTTTTTTTTTAAGCCTTAGGGCAGGGTTGGATGGGATATTGGGAAGGAATTCTGTGAGGGTGGGGAGGCCCAGAGTAGCTGTGGCTTCCTCTGAATCCCTGGAAGTGCCCAAGGCCAGGTTGGATGGGGCTTGGAGTAACCTGGAATAGTGGAAGGTGTCCCTGCCCATAGCAGGGTGTGAAATCAGCTGATCTTCCACCCAAACCATTCCATGACCCTACAATTTATAAAGATTTCAGGCAAATGTGGCTCTTAGTCCATCAGGCTTTATAAAGTGAAATTGAAAAGCTGCTCAAGGCTCTGTGGGCAGGAACTGTTGTAGCAAAAACTTTTTTGGTGACTTATTTTTAAGTTTTCAGGATAATCCAACTCTCACCCTTGTTGGCTTTAATACAAAACTTAAAAATGCATCAGCTAAGGTTTTTCCAAGCTTAAAACTTTCCTTGCTTTCCAGAAAACAAGTCGATGAAACGTGAACTCAAGGACAAACACAAGATATTTGAACATATCATTAAGAAAAGCTCAAGTGAGCCAGAAATACTTTTCAATTACTAGCAAAAAGAACAATATGCACTTTAGTTCCATCTGAAATCCGTTTTCCATTCAGGAATGGTATTTCCACCCCAATTTGTCCCATGCATGACATTTTTGAGATGTGAAATTTCATTTGCGCTGTACAAACCACAACTTTAAAAATGAGCCTGGAATAAATAGAACACAACACTCAAAGAGCAAAGAAAGGAAGATGGGGTCAGGAAACAGCAAGAGACAGGTTCTGATCCCTGCAGAGCAGATGTGTGGTTTTCCTTTCCAGATATAAAATGTGAAAGCTTTAAAAATGGTACAAAAGTTGAATATACAACACGCCATACAAACTGAAGTTGCCTAATTAAAATAGGCTCCAAAAATAAGAATCGATACAAGCAGAGTATGTTCAGCTGAGAATTCAACATCTCCAATTATCAAATACCTCAGGTATTTCATTTTGAGGATTTTAGCCTAAGGCATCTGTGGGACATTGCTGAAATTCCTGCTGCAGTGTTGGTGTAGAAGGGAACTTGGAGAAATTTCGTCGTTTTGCTGCTGGTGGCACTGACTGGCTGATCAGCACCAGCACGAGGAAGAGATGTCCAAGTTCCCTTCTCCCTCAAGCTGCAGGGAGCTGGCACAGCTGTCCCCCCAAAAATTCCTGGTGATGCACCTTTTTGTTGTCATGAATGCTGCATTTACAACAGAATTCCATACCAAACTCTGAGAGACACAACAAAAAATTAGCATACAGTACAAAAACCTTCGACAGCAAATAAGCTTGGGATCTTTTCCTAGAACCAAAACAAGAGGATTATTAATTCCTAATAGAAACCTCAGCTCTGAGCAGCTGGTAAGATAGCACAGAGTAGTTCTGAGTTAGTGATTTTATTAAAGATTGCATATGGCAAGTTCACAGTTCATTCTTCTGGCAGTGCACATGCATGTAACGAAAGAAAATATAAAAAACTTTGGAAAATACAAAATAAATTAAATACATGCAAATCTGCAACTTCATTAAATATGTTTAGCAAAATGCTCTCCCAAAATAGTGCAACATTAAAAAAAAAAACAAAAACAAAAACAAAAAAACAAAACCAGTTAAATTAAGTTCAACTTACTTTGCAACACCCTAATTTCAGTAGAAAAAAATATCTAAAGTCAACTCACAATCTTCCAAAACACTCTATGGAACTGAAGAGTTCTACACCTACACATTCAGAAATTAAAAAAAAAAAAAAAATCCCAATCGATCTCAAATTAAAGAAGAGCAAAAAGAAGACCAGAGGGCTACGCTTGGCCGGAGCCTTCCTGGAATTCCAATTTCCTGGAGTCCCACCTGCCCCAGGAGATGTGGAGGGAGGAGGAGGAGGAGGAGCAGCACCTTCTGCCTGCCAGCAGAACTTTCCCAGAGCAATTCCAGTGCCCCCTTGCTGGGAAGATTGAAATTTGCTGTCTGAGAGATCCAAGGAAGGCTTTTCCTTCCCTTCCGTAGGATGAGTGGATATGGTGGCTTGGAAAGACATTCCCTTCCCCTGGCAATGTGCTCCTCACATCCCAGCAAAAAAAAAAAAAAAAAAAAAATCCCAAATTTGGTCTGCAAAGGACAGCTCGAGTGTGCAGCTCTCACCTCCTTTTGGATTTTTTGAAGGGAGGGTTTGGAGGATTTTATTTTCCTTTGTTCCCTCCGGGATGTGAATTCCGGTGTGAACAGATCGGGGCTTGTCTGGGGAAAGGGGGAGGAGGGAGATGCTTGTTGGATTTTCCAAGGCAAGATTTCCACAGCATTCTGAAATCCTTCAAAAATTCCTAGGGAACAACTCTTACAAACATGTGGCTAAGCCATCCCTTTCCAGGAAAACTCACCACTGTAGGGAGAACTACAAGGAAACAGGAGCTTAATTTTAAAACAGGTCACACAGATAAATTCATGGAACTACCAAACTTCAAATCCTAGGTCTATACTAACAGATTTCTCTGCATCCCATTTGTTCTTTACCAGGTACTGCAATAAAGGTTATTTTACACAGTCCAAAGATTTTTTTTTTTTTTCTTTTTGTGTTTTAAATCAGGATATTACAAATGCTTCTTTGGGGAAATTTCCTTCTGAAAATGTTAAGCAGTAAAATTAAACCACATAGCAGCACATTTTCATCCCCTAAAAATATAAAATAATATGTATATTATACAGGAAATCAGTCATGACAGAGCACAATCACCTGCCTTTGATGGCACTTGGTCATTGAATAATTAATTCCTCGATGCCAGAAGTTGAGAATTACTGATGCCAATGGAGGACTCGGGAAAAAAAAACAAAAAAAACCAAAAAAAAATCACTCAGAGTGGAGAAGCCCCAACCTAAGCAGCGCCAAGGGCTCGTGGAATTCGGAGTGGCAGACTCCCTATCGTCCTTACTGAGGTGGGAATGGTCCAGAAATTGTACAAGGATCTGGAGGAGCTGAGCCGGACACTTCTGTACACGTGGAGATCCTACGAAGCTCGGAGTACCTGGAGCCGTGGGAAGCGCAGGATGGGCAGGACGTGGTTGGAGAGGGGCAGAAAAAGAAACTAATGTGGCTTAATGACAGTCCTTAACATGCTAAGTGGAACTGGCCTGCCAGAGAGAGCGAGAGAGGGAAGGACAATTAGTGGGTTTGGGGGGATTAGAAAGCAGAGCACCCAAATGGGGTGAGCAGCAAGCAAAGAAATGAATCCACAGCCACATTTTGAAAAAATACAGAATTTGAGTCTCACAAAATGAGCCAATTCCTGATGGAATTCACTCTCTGCCGCCTATAGCCTGGAATTATGCCACCCCCAAACACTTATCTAAAGGTCTCACTTTTTTTTCCCCTCCTTTTAATTTTCTGTTCCTTTAATGGGATTTTTCTCTTGGCTCAGTGCATGTGCTGAAGAGCTGGTGTGAGTTTGTCTCGTTTATCCCATGTAATAAGGGAGGAAAGTAACAGCAGCAGAGTTTGAAAGTTACAAATCAAAAGGGTGAAAAAATTCAAATTCAAACCAATCCTTTTGTTCTCTGTCTCCTGACAGAAATCTTTTCCTGATACATACACACACATATAAAATAAGTGTTTACAGAAATACCTAAAATATTTAATCTACAATATCATGATAATATGATAAAAATATACTTTACAATTTTATATATGCAGATAGACAAGCACATTTTATTAAAACCCATGCTTCTTTCTCTTCTATCTGCTGGGTTAATCAATCATAACCACTGACCAGTCTGACAGCACTAAGTGCCTTCTATCTTTATGGTGAATAATGAATGAACACAAGATAAATCTCTCCTCAGCAAATGTTGAAATAGGGACCTCAATTTCATTTCTCTGCTGTTAAATGACTATAAAAGAAAGTTTTGTTCTAGTTCCAGCTGGAGAGAACTGCACCATTCCAAAGCACTTCCTGCAGAGCACAGGAATGTCTCAACAATAATCAGGAAATAATCTGGATGAAGTTTTCCCTGCACTGGTAGGACCCTTATTAACACCCTTACTCAGAGCCCTGGGTTTCCATCCCAGCTCAGAATTCAGATTACTCAGATACTCCCAACTTTGGCAGCCAAATAGTTGGAATTTACCAATATTCTTAACCAAAGGACCAAAACTGAGGAGAACTGACCTTCTCCAATCCCTTCCCAGCCTTCCTGGACTACACCTTCCACATTTATTTCTGGATGTGTGCAGAAAATCTCCAGCACACTGTTGAAATGGTTTCATTCCAACCTTCAGGGTTGCCATTTGGTTTTCAGATTTTTCCTGATTTTTCCCAGAGCCCCCAAGTCTGTAACTTTATCCAGTTTCTCCCAAGATATTCCATCTTCTTTTTCTCCAGCCTCGTTTTCCCTGGTGCTCCTCTGCAACATGGCCTGAACCTGCTCATCTCCACAGCCCTCAAATCTAAACCTCAGCATCTGAAATACCTGGTGAATATTTTATGCCTCCTGATTGCTTTTCCTTGACTTCCACAGTCCTGTCTTGTTATTTCAAACCCATCTAGTTTGAAGTGTGGTTATTTTATTGATACTTTTGATTAATCTACAGTTGTTCACTTGACATGTGTGGCCTGTTTGAATCTGACTCTTCGTTTCAGTGCAGTTAGTGAATTAAAGGTGCATTTATTTGGGGCAGGTGGCAGCTTTTTCCCCTCAGAGTAGGTGTTCCAAGAAATGTTTAGGAATCTTTGACAAGGCTCTGTATCCCACTCTTTGCCAGGTCACAGAGGTGAGAATGCAATGAAGCACAGGCACCTCATTCCTGAGGTGGAAAAGCCAATTTCAGACCAGAATGGACAAAACCACTCAGCAAAGCCTTGCCCTAATTTATCCACAGAGGAAATATTTGTTGCTGGAAGCTCATGGCAAACACAATGAGCAGGAACAATCCCCCAGCACAATAACAACTTGAGTGTGGCGTGATGGAT
Source organism: Oenanthe melanoleuca (assembly GCF_029582105.1). NCBI lineage: Eukaryota > Metazoa > Chordata > Aves > Passeriformes > Muscicapidae > Oenanthe > Oenanthe melanoleuca. The sequence goes on along the minus strand of NC_079341.1, from coordinate 35,162,337 downwards.
GCTTGGCATGCAAGCCTGACATGAAACATTCCCAAAAAAAAAAAAGCTAAAAACACCCAAGAATGCCTCCAGGAGATCACAGACCATGGAGAGAGTCCTGAGACAGAATTAATCCTCAAGGAGGGCAAAAAGCCAGACTTGGAGGGACAAGTTTTTTGTCCCCAGGCTGCTTTTCACAGCCACTCGCTGCCATCTGGCTCTTGGCATGTCTGTGGCAAAAAGTCATCATCTCAAATAATGCAGATATAAAATCTCTCCAATAATGAGCATTTAAAGAAAGAAATGGGAGGGTGGAGTCCATGGAACAGTCTCCTGGGAATATGCTCATCTTTTGCTTAGGAGAAACCCTCAAGCCCTGGCAATTAATGTAAAATATTTAGGGTTTGGTTTTTTGGTTTTTTTTAATGAAGAGAACTAAGAGTGCAAAGTGTGCCCAATGGTGACACTCAAATTTGGAGATGTCTCTTGCTGCCACTGACAGCTGCTCTACCCCTATCCCAGGCTGGAATATCCTAACAGGGAAACACACCCATGGTACAGAAAGCAGAACTTGATGCTGGCAGGAGGAACCTCTGGAACTGTAATTTTACTGCATGAGTTTCATACCTCTATGTGTGAATTTTGGTCCAGATATACCAAAGAGCAGCTTTTTAAAAAAAATTAAGTGCTAAATCATTAAAATAAAACCTCTCCTCAGCAGCTGGCAAAGCCTCTTACAGGCACTCAGTTGAAGAGTATTGTAATTATCAGCAAACAACTACTAAAAACAGAAAAAAAGAAATAACAAAAATCAAGATGAAATGCAAGTGAGTGATGAGTGGGAGAAGAGGTGAGCACGTTGCTGTGGCCTTACCTCTGGTTTATTTGGTGCTGTGGTAGTAGCTGGAGTTGGACATCCCTCCCCCTCGGATGGCGTGGACGGCCGTCGGAGACGACGCTGGGTAGTGACCGGGGCGGATGGGCTTGGCTGCAGAGGGGAAGGAGGCACCAAACAAGACATTTTAACTTTCACATTTCAGCTTTCCACCTCCCCTTCTCCTCCAAGGGAAGCCCCATTGTTTCCCAGCTCAGAGCTGTGCTTGGCAGCGTGGTTTCTAACCCTGTGTAGAACACTCCCTGCCTTGGCCAACAACAAATACACCCATTTTCCTGCTGGCAGATCCTTTTTCCTGCTGGCAGAGCTCTTCCACATTCCCATGGAATTATGGATTATGGACTGTCTAACAGCAGAGGGAAGTCACTTGGTGGGTAGTGAGACACTTTTAATGTCTAATTTACACCATTCCAGAAGATTCAAGACAAAACTTGGATGGCTCCCTACAAGAGGAAGCATTCAGGAGGTGACACTTTGTGCAGTGTGATTTTCCCTCAGGATTTAATACCCCAGTATTGTCATCTCCATCTAAACCTTTAGCAATTCTCCTTGAGCAATCCCAACAAATAATTTCAAGAATTGCCCCCATTCCTCTGTGCTGTGCACGCATTACATTGTGCCTCGGAAATATATCAATATCTGAATTACAAAGGAAGATTTTTTTGGAATTAAATCACATACAGGAGTAATCAGGGGGAAAAAAGAGGAAGGGACAAGGTCCAGAAAGGCAAGGAAAGAATAAAAGCAGAGAGAGAGTGTGTGGGGGGAGGAGGAGGAAGAAAGTGAGCGACTAATTTAAGGAGACAAGTTTTCAGGTCACTAGAAGGGCACACAAGACCCATTATGCCCTTTATTTACCCAGTGGAGCAGCACAGCCTCTTTCAACTCAAGGCGGGGCAGATTCCATTAAAAAAAAAAAACCCAAAAAAAACCCCGAGACCTTTGAAAATTCCTGGAAGCAACCCCTGTGTTTTACTCCCTCCACTCAACCCCCAGCCTGAAGCACGTGGGCAGCCCCATTAGCTCCATGTCCTCACCAATTTGGGCAGAGTGTGCTCTCCTGGCCATGTTTTTGGCTCTCACGGCCTCCTTAATGCGATCCACCTCCTGCTGGTAGCGCTTGCGGTCGCGCATGGCATTCTCCTTGGCCTCCTTCAGTGCACTCTCCAGGGCCTTGACTCTCTCTGCCGTAGCTCGAAGGCGTTTCTCCAGCTTAGGAAGCTCGCAACGAAGATCTGCATTATCACGTACCAGCTGCGGGGAGAGCGGGGCGGAAATAAAGGGAGGTTAAAAGAAAGGCGGGGAAAATCTGCTTGGAGAAATGGCGGGGAAAATCTCCTCAGAGGAATGGTGGGAAAAATCTCCTCACAGGAATGGTGGGGAAAATCTCCTCAGAGGAATGACAGGAAAAATCTCCTCACAGGAATGGTGGGGAAAATCTCCTCAGAGGAATGGCGGGAAAAGTCCCCTCAGAGAAACGGAGGGAAAATCTCTTCAGAGAAATGGCGGGAAAAGTCCCCTCAGATGAATGGTGGGAAAAATCCCCTCAGAGGAATGGCAAAAAGTGTTTCCTCAGAGAAATGGCAGGAAAAATCCCCTCAGAGAAATGGTGGGAAAAATCTCTTCAGAGAAATGGCAGGAAAAATCTCCTCAGATGAATGGTGGGAAAAATCTCCTCAGAGGAATGGCGGGAAAAGTCCCCTCAGAGAAATGGCGGGAAAAATCCCCTCAGAGGAATGGCGGGGAAAATCCCCTCAGAGAAATGGCGGAAAAAGTCCCCTCAGAGAAATGGCAAAAAGTGTTTCCTCAGAGGAATGGTGGGGAAAGTCTCCTCAGAGAAATGGCAGGAAAAATCCCCTCAGAGAAATGGCGGGAAAAATCCCCTCAGAGAAATGGCGGGAAAAGTCCCCTCAGAGAAATGGCGGGAAAAGTCACCTCAGAGAAATGGCGGGAAAAGTCACCTCAGAGCAATGGAGGGAAAAATCCCCTCAGAGAAATGGCGGGAAAAGTCCCCTCAGAGAAATGGCGGGAAAAGTCCCCTCAGAGCAATGGAGGGAAAAATCCCCTCAGAGGAATGGTGGGAAAAGTCCCCTCAGAGCAATGGAGGGAAAAATCCCCTCAGAGAAATGGCGGGAAAAGTCCCCTCAGAGAAATGGCGGGAAAAATCCCCTCAGAGAAATGACAGGAAAAATCCCCTCAGAGAAATGGCGGGAAAAATCCCCTCAGAGAAATGGCGGGAAAAATCCCCTCAGAGGAATGGCGGGGAAAATCCCCTCAGAGAAATGGCGGAAAAAGTCCCCTCAGAGAAATGGCAAAAAGTGTTTCCTCAGAGAAATGGTGGGAAAAATCCCCTCAGAGAAATGGCGGGAAAAGTCACCTCACAAGGAGGAAAAGGAGAAAACGCCACTGGTTGCTCTCCATGTCTCATGTATTAAAATTAAACAGAAATTAATGTAAAAATCTTAGTTTAAAGAAAAATTTAGAACGTCCTGAATAATGGACACACAAGGTCAAAAGAAAGTGGCAAAAATCTCCTCAGAGAAATGGCGGGAAAAGTCGCCTCATAGGAAGGGAGGAAACGCCACTGGTTGCTCTCTACACCACATGTACTAAAATTTAACAGGTTTTTTCCAGAAATTAATGTAGAAAATGTTAGGTTAAAGGGAAATTTAGAATGTTCTGAGCTGGACAAACAAGGTCAAAAGAAATGGGAAAAAAATCTCCTCAGAGAAATGACATGAAAAGTCGCCTCACAAGGAGAGAGAAAACACCACCATGCTCTCCATATGTCATGGACTAAAATTAAACAGGTTTTTTTCCAGAAATTAATGTTAAAAATCTTAGTTTAAAGAGAAATTTCGAATGTCCTGAGCTGGAATGGACACACAAGGATCAAGACCAGCCTCTTACCCCACACAGGGCACCCCAACAATCCCACCCTAAGCTCAGTTTTACTCACAAAATTCTCTTGTCTGGCTGAGGAGTGATATTCATTTAATTGTCCAGAAACATAAAAAAAATTCCAGTGTTTATTTCATTCAGCAATATTCCATAGGGCTGATCCTAAGAGATGAGGACTCCAGGACCAACCCTGCCATTGCAGAGTGCCTGACAGCCAGATTTGCTTCTCTACACTTCAAAAACTGCAGCAGAAACTCTACATCTCCTCAGAACACAGAAGTCTCCAGGGTTTTACAAATCTTTGATCACCTCATTATTTTAAAATAATAATTCTGAATATATCTTACAGACAACACCAGGGATCACCCCAAATCCATCACTTCCAGTGGTTCTGATGTGTTCAGCTTTGTGTTCTCTACTCAGCCATGTGGGAAAACTGGGAACCTCACTAAGAAATCACTTTTAGACCTTTAACTACAAATATAATGATTATATGCTTTAAATTCGTGCACTTCCTGAATTTAATATAAACCTAAGTGAGGTCTATCAATTATACAAATCACATCTGGCTTCCCATGCAGCAAGAGAGGATTGATTTTTAATAAACACAAAACTGATGCAAAGGGGCAGAAAATCCAGCACAATTTCTACTGAACAGATTACACCACTGCTGGAAGCCAATAGAAATCTGCTCCAAAGGAATGACTCTTTCTTTCCTGGATTAACAACCACATTAATAATACAGCAAAGCAACAGCATGTCCTGACATTCACAGGTTGTTCAACAATCAGAGCATTTTACACCTGCTGGGTCAGGCTTAGTGCTGGAGAAAAACACAAACAAGCTAAAAAAAACCTTGTCACAATGTGCTTTTTGTGTAAGTGCTGAACCCTTGTTGTGTGAAATTGTTATGATACAAAATCCAAGCAGGATGGTATCAAGTCCAATGTCACTTTTCTCTCTAAGTTTCCTACAAGATATGAATTCCAAGTTGATTTTGGGTAAATACACACTAATGAGAGCTATAAAAATCCACTTTTTAAACCCAGCAGATGCATGAAATGAGTACAAAAAAAAAAAAAAAAAAAAAAAAAAAAGGCAAAATGGTGAAAAAAACCCACTTTGAACATGTCCCAGTTTCCACATTTAGAAAGTAGGTCTTTAAACCATCTGTTCCCTGGGAATCTCAAAACCTCAGATCTTAGTGGACACTTGTCACAGTGCAGCATTTCCTGCTCTTCTGGCTCTTCTGCAGGAATTATTAAAGCAAATCTGGGAGTGTGGGTCACTAATTCAGCCTCAGGAGAGTGCAGTGCACAGTGTTACATCACTGCTCAAAAAAGAAATCCAAACAGCTTTTGTGGGTTGTGCTGTTTGCTTGAGCAGTGGGACACAGCTCCAGCATAGTGGGAGAGGAGATTTTTTGGGAGAAATTCTTCCCTGGGAGGGTGGGGAGGAAATTACCAACCTCAGCAGCCCAGAGAGGAGCAGCTGCACAGAAAACCCAATTCATTGTTTTTATTGAAAACTCTGCTGGTTGAATCCTCTCCAATCACCTCTGAGCAGCTTCAGGCCAGCAGTCAAATTGAGGATGCACAATCCATCCAGAAAAGAGCTATATTTATCTATTTCCTAGTGCCCAAACAGATCTATTTTCACAGAAAAATAAAATAAATTAATTTACAACATTCCTAGAAGTACAGGGAGTGGGAAGAAGCTCTAACTCCTAATGGCAAGGAGTTCAGTGGGCACCTTTTCCTCAGACAGCACAGGCTACCTTCCAAAATCACCCTTGCAAATATTAGAAAAGTGCATTTTTTGATGGAGGAAGGGAAGGAGGGAAGGAGGAAAAAAGGAGAAAAAGGAGGGAAAGGGAGCCTTTACCTGTTTGTGAACCTTTGTAAGTTGTTCCAGGTTGTTCTCAAGAAAGGAAATTTTCTGCTTCTGCGCAGCGCTTCCACCTCCATCATCACTGTCCAGTTCAACACTCTGCACACAAAATTGCAGCACTCAGCAAAGCCAGGCACAAAGGCAACTCACCAAAGGCAGAAAAGTCTTACAGAGCCTCAAATTTAAGAGAAATTATTTTAATTCTTCGCTTGATATTTAGGAATCACATTTTCCCTTACATAAAAAACCCCCAAGCTATTTTTACTGAACAATTATGGAATCATGAATAAGAAAATCATGTAACACTAAATAATTTCTGAAGCTCATCATCTCTGAGAATTTTGCAGCTGAACTGCATGAGTTCATTTTCCTCAACCACCAACATTTTCCTGATCAAATTAAGACCAAATAAAAGCTGATAAAAATCACAACAGCTTTAATCTTGATTCTCACTGCTACTAAAAAAGACATTATCCCATTTTGTAACTGCATGCACTAAAGGCTTCCAGCTAATCACAAGAATACTGCAAGAAAAGGAGAAGATTTGGATTGAAGAGAGCAGAGTTTTACTTTTTTAACACGGGTGGTAAGATCCTGGACAAAAAGTTTGCGCAGATTGTGAAGAGTCTGAAGCTCCCTTGCCTGGAATAAAAATAACAAAACATGAATTATTTTTAAAAGCACAAATTACTAGGATATAGCAGATGCTCTGGTGTAAAAGTTCTCCTTGGATATGAGTTGGTAACAGGAGAAAAGAACTCTGGATTCTCTCTCTAGGAATCACATTGGCCCAAAGTGAATGCCACAAAATATCCAGCCCCAAAACCACACTGAAGAGGCCAATTCCTCCAAAACTGGTCAGAACAACCTTTTAAAATTTTAATTTATGTAGTTCAAAGCTGTTTACTCAAAAATTGAAATATATATCACCAGAATATACAGGTACAGTGGGAAAAGCTGAATTTTTAAAATGTAATTAAGACCTACCACTGTTTCCTCCAGTCCTTTAAGGTCTTCTCTTGCTTGTTCCCTTTTATCATTAAGGAGTCTGGAAAGATCACAACATGGAACACAAATCAATCATAAAAAACAAAGGAGAATCAACCAACATCCACCTGGAGCAGCACATCTGCAGGTGGCAGCAAATTATACATCTCTAATTAAGCTTTTGACTGCCCCAAATATCCAGTTTTATCACGTGGAAGGGCTGAGTCACCACCTCCATATTTGTGTCCACACATGGGATTTTTCTCTCTCATTTCCAGGAAAGGCTTTTACTCAGACATCTGATTTAAAATCCCCAAAAAAATCAACAAAACCCCACCAAAAATTCCCAACTTCTTTCATGCTTGTTTTGCTGTGCATTAAGGAATGAGAGCTTTAACACTTGCTGGGATTTTTATAAAATCAGAGCTCTAATAAACTCTTTTTGACTATTATCAAAGCCACTATTGAAAAGCCTGTAATATAAAAATAGAGAGTAATTGGTATTTATTTATTAGTGGTTCCTGCTGGCTTTGTTACTGAAATGGTACCTTCAGTGTGAATATTCCAACACAAATCCCTCTCCCGAGCACATTTTCCATGGACACATGAAGAGGGACACAAAGTGCACTTACATGAGCTTTTCCAGTTTCATTTCTCTTTCCTGGTCCTCAATTTTTAATTTATCATAGTCAGCACTCAGCTTCTCTTGTTCCAGCTGCAGCTTCTGGTTCATGCTGGAAAAGTGAAAGGAAAAGTCAGCACAGCTCAGACTGAACCCCAGGAGGGAGGGAGAGGATTGGGCAGAGAAAAAGTGAAGCTGTAACCCTCTACTGAAAAATTCTGGAAGAAATGAAGCATAAAGAACCTGAAGGACTTTATTTAAAAATACTGGAGAGCTTGATTCAGTGTTTTATTTTGTTTTCCTTAAAGGAGGACAAAATTATCAGCATCGTTCTGCCTTGCTTCCTCATTTCCCTACAATTTATCTTTGGCCACACAATAAATATGATAAAAGAATGCCTAGATTTTAGGAAAAGAGGAGTACAGGAGAAAAATATAACAGATTCACACTGGTGTGTGAAGAAAAAATACAAAAATGTGTGAAAATAGGAGCTGTTGGACTCTCAGAAGGTCTGGAGCAGGACAATCTCAAAACTTTCCTGGAGATGTGAGTTCAGTGCTGGCTGAACTCGATGACCTTAAGGGCATTTTCCAACCCAAATGATTGCATGATCCTTTAAAACCTGCTCTCCTCCAAGCTCCTCTCACCTGCTGACCTGCAGGTGCAACATCACTCCTTTTTTTTTTTTTTTAACTCTATAATTTTATGGCCTTGTTAAAGCTCCCCAATAAAGAATTAGGCACTGTAATCCACCCTGCAAAATAATTACAGGCTTGGCTGCTGCATGCAAGGACAGAACTTGCACAGGAACATCAATCAAATCTAACAAGCATCCCAGGACAGAGGAAGGGGTGGAGAGGTGAACTTACTCCCTGATTTCATCGATGATTTTCTGCTTCTCCTCGATTTCATCCCTCAGCCTGGACAGCTGCTTCTGGTGGGCTTCCCTGTGGCTCTCCATCTGCTGCTCCAGAGCCTTCTGCAAAGGGCCAGACTCACAACAGCCCAGGGACACTCAGCTCCCTCTCACCCAGCCCCCAGATTTGAGGGGAAACTACCAAATCCATCCAGGAATCCGCCTGGAATTTCCTCCTCTGATCACAAAACTCTTCCTGCTCATCCAAGTGTTTAATTCAGTTTTTAGCAACAGACCCACAACAATTTTCACTCATTTTCTTTACCATGTGAAAACCAAGGGCTTGACCACAAATGACACTGATTTTACCCCAATCCTCTATAATTTCTCTTATTCACCCAGGAAATACTTGTACAGCTCTACCTGTGGCAGGAATAAACCCCATATTTCTGAGAATTGTTCATACTTGTACAGCTGTGGCAGAAATAAAACCCAGACTTCTGAGAATTGTTCATACTTGTACAGCTGTGGCAGAAATAAAGTCTAAACCTCTGAGAATTGTTCATACTTGTACCGCTCTACCTGTGGCAGAAATTAAACCAAAATCTCTGATAAATTTTTATATCTGTACAGCTTTACCTGTGGCAGAAATTTAATCAAAAATCTCTGAGAATTTTTATACTTGTACAGCTCAACTTGTTGCAGAATAAAACCCAAACTTCTGACATTTTTTATACTTGTACAGCTCTACCTGTTGCAGAATAAAACCCAAATCTCTGAGAATTTTTATACTTGTACAGCTCTACCTGTGGCAGAATAAAAGCCAAACCTCTGACATTTTTTTATATTTGTACAGCTCTACCTGTGGCAGAAATTTAACCAAAATCTCTGGGAATTTTTATACTTGTACAGCTCAACTTGTTGCAGAATAAAACCCAAATCTCTGAGAATTTTTTATACTTGTACAGCTCTACCTGTGGCAGAATAAAACCCAAACCTCTGAGAGTTGTTTATCCACAGCCCTGCTACTAAAATTGTTATTTGAATTGAAATTCTAGGAGTAAATATGCCTTGAGCAGCAGGAAAAACTCCATTTATCTCTTTAGACTGCTAACAAAAGATTTGCTTTTTTTCCTTGGAGCTGTAATCACAACTGCTTTAATCACTTAACAATTTTACAACTGCTTTAATCACTTAAAATTTTTATAATGGAGGGAAAAGTTCTGCAGCTGGCAAACCTCTATTACCGTCCTTGTAAAACTCTATTTTTCCTTGTCTGCAATTTGCAACAAGAACAACCCATTATTGCAAACATTTCTTGGCATTCCAAAGGAAAAATACCAGAAAATGGGTTTATATATTCTATTATTATTTCCAGGAGATAATCAGAATTCCAGCCAAACTTTGGGGAAGTAGCTTCTTTTAAAATCAAATTTATAAGAACTTAAATTATATTAAATGATATTAAACCTCAGCAGCATCATTACTGAGCAAATTGACTTTCAGCAGAGCTCCAGCAGCAAAAAATTAGTGTAGCACAGTGATAAATCAATGTAATTTTTGGCCATGTGAACAGGAAGATAAAATTCCACCCCAATGAACAATCTCACCAAGAAATTCCCTCAAAATTTCCACTATGCCAAGCTACCTTCATCTCCTCTGCATCCTGGAGTCGTGTCAGGTGCTCCTTCTCCTTGTCCTTGAAGCTGACTTCGTGCATTTTCTCTGTTTAAAGGTAAAGAAGGTTTTAATTTTAAATCTAAAATTCTAGATTTTAAATAAATTTAATTTATTCCAGGAGATGGAATAAAGATTCTGCTCTAACAATGTAGGAGATTATAAAAAAATGTTTTAAAAATTTAAAAGTTTTGTCCCCGCCTGCTGCTCCCTCAGAAAAAATTCATTGTGCAGAAATCCAGAATGATTTTAAAGCTGTAAATTTATATAACCCAGGAGCTTAGCAAAACTACAAGAACTTCTTTTGATACCTACACGTTTTCCACATTAAATTGGAAGGGGAAAACCGAGCAAACCTTAAAAATGAAGTCAGCTGGGAAAGACACTTGTGCACAACTAAGGGAAGCAGCTTTGTTTGGAACAGGGCAGGGATTTTGCAGAGGGACAACTGAAATTTAGATAAATCCTTATCTCAGAATTTCACAGAGTATTTAGCAAGATTATGGGGGGTTTCTATAATTTTCTACACCACCAAAATACAACGTTGAGTCTTCTAAGAGAGAAATGATGAGCTCGAGAGCCAAAGTTGTACCTTGAGCACGTAACTTGGCCAGTTCCTCGTTGAGGGAGTCCTGGGACTCCTCCAGCTGCCTCCTCTTCTGCTCCATGTTCTGCATGTAGTCTGTCAGGGATTTGATCTTGGCTTCATGCTTTAAAGACAAGGAACAGCAGTGAGGTGGGAGGAGCATTCCATGCCCCAGGAATTCAGGGGAAAACTGAAAGAATTTCCACATCCAGAGGTGATGACTGGGAGAACTCACAGCAAGATGTTTGGGAAGGAGCTGAGAGATCAAAGCTGTGATTTTAGAGGTCACACTCAGTAGGCCAATTTGGAATTCAGGCAGTAATCCCAAAACATCCCTGGAAGCTCCTGGCTTGGTGTTAAACCAACAACCTTGAGATGATTTTGGGATCTTCACCCTGCAGAAACTCAGATGGACACTCCCCATCCATCCTGATGGTTTGGTTCTGCCAACAACCTTCTGAACTAAAAGGGCTTAGGGGTAAAGAGAAACCAGCAAAGTTTGCAGTGAAAACACTCAAAATGGAATTTTTATTCTAATTTGAGGATAAAAATTAGGATGGTGTCTGGATTATTGCATCTTAATTAAAAAGATTGAGTAGAACTTAACAAAGACACTCTGCTGAAGGGAAAGGAGCTCTCCCTGCTCCAGATTTCCTTAGGATTACTGCTAGGGAATGAAATACAGGAAATTGGATGATGCCTTTCTCTTCCCACATCCATTCTCATGCAGGTGAGCTCTCAGCCCCTCTCCACAGCCATCACCCACTCAGAACCCCTCCTACTCCCTGGATTTCTATCCCAGAAAGTTTTCCATGGTATTTTGTATTTCTCAGCAGCACACCCACAGAGCAGATCCGGGGAGCTCCCCAGAGGTTTGGCTCATGAAAAATACAGTAGTGATCTTTTAAAGTGATCCAAGATACAAATTACAGAATCACAGAATGAACCAGTTTGAGATCAACAAATTCCTAGTCAAGAAACACCTCCAGGGAGGAATTTCAGTGCTAACACATTTTTAGAGACCTACAACAGGATGTGACCTTGCCAGAGCTCAGGACACAATCTCAGGATGTGCTGAAAAACACTGAGAGGGAACAAAAGAGCCAAGAGACAACACTGCCCTGCTCCACAAGGCCATGTCTCACTGCTGGCGCACACATTCCGTGGGGAATGAGGTTGGGAAGGTGTCTTAGGATGCAATAGAGGATGTGAACAAAAATCTGTATTCTATCACCATCTGTTGAAGCTGGGTGGGGCAGTGACCCTGATCTCTGTGGGAGATATCTCCTGTTAATGGGCCAGCTGTTAAAAACCAGCTGGGGCAGTGCTCTTTATCGTCCCACAGCCCATCCTCCCTCCAGGAGATATCTCCTGTTCATGGCCACTGAGTCCCAGGGCATGACTGATAAAATTCCATCATCCCATGGGAGATGCTCCAGCCAGGGGAGGAGCCAAGCCTTTCCTACCCAGATAAAAACTGAGATTTGGGACACCAGAGCAGCCTTTGCCACTGGATCCCAGAGGAAAACCAGACCCTTCCACATCATCCCTGGAGCTTCAGAGGAAACTGCACCTTCTCCAGGAGCACTGCTCCAGCTGAACCACATCTGCCCCTGCAGGAGGATGCAGCCACCATTGAATGGGACTGTGCCAACACCCTGACTGACTGACGGGTGTCAGCTTGGATTCTGATTCTGTCAGTGTTTTGGGATTGTTCTTTGCAATACTGTATTTCTATTTTAATTTTTACCAGTACAGAACTGTTATTCCTATTCCCATATCTTTGCCTGAGAGCCCCTTAATTTCAAAATTATGATAATTAGGAGGGAGGGGGTTTCCATTCTCCATTTCAAAGAGAGGCTCCTGCCTTAGCAGACACCTGTCCCCAAACCAGGACAGAAAGGCACCAGGGAGGACCCACCTGGGAGATGAGGAGCTGGCAGGCTGCGAGCTCCCTCTCGCTGGCGTTCATCTTCCTGTTGGAGTCCATCTGGGCACTCTCCAGCTGCTTGCTCCTGTTCACCAGAGACTTCACCTCTGATTTCATCTTGCTGATGTAGAGCCTGGCCATGGTGAACTCCTCCTCGATCACCCCGTTCACATCTGCCAACTGAGCACACAGGGAATGCCAGCTGCTCACAGCCACAGCACCAGAGCTTGTCCCTGGCTGGAGGCTTGGGCTGGGATTTGGGATGGTTTTACAGGCCAGGGGTCATTTCAGAAAGAGAGTTTGGAGAAGAGGATGAATTATTTCTGAAAATTTAAAACTCATATTTGGAGGGCAAAAAAAAATCAGAATTGGGATCTTCTCACAAAGCAAAGACAGCATATTATATTAAGGAAACCTCTTCCTTCAGAGCTTTTGGTTTGGTTTGTTATTTTATCTTGTATATTTTATTTATGTTGTATATTTCACATTTGTGTGAAGGGATGTCATATAGGGATATTATATCCAGGTATTAGGATGAATATCAGGGAAAGTTTCTTCCCCCAGAGGGTGCTGGGGCTCCCCAGGGAATGGTGACATTCCCGAAACTGCCAGAGCTCCAGGAGCATTTGGATTCCACTCCCAGGGTGGGATTTTGGGGTATCTGTGCAGGGCCAGGAGCTGGATCCATGACCCCTTCATGGGTCCCTTCCAGCTCAGGATATTCCACTGAGGAGCTGTGCAGGTTCTCACACAGCTCAGCTTCATCTGCTTCCCCTTTTTCCCCAGCCCTGCCAAGGGGAAGGGAACATGTGCTGCTTCTTCTCCCAAAAATCCTGAAAAATGAGACTTCTAAAATTTTCAGTCTGCTCTGAGATTAGACACACTTGGAGAAGATGCTAATTGCCAACAAATTTGAAATTATTCTCCTAAACGCTCCTCAGTCTGGCCTTGTTTCCACTGACAGCTGTCCCCTGAAGTGCTGACATCTCAGATCCTATAAAAACTCCCACCAAGCTGCCTCTGCCTCCATTTGCAGAGATTTCCTCTCCCAGTCGCTGCTGCTACGGCCACCAGAGGCTGCTGTGACATCTCCAAAGGCTGGAACGTGCAGCAGCACAGGGACAGCAGGGACTGTGTCCTCTGCAGCAGGACAGGCTGGAGCTCCTGCTGACCTGAGAGAGCCTTGGCAGGACATCAACAAAAAGTGAACTAGGAGTAGCAAAAATGTATTGCAAGGAATTTTCATACATCTCAAAAATGAGCTTTGCCAGTTTTAACCACTATTTCTCATGGGGTTTTAAACAGACAAAGATGGCATTAACTCCACCAAGGGGATTTTCCTGGCCATGGAAAGTTTCCATCGCTGCCATTTAGCAATGACCATACAAATATTTCCTCTGAAATCAGCATTTTGTTCTTCTACAAACGTGACAAAGTGAGCAGCCACCTCCTGTGCTGTGCCCCCAAACCCAAGAGCCACACAAAGGCAAACCTCAGAGCAGGGCTGACCAAAATTTGCACCGAACTTCAGATTAAATATTGGCCACATCAGAAGCCAATATCTTCATATTCTGGGAATTCTGAGTCATGCCAGCTATGGAAGGAGTTGGGGTATGTGTGTATTGTTTTGGGAGGAATTCAGATCCCCATTGATCAGTTCAGTGACTCCCAGATGGGTCTGGCCCCACAAACTGAGAATAACTGTGGGAACTGTGAGCCCAGGCACTGAGCCTCTCCCAGCCAGACAAAGAGCCCTGCAGTGTCCTCCTGTGTGCTCAGGATTTCCACATGAAGTCCTGGGAGAAGGAGAATGGCTGCTGGATGCACACATTCCACGCCTACTGGTGCTCCCAGGGCTGGAGCCAGGCTGGGAGAGCTGGGAATGTTCCCCTGGAGAAGGGAAGGATCCAGGCAGAGCTTCCAGCACATTCCAGGGCTAAAGGGGCTCCAGGAGAGCTGGAGAGGGGCTGGGGACAAGGGATGGAGGGGCAGGACACAGGGAATGGGGGATGGATGGGATATTGGGAATTCCTGGCTGGGCTGGAATTCCCAGAGCAGCTGTGGCTGCCCCTGGATGTGCCCAAAGCCAGGCTGGAATAACCTGGGATGGTGAGATGTGTCCCTGCCCCTGACAGGGGATTTGGGACCAGAAGAGTTTCAAGTCCCTTCCAAGCCAAACCCCTCTGGGGTTCCCTGATTTGCTGGAGTGTTTTCCCTGCAGGAGGAGCCCAGGGAAAGGGAGGAGGTTTCCCTGCAGGGACAGCACGAAGCCCACGCACGGTTTTCACGTCGTTGGTGCCGATGATTCCCCCGATCTCCCCCAGATCCTTCAGCAGCAGGTTCAGGATTTCTGTGGCTCTCTTCTTCTGGTGGTTGCTGAGCTCCTGCAACTGGCCCAGCTCCCTCTGGGTGGCTGTCAGGGCACTCTGGAAAGGGTTAAAAACGAGAATTACCCTCCCCTCTGCAGGCTGGGCACTTTTCATGGGGAATTCTCCTCCTGCCTGCTGGCACAATGTGGTGACACATCCAGTTCCACCTTGGCATAATCCACTTTCACAACTCACTTGCCACCAAAGGCTGCTTTAGGCCTATTAAATGCAGCAAATCCACTAAGAATCTGATTTGCATAATACATCAAAGGAGGTTAATCACAGAGAAATAGGTAGAGAGGGATGGAAAATTCAATTTTTTCCAATGGATTTGGTGGTAATCTGTTTTACTAGGGGAGATAACAAAGTCTTTAATGAAACAGATCTGTTAGCAACAGCACCTTAAGTTGATGTAATGAATTAAGGGAAAAGGATGCTTTAAGCTACTAAACCCATCTTGATTTTCCTCAGATCCCATTTTTTCCTTGAGATCAGGACACATCAGCTGAAAAAGCTGATTAATTCTTTTCCTGCTCCCTTCCCTGAGACCCCCTGGCTGCCTGTAAAACCCCAACCCAGCAAGACAGAGTCCAGAAATCCACAAAACGCTCCCATTTGCACGAGGCAGATTTTCACAGCTTTCTTGGCAAAATACAGGTTTTAAATATCCAAAACACAGGATGGCCACTTGTCCTTGCTGCAAGAGCCACAATCTGCCACCAACTTCAGAGCAGCTTCTGAATTACCTAAATTTTGTTGTTCGATAAAGAGAGGGTGGCACCAGCAGGTTTTTGGGAAGCACTTTGGGAATATCAAGGAGCAGGGAGGATGAAGAAGTTGTTCTTACACTTTTCTGTGCCAGCTCATCTGCCAGCTGTTCGTTAGTCCTGGTTTTGTCCTCCACTTCCTGGGATTTTTGGTCATAATTGACAGCCAGCTCTTCCAGGGCTTGCAGCACCTCCTTCACTTCATCCTTGGCTGCTTCATTCTCGATCTGCAGCCGGGTCAGCTCCTCCTGGATCTTCTCATAATCCCTCCTCGTGGAGGCCAGAAGCTGGGAAGAAACATCACAGCAGCATTAAGTGACCCAAAAACTCCTTCAAAAGGCAACACTGAAAAGGAGAAAAGCAGGCAAAGAGGGGGGGGAAAAAAGGGTGAGCACAAATCGTGTGTACAGGAGGGGAGAAATCCTGAAAACAGCACCAGTTCCAGCATAAATGCATTTGAAAGAAGCACAAAAAAAAAAAAAAAAAAGCTCTGAACTTCAACAACAAGAAAAATCTCCACCAAATCCTACTCTGACCCAAGACTGAGGCAGAGAAACTGATTTTAAACAGTATCAGAGCTCCAAAGGCATTTTCTGCCCTCAATCCAGTGCTGCAGCTCAGAGCTGGAAAAATCCCACAAAGTGAAATGTTTCACCAGAGGCTCAGGGCTTTGAACTGAGCTGAGGGAAAAGAGTTCTCTGAGGCAGCCTCAAAGACCTGGTGGCTTTACAGAAACATTTTGATAAGCAAACCTAAGATGATTATTCTCAGTTATCTGAAGGATGATGCTGAGGACAGATTAGCTGCTCCTGTTTGCTGGGGGAAAATATTAATCTCAGAAGAAAATACTGACTTCACACACACTCTCTAGGGAGTGTTTCCAAGCTGGAAAACTTATTAAATTTTTTCTTTGCACGCTGCTGATTGTGAGAGGTCGCTGGTTTAGTCCTGTCCCTCCCCTTGAAGCAATGTTCAGTGAGATGCTAAAGCCTTGGGAATTCTGCTCTGGTGTCCTCAGCTCCACCAGCAGCCCTGCACTGCAGGGTGATGTGAAAATAAATAAAAGTGACACCTAACATTTACTGCTAATACTGCACTTTCAAGAGGAATAATAAAATCAGGGCTTGACATGGCATAAAAACATCAAATAGGGAATCACAACAGATAAAAGCAGTGCAGGGGATGTGACAGGGCCTCATGCTCATCCCAACAGCAAAGTCACAGAATGCTCTAATCTCCAAGAAATATGGATTATGGATTGGTATAACAGAATATTATTGAGACAGTGAAATAAAACCTTCCCTGCTGAAATGTTTTGGGTGGTTTCCTCTTGATCTGCCCATGGAGCAGCTGAGACCCCCAGCACAAAAAAAATAAAAATCACCCCTCTCAAGCAGACCACCCAAAAAACAGAATGTCCCAGAAGAAATGGCTTTTTAATTTAATTTGATTTTTATTTTTTGGCTCAGAGTGCTCATGGAAAATGGGAAAGCAGGCAGGCAGCTCTGGCACGTGCCCAGAGAGGCACAGAGAGGATTCAGAGTAAGGGAAATTTCTCTCCCTGGTAAAGCTGCAGCCTCAGAAGAGCCCTCACATTATGGAAAAAAATCCATTGGATTGCCAGAGCCAGATGGCATGTAAATATTTAAATAACAAAATAGCTTCAAATAATCTTCCTGCTAAACACAGATGGAACTATTATTTACATTCATTTAGGGAATTTTCTGTGTGAGCACCACTGTGGCTTTGAGAAGTGTAGGTGTGCATCACCTGCAGCATAAACAAGGAGATTCTGGCTGACACTGTGTGCAGAAATGGAGCAAGGTTTTCAAAAGCCAGCAAAAAAAATACAAAAAATGAGCTGAAAACAAAGGGGATCTGTTCCACCTGGGCATGGAATATTCAGAACCCCCCAAAAAACCCACCTTAAACAGCAGCCAGAGGTGAAAAGGTACCAAACCCCCCCCAAAATCAGCCTCATCTGCAGCAGGTTTATAATTAACCTGCTGGCTTAATCAAGCAGAAATAAGCACTGCTTAATTAGGGGGGAGCAGAGTGAGGCAGCTGCTGGTGAATCAGTGAGCTCATCACATCTCCAGCTTGAATAATAAAATTTCACCTTGTCCCTCAAAGGCAGGAGCTGAGATGAGGCACAAAAGGCTCTGAGCAGCAGCAGCTGCAGGGATTTTGTCATTTAGCAGAGCTGGACAAGGAATGTGCCAAAAAATGGGGAAAATGGACAATGAAAACCTGATTCACCTTCCAAGGGTGATACTGGAACAGGGAGGAATTATTATTATTATTATTATTATTATTATTATTATTATTATTATTATTATTATTATTATTATTATTATTATTATCATTATTATTTTGGTGCAGTGCAGGGCAAACAAATCAAGCTGTGGCAAGAGTGTGGAGCTTCATCTAAGAATAGAATAGAATAAAATAAAATAAAATAAAATAAAATAAAATAAAATAAAATAAAATAAAATAAAATAAAATAAAATAAAATAAAATAAAATAAAATAAAATGAAATAAAATAAAATAAAATAAAATAAAATAAAATAAAGCTGGAGATTCCCCCAGCCAGGACAAGTTCCCTGAGGGATGAATATCATGTTCATAAAATTTTTTTCTCTAATAACACCTCAAAAACCCATTCTGAGGGCCTGGATACAAAATAAAATAAATTTCTAAGAAATATCACAGCAATGTTTGGGCAACTTGGTGTTGCTGCCTCATTTTGCATCTTCAGAGCTCCTCATAGAAGGGACTGAGTTTGGTGATCATGTTCTCCATCCTAAACCCAAAAAAACTTCATTTTAGGGACAGAAAAGATGCAATCAAATGTTTGAAGTGAGCAATCCAAGATTTTACAGCAAATCTGTGGCAGCACCAATTATCAGCTTTTTTTCCATCTGACAGATTGCTGCCTGTGATTGCCAAAATAATGATAATTAGCAATTTAATATCAGGAAATCTCTTCACTCCCTGTATCCATAGTGCCTGGATACCTGAGTGGACACAGATTTATTTTTTTTTAGGTTGGTTTATTTATTTTAGTTTCTTACCTCCTCTTGATCCAACATTTGCTGCTTTAATTTTTCAGCCAACTGGCTCTGCTGGTTGATTTCATCATCCTGCAATGAAACAGGGGTGGAGATTTTTAATTTATTTTCACAGCTCTCATTTAATCACTTTTTATTTCCCCTTTCTAGAAAAGCAAATTTTGTGCATGTTTGAGTGGTCATGTTTGAGAAAAATAAATATATATAAATATACCATAAATAAAATAAATAAAAATACACAGAGCTCTGCAGTAAAAGCTGGTATAAATGGGGATATTTTGGGTTTGGGATCCCTGTGTTTGGGATCAAATATCTTCTCCTTTCCTACAGTCCTGTGCCAAATTATGCTTCCCATGTTTTCTAGGGAAAAATTCAAACTCATTGCCAGCTCCCTCCAGAATAATTTGCTACTTTTGATGAGGAAAGTGAAAGAATGACTGAATTTATTTTCCTTTTCCTGAGCGAGATGTAAAAGCTGAGGATTGCTGCTGGGGATGCAATCAGAGCAAAGCTGTCATTTCTTACAGAAAACTCTTTTCAGTGCCACCAACAACAAAAATTAAGGTTTAAACACAATTCCTTTCTGTCCTCAAACAGCCAAACCTCAAAATTAACAGGCAAGGCCACACTGGGCTTTTTCCTGCTAATTACAACTGAATTTTAAAATTGAGTATTGATTCCTGAGGAGAGCTGCCCTTTTTTTCTAGGCAGCCTTTTTGTGGTGAATGGCTTTTTCTGAGCTTTTTTTTTTTTTTTTTTCCCCACTTTTCATCTTCCCACAAGCCAAAGCTCTTAATGGCTGGAGGAGGGAATTGCTGAGAGCTTTAAGTGCCACTGATGTCCCTCAAGCTGTGCAAAGAAATAAAAATAAATAAATAAATGAGCCACCTGCACTTTGTACAAACAAAAGGGGGTGGGGTTGTGTTTTCCTTAAAATTCTAGTAGCTGGAATTATTAAAGACAGTCACCCTTTTTTTTTTTATTTTCCTTTTTCTCTGGTGACTCAAGAAACAGAGGAAAAAATGCAATAATTGGCAATAATTTTCCATTTCCACCTGGATTCAAACATTCCCACCTTATCATCCAGCTGCCTGTAGAGACTGGCAATCTCCTCCTCATATTTCTGCTTCTCCTCTGTGGAGATGCTGGAAACCACAGGGGTGATGTTATCAATAATTGGGGTGTTATCACAAGGCTCCAGGTTCTTCTGGTCCTTGGCACTGATCTGCTCCTCCTCAGGCACAGCTTCACCTGCAGGGACACAGCTCATGGAAACCCCAAATCCCAAATCCCAAATCCCCAAATCCCAAACCCATGGAGAGCTCAGGATGCTCATTCCCAGTCACTGCTTCACCTGCAGGGACACAGCTCATGGAAATCCCAAATCCTAAACCCAGGGATAGCTCAGGATGCTCAATCCCAGTCACTGCTTCTCCTTCTCCTGCAGGGACACAGCTCATGGAAATCCCAAATCCCAAACCCAGGGAGAGCTCAGGATGCTCATTCCCAGTCACTGCTTCTCCTGCAGGGACACAGCTCCTGGAAATCCCAAATCCCAAATCCCAAACCCATGGAGAGCTCAGGATGCTCATTCCCAGTCACTGTTTGTCCTGCAGGGACACAGCTCATGGAAATCCCAAATCCCAAATCCCCAAATCCCAAACCCATGGAGAGCTCAGGATGCTCATTCCCAGTCACTGTTTGTCCTGCAGGGACACAGCTCCTGGAAATCCCAAATCCCAAATCCCACATCCCATAGAGAGCTCAGGATGCTCATTCTCAGTCACTGCTTCACCTGCAGGGACACAGCTCATGGAAACCCCAAATCCCAAATCCCAAACCCATGGAGAGCTCAGGATGCTCATTCCCAGTCACAGCTTCACCTGCAGGAACACAGCTCATGGAAACCCCAAATCCCAAATCCTAAATCCCAAACCCATGGAGAGCTCAGGATGTTCATTCCCAGTCACTGCTTCTCCTGCAGGGACACAGCTCCTGGAAATCCCAAATCCCAAATCCCAAACCCATGGAGAGCTCAGGATGCTCATTCCCAGTCACTGTTTGTCCTGCAGGGACACAGCTCCTGGAAATCCCAAATCCCACATCCCATAGAGAGCTCAGGATGCTCATTCTCAGTCACTGCTTCACCTGCAGGGACACAGCTCATGGAAACCCCAAATCCCAAACCCATGGAGAGCTCAGGATGGCCATTCCCAGTCACAGCTTCACCTGCAGGGACACAGCTCATGGAAACCCCAAATCCCAAACCCATGGAGAGCTCAGGATGCTCATTCCCAGTCACAGCTTCACCTGCAGGAACACAGCTCATGGAAACCCCAAATCCCAAATCCCAAATCCCAAACCCATGGAGAGCTCAGGATGCTCATTCCCAGTCACTGTTTGTCCTGCAGGGACACAGCTCATGGAAACCCCAAATCCCAAATCCCCAAATCCCAAATCCCAAACCCAGGGATAGCTCAGGATGCTCATTCCCAGTCACTGCTTCTCCTGCAGGGACACAGCTCCTGGAAATCCCAAATCCCATATCCCATAGAGAGCTCAGGATGCTCATTCCCAGTCACTGTTTGTCCTGCAGGGACACAGCTCCTGGAAATCCCAAATCCCAAACCCATGGAGAGCTCAGGATGCTCATTCCCAGTCACTGCTTCACCTGCAGGGACACAGCTCATGGAAACCCCAAATCCCAAATCCCAAACCCATAGAGAGCTCAGGATGCTCATTCTCAGTCACTGCTTCTCCTGCAGGGACACAGCTCATGGAAACCCCAAATCCCAAATCCCAAACCCGTGGATAGCTCAGGATGCTCATTCCCAGTCACTGTTTGTCCTGCAGGGACACAGCTCCTGGAAATCCCAAATCCCAAATCCCAAACACATGGAGAGCTCAGGATGCTGATGGATTCAGGGGATCAAGGAAATGTTTTGTGCCACTTCCAGGGAGACAAATGGCCAGGAAAAGGTGTGGGATCACCTTTTAGGGTGATGATCCCATGGAAATGCAAACTCCATGGGCTCTTGGAGGTTCTTTTCCAACCTTAATAATCCTATAAAAACTAACAACACTAAAATCAGGGAATGCCAGGCTCTCCTTTCACTCCCTTGATAGGATTAGCTCCATGGATTAGAGGTGTAAAAAATGAGGGAAACTCCCCAAATTCCAGCCTAAAATCTGCTGGCATTTAAATCTCTCTTCCTCCAGGGATTTCCAGCTCTGGGATGGACCAGGACAGCACCAGCACAGCTGTGTTTAAAACAATATTTAACTTTTGACTGGCAAATTCCAGCACAAACACCAACTTCCAGAGTGTGACTGTGCACAGCAGGCACAGCTCCTAAAAAATCCCTGTCCCCAGTGAATATTTACAACTGTAAATATTGGGGTTACAAGGCTCAGAGAGGAGGGATGGGTGAAAAATCTATGGGGGAAATTAAATCCATCCTCACCAAAAGCTGGGGAAAGCTCTGGGATACTGCACAGGGTTACAGGATTTTTCCTTTTCCAGGTAAAACTCCAATATTTTAGCTCCTGAAAGCTTTACCAGCCATTCCTCTTGCCAATTTATCTCACTGGCAGCAGAATAAATCAACAGGATCAATATATCAAAGCCCAGAAAGGCTGAGTGAGGCCCCAAAACAAAACAAAAAGGGCAAGAAAAAGCACAACCAACCAAGCAGATTTATTTTTTTTTTCTCAGCTTAAAGCACAAAAAAGTGGAATTTGAAATCAAGAAGCATCACCTCTATCAAGGTGCTCCACTCCAAATATTTTCTGCCCTATTTCTGAAGGCTTGAGGGTATTTTGTATTATTAATGAGGGAAATGGGAATTGATTGGATTTCACTGGAGCAGAGAGGGAAAGGTGGGTTTGGTTAAAATGCAGGGCCTTGTACACAAAAAAAATATTCCTCAGGCTGTGGAGAATCCACCAGCAGCTTCCCAAAAGGAATGTTTAATTTCTCATTCACGAGAAAACACAGAAAAATTGGGGAAGCTGAAATCCTGAGCTCCCCCATTTCCTGCTGCTCTTTCCTTTTGTAAAATAAATCTGTAATTCCTGGAATAATCTGTGCCTGTGGAATGTTATCCAAGATGTGATTGCTGTGACAGTTCCCTTTGTAAAAAGCCTCCATTCCAGAGGATGGGATGGCACAAGGTCAGACAAGAAATCAATAATTTTCTGAATGCATTGCTGGGTAACACTGAGAGAACAGCAGCACGAGGGAGGGGTGAGGATATTCAAACAAAAGGATCCATCCAGGATTTTCTTTAAAAAAAAAATGGCTTTGGATTCTTTTTTTTGTTGTTGGTTTGGAGGTTGGGGAATGATTTTTAAAATGTGAACTAAACAATTCAAACTGAGGTTGGTTTGCTAAAATTATTTGCCAGCGTTCCAGATAAAGTTCAATTTTAAAAATTTTGTTTTTCAACAAAAAAACTCTTTCATTTGTGTACATCCATATTCTGCCTGCTGAACCATCCTACAGCTGATGCTACAGCAATTCCCCACGTTTCTTATCAGAAAATTGGCTCTTCTCAACAAAAATTTCATTCAGAAGCCAGAGGAGCAGACAAATGGTGATTCTTCTAACCAGATGCCACTCCCTGTCATTGTACTAAAGACTAATTATTCTAATATGAAATTCAATTATAAAATTCCCCAAACCCAAGGTCCAATTACCTTAAAGCACAATGATTCTTATTCCTGAGGAGCAGAGTTCTTTAAAAAATATATATATAATGACATTTTCCAGGTTTTTTTTTTTAAATTTCTATCATTAACAATATTAAAATTAGTGATGCCTCCTGTGTTCTCTGCCCTGAAATTGCTGATTTTGGCATTTTCACTGGTTCCTCCTACAAATGGCTGCTGGTTTGCCTGGTTTTTGCTTCTTCACCTTCCATTATTATTATTATGAAGTGTGAGTTATAATGTGAGTTTAGATTTAGTGAGCAGACCCAATTAATCAGAATTGTGATTTAGGGCAAGATTTCAACATGGACACATCCAGCTCCCGAATTTTGGCACCTACCATTCCTCCACCTGTTCAGCTCCAGCTCCAGGTGCTGGATAACATTCTTTAAACTCTTGTTCTTGTCCTTCTCCTTCTCATATTTCTTCTTCCACTCCTCTGCTGTCAGCTCCAGGTTCACAGACACTGTGTTCTTGATGGTCTTGGCCCTGCACAACAAAACCCAGGATTTGGGATTTTTATATCCCAGTGCAACTGTGGGGATTGGGAAATTTTTCCATGGTACAGAAGGAAATGAACAGAGAAATTGTGGATTTCCCATGGGAAGGGAAGAAGGAAAGGAAAAAGAGGAAAGAGATGAAAAAAAAAAAAAAAAGGAAAGGAAAGAGAAAGGAAAGAGGAAAGGAAAGAGGAAAGGAAAGAGAGAGGAAAGAGAGAGGAAAGAGAGAGGAAAGAGAAAGGAAAGAGAAAGGAAAGGAAAGGAAAGGAAAGGAAAGGAAAGGAAAGGAAAGGAAAGGAAAGGAAAGGAAAGGAAAGGAAAGGAAAGGAAAGGAAAGGAAAGGAAAGGAAAGGAAAGGAAAGGAAAGGAAAGGAAAGGAAAGGAAAGGAAAGGAAAGGAAAGGAAAGGAAAGGAAAGGAAAGGAAAGGAAAGGAAAGGAAAGGAAAGGAAAGGAAAGGAAAGGAAAGGAAAGGAAAGGAAAGGAAAGGAAAGGAAAGGAAAGGAAAGGAAAGGAAAGGAAAGGAAAGGAAAGGAAAGGAAAGGAAAGGAAAGGAAAGGAAAGGAAAGGGAAAGGAAAGAGGAAAGGGAAAAGGGAAAAGGGAAAAGGGAAAGGAAAACTCTGGAGTCAGCCTCAGGAGTTTCTGCCTCCCTAGGCAAAAATATCCCAAATTTCAACCCTCCTAACCACCACCACCACTTTGTTATTGTGCAAGTGCTCAGCTCCAGCCCAACCCAAACAATTGTGCCAGGAAATGCAAAGCAAGCAGAAAACAATGCCCAGCACCTACTCCAGCAAATCCACACTGAAAAGGGAAACCAAACCAATCACTGTGAATTAAGAAAGCCTCAGATCTGCCCTTCACTGCTCAGACACTGAGCCCCTTCAAAAGCCTCCAGTGGTGTTGAATAAAGCAGAGGACAAGGAAAAAAATAACAGATAAACCCCCAGTAGTTTATAAAGCTCCAGTGATTTGCACTCTGTGGCAAGCAGGACTTTTATTACCTCAAAAGTAATTTTTAAATACTTCTGTGCTTTTAAAATAATTCCTCATGGTCAGGGTTCACATTTTGTCTCTGTTAAAAGCACAGCTCAAGTTTCATTTAACTGTATCAGGAAAAAAAAAAAAAAATCCAGCACACCAGGAAGTTTCTCCTGATGATGGATGAAGCCCTGACTGACAACTAAAATTAAACATGAGATAAAACCACAAGAAAAGATGGAGTAGAAAAAGAAAAAGCTGATTCATTGCTATCAGAGGAGCACTTGCACAGTTTGATTGGTACAAGAGCTCCCCTGAAGATGGATTTTATTCCTGACATTTATTTTAATGGTGACATAATTCTTTCTTTCTTTTCCCAGGAAAAATGGAAGAATCAGCAATCAGCCATAAGTCATGAACCTTTAATGCTCTTGAGGTCCACTAATATTTCCATGCACTGGTCCTCAGGATCACCCTCAAAATCTTCCTCCTCCCAGGAAACTCTGCAATATTTAACCAGGATGTGCAGAGTCAATCAGAAAATTTTACTGATTATTGAAAAGAGGAAGGAAAGCAGGAGGAATCCAAACTGAAATTGAATTTGGGAGCTGGAGTTCAGAGTTGTTCATGCTCTTTATTTCATCCCTGCATCTCAGGATGTTTGGTTTTGCTCAACACACGATGTCATCAGTAGAAATTTGGATCTTCAGTAGCTAAAATTCATGTTCAGCTCACAATGGGGGGAAAAACCCTACAAAGCAACTCTTTAATCTGATTTTGTCCATGGCCACTGCTTCTTTTTGCAGTCCAGAAACTCCACGTGGTGGAAAAGAACCCAATTTTAAACAAAGGTATTGTCTCCTCAAACTGTTCAACTCTCTTTCAAACACTCCTAACTCACCAGTATTTTTCCTTTCTGCTACTACACAAACCCAACAAAATGAGTAATTTTCCAAAGGATCCCAGTTCTCCTCAATTACCACAGAAGCAGTAATTGCATAATGAGCCTGACCTATTTCTGCAAACTTTCCCACTGTATTTCACATCACTCTTGTCAATAAACACACATGGAACAGAAATTTTCTTTCTGGATCATGGAAGAGAAATTTTCTTGCTGGCTCCTTCCATATTTTTGTTCCTAAAGTGTCCAGATCCTCCAAACATCAGCTCCATGAGCCACCACAGCAAGTTCTCAAATCTCTCAATATTACACAGTCCACACTCTTTAATTTCCCTAATTTCAAAAACATATTTTTTACAACCATAGCAATAATCCCTGAGGTAGAATTCCAGGAGAAAACACCTCTTAAAAGCATCAACAGCACTTTGTTAGATAAAGCAAACTGAATTTTCCCCATTGCCCAGTGCCTTTATCTTTCCCATAAAATTCCAAGGAATTAAGATAACCCTTTGCACTTCCTGCAGGAAAACTCAACCAGGAAAGAATTCAAAAAACTTTCCAACCCCACCCAACATCAGCACTGATTTTCCTGGTTCCACTGGGAATAAAGAGGCTCTCTGAAGTTTTTTAACTGGATTCCAAAGGCAGATCCCAGTGGTCCTCACCTCTGGCCAAACATCAGGGTGGATTTGGTCTCAGCCTCGTTGAACACGGAGGGGGAGCAGCAGATGACAATGGTGGTCCTGCAGTTGCCCCCCAGGGAATCCTGCAGGATCCTGGTCATCTTGCTGTCTCTGTAGGGAACGTGGGTTTTCTGCCCCAGACACAAGCAGAAAACAAGAACAATTCTTTTAGCCAGAGCCCAGGATGAGCAGGAGCCACAATTTGTTCTGCTGGTGCCAAGGTCTGAGCTGTGGCTCCTCCAGCTCTGCTCATTCATGTCTGAAATCCCAGGGCAAAGTTTTTAAAATGCTTTTCAATTTTTTTTTTTTCCCCCCAAATCCCAGAGAAGCTGGGCAGGTCTGGGTGTAACTCTGGGAGGGGAGATCACTTTTAGCAAAAGTTTTCATCCAAATCTTATAATTAAATTAAATTTCTGAGTGATTTTTATTGCTTGTGCAGGTAAAAATCCCCCCTGCTCACAGGTAAAGCACAGCTCCAGTTTCACTTCCACTTATCTGGAGTTTGATTTTAACCATGTTATGCTGGAATTTCAGAAAGCAGCAAAAAGAAAATACCAAGAATAAAGAAACCACTTTCTCATCTGTTCTCTGCATTTTCTCTGTTACCACAAACCCACCTCCACCTTTTCCCATCAATATTTATCTGAATTCCCTTTATGTCCAAACTCAGGATTTTTTCTTCCCAATTTTCTCCTTGCCATTTCAGCCCAGTAAAATACATTTGTCAAAACTTCTCTGGGTGCACCAAAAGCAAAATTCAAAAGGTGTATTTGGATATTTTTGTTAAAGAAAACAGCAGGAAGAGCAGAAGGAAATGTTATTCAGAATAAATTTCTATCAGTATGATGGGAAAAAAAGCAATATAATATTTACCAAAGCAAGAAGGCAGAGACAGAGAACAGAAAAATCAAATTAAATTAAAATTAAAAATAAAAACACAAAATCCCCCTCAAATCTGATCTGCCAAGATCTGACAACTCCCCCAGTGAGGAGGAGCCACAACAACCAAAGTGTCACTGGTCTGTGGCTGCTCACACAACATTTCCTCCCTTCCCAGCTGAAATTTTAGCTCCTTTTACTCTTTTTTTCCCTGTGGATGGCAAAGAAACAGATAAATAAAACCCCCCAGCCAGGATTACTTACAGTTCCCTCTGCCAAGGCTGAGATCACATTGCCCAGGGCAGACAAAGACTTATTGATATTTTTAGCTTCATCCAGAACAGCCCCCTCTGCTCCAGTTTTGCTGACCTGCCAAAGAGAGGCAAGAGTCAGACCCTGCTCTGCAAAGCTCAGCCTAAAGATGCTCCTGGAGGAGCAAAGCCCAGCTTGCAACTTTTATATCTAATTCTTATATCAACTTCATAACTTTTTTTTTTTCTGTGATAATTCCACTTTTCTCCCACTCCAAGAGCAAGTTGTCCCTGATTTTATTCAATGCCCTCCTGAGGACTTTTGGGAATCATTTCCAAGCTGTCCATGGGAGGCTCAGCAGCCCAAAATCAGCATCTTGCCTTTGCAATTTATTTGCATGGACCAAAAATATCAAAAATCACAGATTTTGTTCATGGCCACTGCCTCCTTTTGCAGGACTAAACCAGCATGTGATAGAAAATAACATTTTTTCACACCAAGACAAATGTATTGTGTTCTAGAACTGCTAAATTTTATTTTGCACACTTCTAACTTGCTGGTATTTTTCATTTCTGCTACTACACAAATAAAACAAAATTTGGATTTTCTAAAGTATCCCAATACAGGATAAATCCCCATATTTTTCTCTACATTAAAACTATCTGTACTTTCACCTAAAAATGCCCCATGCCATGAAGAAAAAGCAGTTGTGTGTTTTAAGAGGACAACCCACCCAAGAAATCCAAATTTCAGGTTTTCTCTGCCATGCCCAGACATAACAAAGCACAAAAGTTGGTTTTTCAGAGCCTGTCCAGGCCCTCACTTTGCAATTTTAATTTAACACCTCCATGCAATCATATTAACCTGATTAATTACTCTGACAAATCACTTTTGCATTGCACCCCTGGGTTATCAATTAACATCTGCAATGAGCAACCCAAAATCCCAATAAAGCTGATTTTGGATGCTCCAGAAGACATCAGAATGAGAACTGGGAAACATTTTTGCATTGCAGCACTGTTCTAAACCATTAATCTTTTGCTAAAGAGATAAAAGGCATTTTCTGGGGTTTATTTTTCCCCATTGGGAAGCAGAAATTGTCACCACAATCAAGATTCTGGGAGCTGTGAGTAGACTTGAAAACTGCATTAACTGATGGTATTTAATTCATTTAATATGTGAAATAATTACCAAAAAAAACCATAGAAACAGGACATGACAATACAAGCAAGTTAATTATGTCTGATTTGATAAATTATATCAGAATTACATTCCTTTTTTCAGCTACACAGACATCAGTGTGAAGGTATGTAAAAATACAGAGGGTATGTAAAAATACTGAATGTAGAAAAATACAGAAGGTATGTAAAAATAAAGATATATAAAAATACAGAAGGTATATAAAAATGCAGAAGATATATAAAAATACTGAAGGTATAGAAAAATACAGAGGGTATGTAAAAATACTGAATGTATATAACAATACTGAAGGTATGCAAAAATAAAGATATATAAAAATGCAGAAGGTATATAAAAATCCAGAAGATATATAAAAATATTAAAGGTATGCAAAAATAAAGATATATAAAAATACAGAAGGTATATAAAAATGCAGAAGATATATAAAAATCCTGAAGGTATATAAAAAGCCTGAAGGTATATAAAAATCTAGAAGATATATAAAAATACTGAAGGTGTATAAAAATACTGAATGTATATAAAAATACAGAAGATATATAAAATATAGAAGGTAAATAATACACTGGTTCAACTCACTCCATTATAAAAACAGATTTTGGGGGCTTCTCTTTCATGGCAATAATTCTGATCTGCTTCCTTTCTCCATACCAACTTTAAAAAAATAAATTAAATAACTTTATAAATGATAATCTAAGGGGAGAGCTCTGTGAGCCACCCTCCCATGCTCAGTGTGGGATCCCAGTGGGAATCCCAGAAAAATGAGAATTTACCTTCTCACTGCCAGCCAGGTCCACCAGGTACAGCTTCCCACTGAGTTTTTTCTCTGTTTCCACATTCTCCTGTTTGATATTGATGAGGAAGATGCTGTGGCTCCTCGAGCTGTGCTCATTCATGTCTGAAATCACAGATTGTAACAACAGCTGCTGTTAAAATGCTTTCCAAGAGAATTCCAGAGAATTCCAGAGAATTCCAGGGACACTCACTTGTCACAGCCACGTGCCTGTTGGCCTTCCCTTCATCAATGACATCCAGAACTTCTTCAGGACTGGACACAAACCTTTCTGTACAGCCCTGGGGACAGAAAAGTGGGAATCAGGAATGGTCAGGTGGGAATCAGGGATGGTTCAAGTGGGAATCAGGAATGGTCAGGTGGGAATCAGGGATGGTTCAAGTGGGAATCAGGAATATTCAAGTGGGAATCAGGGATGCTCAGGTGGGAATCAGGGATGCTCAGGTGGGATTTAGGGATGTTCAAGTGGGAATCAGGGATGTTCAAGTGGGAATCAGGGATGGTTCAAGTGGGAATCAGGGATGGTTCAAGTGGGAATCAGGGATGGTTCAAGTGGGAATCAGGGATGTTCAGGTGGGATTTAGGGATGTTCAAGTGGGAATCAGGAAGGTTCAGGTGGGAATAAGGGATGATTAAATGGGTATCAGGAATGGTTAAGCAGGAATCAAGGATGGTTAAGTGAGAATCAGGGATGTTCAGGAGGGAATCAGGGATGTTCAGGAGGGAATCAGGGATGTTCATTCAGCACTAATGAACAAAGCAATCAGCAGAACCATCACCATCCCACGGGATCATGGCCGAGGCAATGGACCCAAAACCACCTTGGGGTGACTTCAGGGGAAACTTGGGAGCCAATTTTTTTCCACAGGATTCAAGATTCAGTGACATCCAAACACACAGAATGAAATTTTCCCCAGAAAACATGGAATGATACTACATACATTCCTAATTTGGGTTAGATTTCACACCCAAATTAATTCTTCCCCCCAAACTACAAGACAAAGTCCTTCTCTCTCAATGCAATAAATTATTTTATCGATTTCTTTTTGCTCCTCAAGCTGAGAATAAACAGAATAATATTATATATACATTATTTAGGCTCACATATGTTCATATCAAGCAGATTGCATTCAAGTGAGGGCCCAGAAAGTCATAAAACAAATCCCTAACCCAACCAATCTGTTCTGAGCTATTGAGAGATCTCAGCATCCAAGCAGCAAAATATTAAAGAACAAAATTCCTCAAGTTGTTCTCTTTCATATCTGACATGAAAGGGGAACATGAACACTTGAAATTTAACAGCATCCTAACAAAATGGCAACGTTCAAAGTCAGGAAAATAAAACAAACACGATTCAAGCCCATTAATATTTCAGGAAACTTGTTTAAAGCCAGGAACCAACACAACTTGAACATCCAGGGCTTCAAAGAGGAGGTGAATTATTTCAGCAAACACTCTGCATGCAAATAGAAGTGTGGAAATAAATGCATTTGTGGGGGGAAAAAAAATGAAAAACTGAGGATAAAATTCTTTTTTTACCTTAACATAGGGAACTCTGTTTTTATCTTCATGTACAGCAAGGTTTGTCTTTGACACTGGAGAAAAACATGGAGATCATCAGGAATATTCCAGAGGGGAGAAATAAATAAAGTGTCAGCTCCAGGCAGGGCAGACTCATTTTGGGCTTGGAAATTTGTAAATGAATTCTGCAGTCACTCCCCACTCGTGAACCTTCAATATTTCTGACACACAGAAATTGTTTCCTGCTCTGTCAATCTCATACCTGCTTATTCAAATTTAACTTTGGGGCACAAAAGCTTTTTGGTTTTTTTTTTGTTTATTGCTTGGGTGAATTAAATTAACCCAGACTAAGCTGGGTTTTGGCAAAGCAGAGGAGACAGGAATTTGGAACAGCTCAGAGCCACATTTACAGAGATTTCTACATTTACAGCCATTTCTAATTTACAGGCATTTTTAATTTACAGAGATTCCTACATTTACAGACATTTCTAATTTTCAGGCATTTCTAATTTACAGGCATTTCTAATTTACAAGAATTTCAACATTTACAGCGATTTCTAATTTACAGAGATTTCTAATTTACAAGAATTTCTACATTTACAGAGATTTCTAATTTACAGAGATTTCTAATTTACAAGAATTTCTACATTTACAAGAATTCCTACCCTTACAGACACATCTGATTGACAAAATTCACTTTTATTAGCACCCAGCATGCAGAGCTAGAGACATGAACTGTGAAAAAAACAGATTCCCCCAGACTAAACTGCCTGACAGAAGCAAGGCATGATTCTAAAACCCCTCCTGCATTTTTAAACCAGTTTTTTTTTTAATTTTTTTTAATTTTAAGCAGTTTTCCTTGCCCTGCCTTGCTCTGATTCATGACAAACTCGTGCTCTGCACAGGAGGCACAGCAGGTGATTGAAGCTGCAAAATTCTCCAGTTTCAATTTAATCCCCTCCTAATAAAGTCACTTTTCCCCCCAGGCTTTGGTTTAAAGCCAAGGCACTCAGTCAGGTAAGAAACACAGAACTCACCATCAAGTAGGTCCCTTATTTTGTCCAAATATATCTCAAAGTAGGAAACCTGATTAAATAATCACAAACATCACAGATTGAAATGCTGCTGATTTCATGTCTTGCTGCCTCTGTGTTTCCAAGCTAAAAATAAAACCCCACCTCCCACACAGCTTGAATTCCATCTTACATGGGAGCACATTTGGATCTTGAATGATTTACAAGCCATTGATCTTCCTCCATTTATCAAAAAAAAAAAAAACAACCTGCAGGCAAACCTTATCTCCTTTTTTTTATTTTTTTTTTGGTAACATAAGCAAAATTGAGACAAAAAATATTGAATTGAATCAAGGCAATGCAGCTCCTGCCATATCTGTGCAGCAGCACCATGAGAAGGGTCAGGTTTGAGGATTGTAAAGATTGCACATTGATTTTCACCCCCCCAAAAAACCAGAGAGCATCTTTACCATTCCATTTCCAGAAGCCTCAGCAATATAAATTAAATTAAACTTTGAAATGAAGCACGTGTGGCTGTCCTGTCTTGAATCAAATCCAAAGGAGAGAATGAACCAAGAGAGGCAATTGTCCTCAAAAAAATAAAAAAAAATTAAAAAAAATTTAAAAAAAAATTTAAAAAATAAAAAAATAATTGAATGAATGAGTTTCTCAATAAAAGGATTTGACTCACAGAAAGAAACAGAAATATAGAAGAGTAGGGCCTAACCCTTCCCTAATTTAGGTTTATGCAGATTATTTAGCTGGAATATCTCATGGCTGCATTCTGGGTATCAATAAATATCAATAAATATCAATAAATATCAATAAATAGCAATATAAATAAATAAAAAATAAAAAATATAAATATAAATATCAATAATATAAATAAATATCAATAAATATCAATAAATATCAATAAATATAAATAAATAGCAATATAAATAAATAAAAAATAAAACTATTAATATAAATATCAATAAATATCAATAATATAAATAAATATAAATAAATATCAATAAATAGCAATATAAATAAATAAAAAATAAGATTATTAATATAAATATCAATAATATAAATAAATATCAATAATATCAATAAATATCAATATAAATTAATATAAATAAAAATAAAATTATAAATATAAATATCAATAATATAGATAAATATAAATAAATATAAATAATATCAATAAATATCAATAAATATCAATAATATCAATAATATCAATAAATATCAATAAATAAAAAATAAATAAATAAAAATAAATAATAATCAATATAAATCAATATAAATCAAGATAAATTAATATAAATCAATATAAAGACTGGTATTTGGTGAGCATCCCATGTACCTTGATGTGGAACTCCAGGTTCTCATCCATGGAGTAGATGTGGTCAAAGATGTCGTGGGCAATCCTGGGGATGATTCCCATCAGCTGAGGGTCGTGCAGCTTCCCCTGTGGGAAAACCCCAAAAAAAAAACCCCAAATCCTTCCTCAGAGGGAGGTCCATCCCAAATTTCCTGTTTATTGCTCCCATGGAATTCCTCCTCCCATGGAGCACAACAAAAATCCCACCCCAGCTGCTTCTCCTGCTCAACCAGAATTTTGGGAATTTGGCAGTGGCAAGAAGCTTTAAATCCTGATTTTAGGCTGGGGGAAAATCTGGGATATGGAGATTTGAGTAATACAGTGAAATATTCCAAACTGGAGCTCACCAGAACTGGAGGAAACTAAAAAAAAAAAAAAAAATCTGTTTTCCACATTAATTTGCACAACTTTCCCCCGGTTTTTAGGAACTGGATATTAACTCATCCCAAAAATCCCCCAGAGTGGCTCCTTCTCTTGTTGGGAGAGGCAGCAACACCAAACCAACCCTTTTAGTTGACCTCCCAAAAAATTCCAAACCACAAGATAACCCAGCTGATTAAAAAAAACCCCCAAAAAAACCCAAAAAAAAAAAAAAAAAAAAAAAAAAAACCCCACAGGAAAACTCTTCTAGCTGACCCCAAAAACCCCAAACCACAGGAAAACCCTTCTGACCCCCCAGAACACAAACATCCCATAATTAAAACAAGGACAAACCATTTTGTGCTTTGCTTGCCATTTGTTCTACATAAATTTGGGATTTATTTTGATATATCTGTTATTTATTTTGATATATCTGTTATTTATTTTGATATATCTGTTATTTATTTAGATATATTTGGGATTTATTTAGATACATTTGGGATTTATTTAGATAAATTTGGGATATATTTAGACATATCTGTTATTTATTTAGATGTATCTGGTATTTATTTAGATATATTTGGGATTTATTTAGATATATCTGTTATTTATTTAGATATATCTGGGATTTATTTAGATATATTTGTGTTTTCTTTAGATATATCTGTTTTTTATTTAGATATATCTGTTATTTATTTAGCTGTATTTGGGATTTATTTAGATATATTTTTGTTTTGTTTAGATAAATTTGGGATTTATTTATATATATTTAGGATTTATTTCGATATATTTGGGATTTATTTAGATATATCTGTTATTTATTTAGATATATCTGGGATTTATTTAGATACATTTGGGATTTATTTTGATATATCTGTTATTTATTTTGATATATCTGTTATTTATTTAGATATATTTGTTATTTATTTAGATATAACTGTTATTTATTTAGATATCTGTGTGAAAACCAAGGATCTGAACATTCCCAAATCCCTTTTTCCATCTTTCCCACCAAATAAATTGAATTTTCCCCTATTTTTACCTCCATGGTGTGTGTTTTTCCTGATGAGGTCTGGCCATAAGCAAAGATTGTGCCATTGTAACCTTCCAGAACATCTGCAAGGAGGAAAAAAATTTAAAAAATTAATTAAAATTATTCTGTGCCATCCTCAAGCTGAATTATTAAACATTTTTAAAGCCTTGGAGCTGGAATAAGAAGTAGTTCGTGCAAAAAAATGGGGGGAATATGAGACATTGAGCTAATTTTAGGAAAAAAAAAATCTAAATTAGAGAATCTGTGGGATTAAAAAAAAAATAATAATAAAAGAAAAAGCAGAACCCTGGAGAAAATGCAACAAATTCACAGCTATTCCTTATTTTAAATTTCACATTCTATTTTCTATTTCTGTGTCACAGTATCAATTAATAGATAAATAATAGATAAATAAATAGAGAAATAATTTCCAATTTTTTTTTTAAATAGATAAATAACTTCCAGGCAAAAAAAAAAAAAAAATTATACATTAAATTAAATCGATTAAATTGTATTATATGCTTTATTTGATATTAATTAAATTATATTATTGATATAAATACACAAATAATCTCCTTATTTACATCTGCATGCAGGAAGGAATATTAAAGAAGAAAAATAAATATCAGAAAAATAAAAAAGGAATTTTGAATTTAAAGAGAAGGATAAAGTTAGAGACCTTAATTAATGCCCTTCTAGAATTAATATTTTGAATTAATTTAGAATCTTCATCTGCTCACAGAAACAGAGACACTGCTTGTTTTTGTTTGTAGGAAATAAAGATTTAAATAATTGATTATAAATAATATTTGAATTTTAAAAAATCTTGTTGTAATTCCAGAAGAGTTCATTCCTAATATTTCAATTTTTCAATATTTCAATATTTCCTGCCAAATTTGGTTAAATTAGGGGAGAAAATAGCTTGAACTGAAATAAAAAAGGAAAAAAAGGAGGAAAAAAATGGGGAGAAAGGAGGGAAAATGAAGGGGGGGGAAAGGGAAAAAAAAAAGAGGAAAAAATCGGATAAAAGGGGAAAAAGGGTCATAATTTCCAGGTAAGGGGGAAATAACCTGATTAATCAAATATTATGTAAGGAAATTACTCAGAATTTGCATCAATATTTGCATTTTGCTGGAGGAAGCAGAGATAAGCAATTTACCTTCCCAATTAGCAAAAAAAAAAAAAAAAAAAACCAAAAAAAAACCAAAAAAAACCCAAAAAAAAACCACCTTTATCTTATTTTTAAAAATAAACTTTCTGCAGTGAGAACAAGGCAGAGCTCTCAGCCCTGAGGTTATTTTTGCTGGAAGATTTTTCCACCTTTAGTCATTTCTCCACCATCTGTGCACTGAACCCAGAATGAAAAATCCCAGATAAAAAAAAAAAAAAAAAAAAAAACAAAAAACTGCACAAAATTTCAGAGGATGAGGGAAAAAAAATCAGATTTAAAAAAAACCCACAGAGCCAAGATCAGGTGGGATTTTTATGTCATTTCCAGGAAAATTTTTTAAAAATCCAATTTTTTTTTCCCCAATTCCAACTCTCAGTGATTCCCAGGTTTTTCCAAATTTTTTCTCTGCCTTTGAGCTGCCTT
This sequence comes from Oenanthe melanoleuca, assembly GCF_029582105.1. Classification (NCBI taxonomy): domain Eukaryota; kingdom Metazoa; phylum Chordata; class Aves; order Passeriformes; family Muscicapidae; genus Oenanthe; species Oenanthe melanoleuca. Next base: position 35,126,021 of record NC_079341.1, on the reverse strand, counting down.
TTTTTTTTTCCTGAAGGTGAACACCACAAAACCTTCCCATTTTTAGTTTTAAAAAATTTAAATATTTATTTAAATTTTAATTTTTTTTCTCTCTATTTTTAGATTTATATTTCTCTTTTTCACCCCAAATCTCTCCAATTTTACAGCTCAGCATTTGAATCTCATATTTATAACCAGAAAAATCACTCAGCCCTAAGTGAGAGAAATTCCAAACAAACTTTCCCATGGAAAGCAAATCCCTTCCCCACTCTCCATCCTCCCACAACATTTTACAAATATTCCACATTTATCCTGGGCTGAAAAACATATATTAAAAAAAAAAAAAAAAAAAAAAAAAGATTTTGTGTGGAATAACAATACACAACAAGTGCTGCAATTCCTTTAGCTCTACTGGTTTTTTTTAATTTTTTTTTTCACACAGACCCTTTAAAAACCCTTTTAAAAACAAGGAAATATTTGGAATTATTTATGCCAAACTCTTTTTCAGACATCCAGCCATTCATTACTCAGAGTTTAAACAGCTGGAGGGCACAAAAAACACAATTTTCCGTTTCCTGGAGGGGAGATGATGAATAAAAACAAAACTTACCTTTGACAATCTGCTTGGCACAGGCATTATAAACTTGCTCCTGGCTGGTGTTAGGGGGTAACACCCTGTCAAAGACATAGGGCTTCCCTTGCTGCAAAGAGAGCAGAAATTTATATAGAAATTGATATAAAAATTATATATATATTGATCTAGAAATTTTATATATATATATTTTATTTATTTTTTTATATATATATATATTTATATGATATTGATATAGAAATTATATTTCATGTCAGCCTAAAACGCAGCATTTCTCACAGAGGGACAGGAGAATATTTTGTGGACTAAAGATGTGACATTTTGGGGGCTCCAAACCCTTTTTTTTTTTTTCTATAGGTGGCAAATAAAAAGTGGGAAATGTTCCCTGTGTGCTCACACTGGTGGGGTGGAGATTTCCTTCTCCTCCTGGGAATTAAGGGGAATATCTGTGTAAATATTGGGAATAATCCTGTAAATATTGGGGGAATAGCTATGTAAGTATTGGGGAAATAATCCTGTAAATATTGAGGGGAAATATTATAAATATTGAGGGAAAATCCATGTAGAGATTGGGGGAAAATCCATGTAAGCATTGGGAATAATCCTGTAAATATTGGGGGAATAGCTATGTAAGTATTGGGGAAATAATCCTGTAAATATTGAGGGGAAATATTATAAATATTGAGGGAAAATCCATGGAAAGATTAGTGGAAAATCCATGTAAAGTATTGGGAAAATAATCCATGTAAATATTGGGGGAATAATCCTGTAAATATGGGGGGAATAGCCTTGTAAATATTGAGGGGAAATCCTTTAAATTTTGAGGGAAAATCCATGTAAATATTGGGGCAATAAATCTCTAGATATTGGGGGAATAACCCTGTAAATATCACGGGAATATTTCTGTAAATATTGGGGAATAATTCTGTAAATATTGAGTGAATAATCCTGTAAACCTCTAGATATTGGGGGAATAATCCTGTAAATATTGGGAAAATATCCATATAAATTTTGCGGGAATAACCCTGTAAATATCAGGGGAATAAATCTGTAAATACTGGGGGTAAATCCATGTAAATATTGGGGGAATAAACCTGTAAATATCAAAGGATTAAACCTGTAAATATCGAGGGATTAATCCTGTAAATATTAGGGAAAATACACATGTAAGTTTTGGGTTAATAATCCTTTAAATATTATGGGAATAATCCCGTAAATATCACGGGAATATTTCTGTAAATATTGGGGGAATAACCCTGTAAATATTGGGGGAATAATCCTATAAATATTGGGGGAATAATCCTGTAAGTATTGGGAGAATAATCCTGTAACTATCAAAGGAAAAATCCTGTAAATATTGGGACAATAAGCCCGTAAACATCAAGGGAATACTCCATTAAATATCCAGGGAATAACCCTGTAAATATTGGGGGAATAAACCTGCAAATATCACGGGAATAAATCAGTAAATATTGGGGGAATAACACTGTAAATATTAGGTGAATAATCCTGTAAATATCAAATTTAAAACCATGTAAATATTGGGACAATAACCCTGTTAATATCAGGGGAATAATGTCCAAAAAGGAGGCAGAGGAGTCATTTCCTTTATTCCACTGAAGGGAGAGGCCATGGGACATTCCCCTGGGGTCTCTCAGATTTTTGGAGGGTCCAATTTATCCCAATTTCCCTCTCTCTTTCCCCATTGCTGAGGTACCTGAGAGGCACAGACTGCCCAAACCCTGACACCTGAGATTCCACTCTCATCTACAACCCTCCTTTGCATTTTTAATTCTTATGGAATTCATGATTTCCCTCATTGCTTCTTTCACCTTCCAATATCCAATTTCATTTCTCAGCAAACCTACAGTTTGTTTGTAAAGGCAAATTCCTTTTTATTCCATTCATCAATTCATAATCCATCCCATTGTTCCTTTTATCCCTCAGTGCTGGTTTTATTTACCCACAGCTCGTTTGTAAAGACAAATCCAACATTCCTCCCAAGCCCTGAGATTCCCAAGTGACACCAGGAGTGACACTTCAAACACCACCAGCAGTACCCAAAAACCAGATTGGGGTGACCTTCCAAGGCTGAGCCCTTGTTTCAGCCTGGATTTTGGAGTTCTAGGATGAGGATTATTATTATTATTATTATTATTATTATTATTATTATTATTACTATTATTACTATTATTACTATTATTACTATTATTATTACTACTACTATTATTATTGCTATTATTATTGCTATTATTACTATTATATTATTACTACTACTACTATATTATTACTATTATTACTATTGTATTATTACTATTATTATTGTTGTTGTTGTTATTATTGTTATTATTATTATTTTATATATAATCACTGAGCATCTTCACTGACTGCACAAAAGAGCAGTTGTGGGATTTTGGGCAGAGTTTTTGTGCTTCAAATCCACATTAATCCTCATTCTTTATCCAGGAATTCCTGCTTGGGATCTCTGATGTTGGAGAAATGTTGGGATTTTCCTGTGTCACCCCATTCCACCCCTGAGCCTTTTTGGGTTTGGTTGTGTTGTTATTGGAATCTCTGTTGCAATAATAAGATTGTATTACAGCTCTAATTAAATTAATCTTAATTTCTGACTGGTTTTCCCTCAAAGGCAACAAAAGGCACCCTGCAAAGGCAGCACCCTCCAGATCCAAAGGGATTTTCCCAAAGCAGAAAGGAGAAGGAGCAACCATGAAAATCCTGATTTTCAGCATCTTCCACTATTGTCACCTCCAGAAGTGACAGAACTATTTCCTTTTTTTTTTTTTCTTTTCCAATGTAACTCATCCTGCACAAAATACCCAAATCAGGGAGCAATCCCAGCAGCAAAGAGCCAGAAATAAAATGTGATTTTCTGAGCCATGCCAACCATTCTCTCTGTGCACCTCCCAAATTTCCCATCACATGCAGGGTGTTATCCCCACCCATAAATCACATTTCCCTTCCTTCCCTGACAGGCTGTTCATTAACTTGAGCATAATTCTGGGATTTAATAGAGATTCCAATAATAACACAACCACACCCAAAAAGGCTCAGGGGTGGAATGGGGTGACACAGGAAAATCCCAAATTTTCTCCAACATCAGAGATCCCCAGCAGGAATTTCCCCCATTGTCACCTCCAGAAGTGACAGAACTATTTCCTTTTTTTTTTCTTTTCCAATGTAACTCATCCTGCACAAAATACCCAAACCAGGGAGCAATCCCAGCAGCAAAGAGCCAGAAATAAAATGTGATTTTCTGAGCCATGCCAACCATTCTCTGTGCACCTCCATCTATTATGTCCCAAATTTCCCATCACATGCAGGGTGTTGTCCCCACCCATAAATCACATTTCCCTTCCTTCCCTGACAGGCTGTTCATTAACTTGAGCATAATTTTGGGATAAGTGCTCTGATCCACCCACACAATTCCTGCTCCTCTTGTACTGACAGCCAGGGAGATTCTGCTCTGGGTACCACCAGGAAATCTATTCAGACATATTGACAGTTATTATTTCACTTCTTTGAGTTTAAAGGCTTTAAAAAATAATTTAATAAAGAGGATTTCACAAGCACATGAATGGATTTTCACCACAAATCCCAAATTTTCCAAAGCAGCATCTCAGAGCAGCTCTGTCACCAGCAGCTGGTGCAGCTCAGTTAAAGAAATCCAAGATAACCAAATACATTTCCTGGTTTGATAAATCAATAAAAGAACCCCAACCCCCCAGAATTCCCCAGGGAGAGGAAATGGGGAGGGCTCAGAGCTCAGCTAAACCCTCATGGAATTTCAGGATGGATCCCCAGGCTGGACTCCAGCTCTGGGTGTGCAGGTTGGGATGTGAAGGGAGGTAAAACCTCATCAGATCCACCCCAGATCCATCCCTTCCACATGAAAAAAAAAAAAAAACCAAAAAAAAACAAAAAAAAAAAAAACAAAAAAAAAACATATAATAACTATGGGCAAGGTGAGATGGCTCAGAACAAAATTCCTCTTTATTCCCTGGAAGGGCCAGGGGGTTTAGGAAGGTAGCAGGAGGGTTCTTTAATAATAAATATATAAATAATAAATAAGAATAGAATAGAATAGAATAGAATAGAATAGAATAGAATAGAATAGAATAGAATAGAATAGAATAGAATAAATAAAATAAAATAAAATAAAATAAAATAAAATAAAATAAAATAAAATAAAATAAAATAAAATAAAATAAAATAAAATAAAATAAAATAAAATAAAATAAAATAAAATAAAAATCCCCTTTATCCCCTGGAAGGGCTCCCTGCAGTCCCTCAGGGAAGCTGCAAAACCCAAATCACCAGCTCAGCCTGAATCCCTTGGCTGGGCTGGATCCCTGTCATTGTCACCCTGGGCTCTGTGCTCAGGATTTTATGGATTTTGAGGGGATTTATTGACTCACACCCCCAAATTTATGGCACCAGTGCAGCAGAGACAGAGGGTGATGTGCAGGTGACATGAGGAGCAGATTAATTAATGAAGAATTATTTCCCAGATGGTTCCCAACACCCTAAATGCTCCTGTAGAAGGTTTATAAATAAAAATGGGGAATTGCAGGTCTGGAGGATGGGATATTTCCCAAACAAACCCTCACAGTGGGATTGGGGAGTTGAGGCATGGAGCTGCTCCCAAAAAGTGAAATAAAACAAATTCCTTCCCTCCAGCCCACAGAGCAGCAATTAAAGCTTCTCTCCCTTGGAAAATGCAAAGGCCACGTTTGAAGGTTCCTCCATTCCCAAGTGGGATAAATCTGCAAATTAATTCCCCCTGGAATTACAGAGAATTTTTGGATGGAAGCAGTTCTCTTCCCCACAAGGCACAGGGAGCTGCAGCTCCAGGGCTGTTGATGTTTTTTGCTGGTGAAGCCCAAGAAATAAACAGGATCTGAAGCCATTTATCTCCCCTGAGAGTTGAAAACATGGTTGGGAACAAATGGAGAAAATTAAAGGATGTCAAAAAACCAGCAAAATTCAGGAGGTGCTGCTGCCATGCCAATCCCTTTTCCATGTCAGCCTGCCCTGTAAAAACACCCAGTGGGTGAAAATTCAGAACCCCTGGTGAAAAAAGAAAGAGAATATTTATTCAGAATATCCTGAATATGCTACAGAGTGAAACCAAAGTGTCCAAAAAAAAAAAAAAAATTCCTTAAATCTTGGAAATATTCCTAAAAATCATTTGGAAAATAAAGGAAACAGGTACTGCAGAGCAACTGGAGTCAAACCCAGATTGTTTTTGCAGAGGGGGGTTAATTATTGATTTATCTTCTGAATATTTCTGTGGAGCTGATGGAGTTTGGCTCGTGGCCAGTGATCCACTTTTAGCTCTCAGTGCCAGCAAAAAGAACTTTTAACTCCTTGCAACAAATCTCCAACCCCAAAAAAAGCATCATTTGATTTTATTTTTTGAATCTGCAAATTCAGGCAATCAAACCTCAGGAATTATTTTAAAGCTATTCTTCCACCTTGATGGAAAAAAGACTCTTCCAGAAAGGAATTGGAAGGATAAAGATCTCCCAAAAAATAAAGGCAGCTATTAAAAAATCCTCTTGAGCAACATTTTTGCACAGATCTGACACAGCAATCCTCAGAGGAGCAGCTCTCTCATTATTATTGATTTGCACTGGTGCAACCAAGTCCCTGCCAGACCCAAAATAATCCAAATTTTCTCCAGTTTTCACCAGGCTCCAGCATTTCAGTTGACCTGGTCCCTTACAGCAATGGGAGAGGAGAATTTGGTCATTTCTTGTGATTATAAAACAACACAAATTAGCATTTTGACAGAAAAGGCAGAAAAAATATTCTTTGTAGAAGAAAAGAGAAAGAAAGGTGCCATAACTCATCAGGCCTCTAACACAAGGTGATTTCAGAGTAATTGAGAGTGAAAATAGAAGAGTGGATATCAGGAAAAGTTTTTTCCCAGAAAAGGTGACCAGGTCATCAGGAAAGGGGTGAGGTCCTGGAGGGATTTAAAATCCATTTAAAATCCATGTGGATGTGGCACTTGGGGACATGCTGGTGGCCTTGGGGAAGGGCTGGCTTCAATCTTCTTAAAGATTTCCAACCTAAATTCCATTATTCCATTGTAGATTCATAAAAATTCGATGCTTTGAAACTGATCTTGAATTACTGTGTGGGTTTTTTTGTTGTTGTTGTTATATATGGTTTTCTTCTCATAAAAAATAAAATTTCCCAGATAGAAAATAAACCCCATGTTGGAGCAGCAGGGGAAGAAGGGTCCCCATGGGGGTGGGGACAAGACATGGGTGGAGCAGGGTTTAGGATATCCCAGGAAAAAAAAAAATTAAAAATAAATAATAATAGGAATAGGAATAGGAATAGGAATAGGAATAAGAATAAGAATAAGAATAAGAATAAGAATAAGAATAAGAATAAGAATAAGAATAAGAATAAGAATAAGAATAGGAATAAGAATAGGAATAGGAATGAGAATAGGAATGAGAATAGGAATGAGAATAGGAAAAGGAATAGGAATAGGAATAGGAATAGGAATAGGAATAGGAATAGGAATAGGAATAGGAATAAGAATAAGAATAAGAATAAGAATAAGAATAAGAATAAGAATAAGAATAAGAATAAGAATAAGAATAAGAATAAGAATAAGAATAAGAAGAATAAGAATAGCAGAACAGGTGGAAGGTTCCAGGCAAAGCAGATTTGGGGAGAGCCCCAAGGAGCTCCAGAAGTGCATCCCTGGCAGGGCTGTGTGAATAATCTGACTTTGTTAAACCTGCCCCTGGCAGATTTGTGGGGGCTCAGGGATTTGTAATGGGATCCTGAGCTTGGAGTCAAATCCAGCCAGGGCAGGAGGGGTCACAGCAGCAGCACTGCTGCCCCTGGAGCAGCAAAAACAGGATTTAGGGGGTCAGGGAACAGCCCAGAGCATCCCTTGGGGTGGCACAGGGAGATCCCTGCGGAAAAAGCATTTCCTGAGGTCTCACTGCCATGTTTAATCCTGATTTATTGTGTGGTGGAATCCTAAGGGAAGAACTCCTGGAGGGTCTCAGGGTCTCCATCACAACAGCCCTGAGCACATCTGTGCCCCCCAAACCTTCACCTGGGCAGAGCCAGAACCCCTCAGCACATCAGGACAGGGCTCCTCACCCTCCAGAGCTCCACATCTCCTCTATCCCAGCCCCAGGAGGGAGGAGCAGCAGCCAGAATTTCCCAGCATTTGCAATTTAACAGAGCTCAGGGAATAACCAGTGCCCTGGTTCCTGCTCAGGGTGTGCTCCTGATCACCAGGCAGCACTGAAATCGCTGAAATTCAAACTTCATTTCACTCCCTCTCCTACAAACTGAGCAGTGCTGGAAGCTGGGATTTCAGGGATTGACTGGGATTTTAGGGTTTGGCTGGGATTTTAGGGATAAACTGGAATTTTAGGAATAAACTGGGATTTCAGGGATGGGCTGGGATTTCAGGGATCTGATGCTGCAGCAGGATTTGGAAAGCCTGGGCTGGAACAGAAATGTTCTCCCTGCTCTGCACCAGCCTCCAAGCTGATTAAAACCTCAGGAACTGAAAACACAGCCCAGAATTGCAAAGGACAGCAGCAGCACTGAGAGTTCTGCATTCCCTGCACCATTTCCCTGGAAAAGGGAACCCCAAAGGGCTGAGAGGGCAGCACAGGGCTGGGGATGGTTCTGTCTGTGTAAATGGGGGATTGCACACTTAATTTTCTTCTGTCTTTACTCAGAGTTAGGATTAAAAATACAAAGGAGATGAATTTTTTTTTATGTTGGGACTTGGTTGTTATTAAATCTTATCTAAAGTACAGAGAGTTCTGCTTCCAGCTAGAAGTGAGAAAAATGGAGCTGAACTTAGTTACAAGGTCTTTAAAAGCTGAACAATCCAATAAAGAATTAACACTTGTATTATTTATAATTTTGACTCAATAACAAAACTCCTGTGACCACAGTGCAGCACTAACTTGTCCAGCCAAAAATTACTGCCAGAAATCATGAAGAAGAAGGAAGATGAGCACCCCAAATTCCACATCTTGTTCCATACCTGTTACTATATTATAAAAACCCCAAATTCCCAACCCTTCACCATGTGAAATCACACACTTCTATTTAATTACACACCCGTGATTTTAACTCCATCACTCACATTTGGAAGCTTCTCCAAGGCCTCAAGTTAAAAGCAGTGTTAGCACAGAAATCTCAGAAATCCCAGGTCTGGGGGTTCCAGCAGTCTGCAGACAGGCTGGATGTGCCACACCCAAAATACCTGCTCAAACCCAAAATACCTCCTAAAAGCCGTGCCACACCCAAAATACCTGCTCAAAACCAAATATCTGCTAAAACCCCATGCCATAGCCAAAATACCTGCTCAGAACCAAAATACCTCCTAAAACCCTATTCCCACACCCCAAATAGCTGCTCAAACCCCATGTGACACCCAAAATATCTGCTCAAACCCCATTCCACACCCAAAATACCTCCTAAAAGCCATGGCAAAATACCTGCTCAAAACGAAAATACCTGCTCAAACCCTGTTCTTGCCTGATTTCCTTCTACCCCTCATGATCTGGAGAGAATCAAAGAAGCAGAACTCTGGATTTTTATTCAAAATGTCCCAATCTCACTATTTTGGCACCAACCACCCAATCCTCCCTTATTTGGGAAACAGGCAATGAGACAAAATTTATAAATTAAAATTAAAAATTTTAAAATTAAAAATTATAAATTCCAATCATATTTTTAGAAAGTAAGGATTCTTTCCCTGATGTAGCAGGTAAGTTTAAACAGGAAATTGCTGATCAGAGATCCCAGTGCTGTTTGGAAAATCTGTTTATTTGTGGGGGCAGGGCCTTGCTCAGCAATCCTGTTAATAAAATTGTATCAGGTAATTAAACAGAGACCAAAAATCCCTTACAAAAATCATTACAAACCAGAATTGCTGGAGGTAAAAAAAAAAGAATATTTAAGTTTTGCGTCCCTGGCAAATTAATTCATCAGTGATGAATAAAATCAGTCAGCAAGAGGCTGAGATTTGTTTAAATCTAAATCAGAATTGCAGCTGGCCCTGCACTGGGTAGGAAGAGCAGCTCCAGCAGCTGGGGACAGGTTTTGCTTCCCTGGGCAGCTGGCAAAGGGTGCTGGGTGTGTTACTACAGCCCAAACACTCCAGAAATGGGAATAAAAGATATTTCTGAGCTGGAAAACACCCAGAGAGCACAACAGCCCCCAGTGCACTCTGCCAGGACAAAGAGCTGCAGTTTCCTCTCTGAACTGAGCTTCTTGGCCTTTCTTTGGTCATTTTTTGGGGTTTTTTTATGAGCAAAAATAGAATTTCTGGCTCATAGCCCTGCTGCTGTCTGCCTGCAGCAAGAAATGCTTTAGAGAGATGCTGCAGAGAGCACAGCACTGAGAGCAGCAGAGCAGCCCCAATTTCTGCTGAATTATCCCCAAACATGAAATTATGCCCAAAAATGCTGCTGGGTTATCTGGCAGGAATTCCCTGATCAGGTTCAGGTGCATTTTTGTCTGTTCCCTCCAGCTCCAGATGTTGATCCTGCTCGAGAGTTCCAGCCAGGAGTGAGAGCTCTGCTGCTGCTTCCTGGCAGGCAAGAGGAGGGAAACAGCACCTAAATAAATAAATAACAAACTGGCAGCCCTGTGAGCACAGCACCTGCTGGCCCTTATGTAAACCAGCCCTCATATTCTGAATTTTGCACAGCAGAAATAAAGCCAGACCTGCAAGACACGGGGCTGGTGACTAGCACAGGGTAAGGGGGGTGAAAATATCATTAACAGGGTGAAAAGAATCATTAAGAGGGTGAAGAATTATTATTACTATTATTATTAACATTATTATTATTACTATTATTATTATTTTATTATCATTATTATTGCTATAGTTATGATAACCATTATTGCAATAATGTTAATATTATAAATAATAAATAGATATGGATATGGATATAGATATTGATATAGATTTATAGATATAGATTTATAGATAGATATAGATATAGATATAGATATAGATATAGATATAGATATAGATATAGATATAGATATAGATAGATATAGATATAGATATAGATATAGATATAGATATAGATATAGATATAGATATAGATATAGATATAATTATTATTATTACTGTTATTGTTATTGCTATAGTTATTATTTTCTTATTGCTATAATTATTATAATCATTATTGCAATGATATTAATATTATTAATAATAGATATAGATATAGATATAGATATAGATATAGATATAGATAAAGATATAGATATAGATATAGATGATATAGATATTATTACTGTTATTGCTATAGTTATTATAATAATTATTGAAATAATGTTAATAGTAATTAGATATAGATATAGATATAGATATAGATATAGATATAGATATAGATATAGATATAGATATAGATAATAATAGATATTATTATTAGTGTCATTGTTATTGCTATAGTTATTATAATAATTATTGAAATAATGTTAATAGTAATTAGATATAGATATAGATATAGATATAGATATAGATATAGATATAGATATAGATATAGATATAGATATATATAATAATAGAATTATTATTAGTGTCATTGTTATTGCTATAGTTATTATAATAATTATTGAAATAATGTTAATATTATTAATAATATAGATATATATATATATATATGTGGTATTATTACTACTACTACTACTACTACTACTATTATTATTATTATTATTATTATTATTATTATTATTATTATTATTATTAGCACTTGCTCTTCCTGATGAGCCCCAAGCCATTCTGCAGGACTTCAGCCTCCAGCCACCCTCAGCATTTGGCAACATTTTAAGGAAAAAAAAAACAAAAAAACAAACCCCAGCAATGGGCTCCAGGTCCCAAGCACTGCAGGTGCCTCTCCCCAGCACAGGATGGTTTATTCTGAATTTATTCTGAATTCCCACCTCCACCAGCAGCTCTCAGAGTTCTCTGGCCTTGCAGAGAACCCCAAAAAATGACTTTGTCAAAATCAGCCTGGGGTGTGCAGCTCCCACAGCCCCAAAATCTGCAATATCTGGAATTGAGAGCTCCAGAGCTGTGTCAGATCAAAGTGAGGAGCAGTTCCACTCCACACACAGGGAGATGATGCTGAGCTCTGGGAAGTCAAACCCAGTTTTCCCAGCTCCACACAAACTTTGCATCCCAAACAGCCCAAATCCCAAATCCAGCTCTGCTGAGGAGAAGGGATGAACAGGAGCAATAATCCATTTATCCAGCCCTGCTCTTGGTGAACAGCACAGGGATTTAGCAGGAAACATAATAAAAATTGGATCATTTTATTGAAAAAAAATGAGTATCCCAAATTAACTGATTCACTCTGACCCATTCTGGCTCAACCCCATTTTCCCCCAGCTCCTCACAGCATCCCCACCTTCCTCCTGCACAGAAATTAAATTTTTTTTTGGTTGAAGTTTATGGCTAAGCTTACTCCACAACACTCAGAAAATCTGAGCTGCACACAAAGCAAGTCACAAAGAGAATAAATCCTCCATCACCACCACAAACAAACATTTTTTTTCTCCAGGAAAATATTTTCTCCACGTGCTCCTCTGTAGTGAGATTAATTCTGCTTTTAAGATTTGCTTTTGCAGCCCTGAACTGTTTTGCTTTGAAGCTGAATTGTGAAAGATGCCATGAAGTGAGAAATAACTGAGCCAAGTGACAGCTTTCAACTGGGTATTTATGGGTGACCCAGAAATTGGGGAAAAATAGAAAATAAAGCATAGGGAGAGGTCCTGAGAGGAGAAAAACATGCAAAATGTAAATAAAAAAAGAGAGAGAGGGGGGAATAAAAGAAAAGGAGTGAGGATAGAAATGTAAAATAAAAGGAGATTGGGGGGAAAAGAGAGAAGTAGAAAGGAAAGACAAGGAGATGAGACATGAACAAAAATCCAGAGATTCCAGCTGCAGAAAAATTCAACTTTTGGTATGAGCCTGGCTAAAAATAATCCCTAACCCAGTTACCCCAACCCAGGGAATGATCTCCTGCTCAGGGGGGGAATAATTCAGCAGCCAGGACGATCAGTGTGACTTTGAAATTCAACTTTCACCCCTCAGAACTGGAGATTTTCAGCTCAGGGGCTGCCAAAACCTATTTTGCTGACTGGAAAATGCTGCCATAGCAACAAAATCTCAGCAAATTCGGGAATATTTTGTGCTGTAAAAAAGGTGTTGAGGGCCTTGGGGTCATTTAAGATGGAACAAAATGAGGTTTTGGTATCAAATCCTCCTGCTGGAAGAACCAGCCCAGTTTTTCAAGGTTGGAGTCAGGAGAGATTTTTACACCAGGAGCATCTCCTGTCCATCATCACAGCCAGGGAGTGGAAAAGGAATCATCCCAGCAGAGAGAAAAAACAAATCACTTTTAGCAAAGGCTGCTATTAAATATTTAACTTTTTGTCTCATTTCTCATGGGGGGGAAAAAAAATCCCACATTCTTGGTGTCAATGAGATTTCAATTGACATTTTCTGAAGCTGTCCTGTGACAAATTAGTGATATTTTAATGGGAATCTGATGGCATTTCCCATAAAGAGCCAAAATCCAAAAATATAGAATGTATCTATATAGAATATATTGAATATATCTAAATAAATGGAAATGGATGAACAAAACCAGGAATCCATCACTAATCCCACACCTGTGACTCCAAACCTTTAAGGCTTTCAAGGATTCTATTCTGGATAATTTTTTGCTGCTGTGTTTGCTTTGTTTTGCCAGGATTATTTAAATATGCAACATTTTCACACTCCAAACCAAATAAATTTGAATTAAGAGATTTTCCCAGTTCCATTTTCCCAGCTGTGCCTTCCAAGGGAGCAGGAAAAACAAACATTGCCAAATCCAAAGTGCCAAACCATTCCTGAGCAACTCCAAATCCCTTTTCTGCCTCCACACCTGGCTTTTAAAAGGTTGCAGCAGCACCAAACCAAGCAAAAAGGGAAAAATAAAGAGTATTTGGTGAGTTTAAGATAAAACATGACAAGCTCAAAGAACAAAACCTGACACAAGAACATCCCTGTAGATGTTAAAAAAAATACAACAAACCACAAACTGCCTAGGAGGGATTTTGGAGGAAAAGATTCACACCAGATTCCAAAAACATTTTTGAATTTAACTGAACCAGGCAGAATTTAACCAGAAATGCCTCAGACAGTGCCAAGCCATGGAAATGGGATCATGTGGGGTTTTTAGGAATATCCAGCAGCAGCTGGAGACATCTTAAACAGCACAGAACAAGGAATTTTGGAAGGAAACAAATCCCAAGGGAGTAATTTTCATGACAGCAGGAAGGATAATACCAGGAGTGTTAAAACCATCAAGAAAAAACAAAATGAAATCATCTTTCCTCCCAAACCTGCTTCCTCACAGAAACTCCTACAGAGAAAAACAAATCAATATTAAAGTGGCATTGCATCCTTAATTTTTTTTTTGTTTTTTTTTTGCTTGGTTTTTTTTTTTTTTTTTGTTTTAACAATTTTTATTCTCCTGGCACAGTTTGAAACCCTGAGCACAGAGGGGGAGGTTTGCCCTGGGGAAAAGTCCTCTCCAGTGGAGCACACAGATAACCCCAAATAATTCCAAATATTCCCAAATCTCACTGCACCAAGCTCAGCAAACACTTGCCAAAACAAATCCAAGCCCCAGTGGTTGAATGGTGAATTCCAGGGGAAGGAAAAGGACTGGGACTACCCAGAAATGATGTTCAAAAAATGTTTAAACCTTCTGATCCCAAAAAAAAGGCAACACAGAGTGGCTTGAAATTCAATTTTCCTGTGGTTTGACAATTGAGCTTGTTGAAACCCATCACCTGTGCTTTAAGTTTTAAAGGTTTAAATAAAAATCTGTGTTTTTGCAGGATGGTTCAGAGAAGGATGCCCAGGGAAAGTTGGGAAAAGAGAAATACAAGATGCCCTGAGAAACACAAGGGGGAATTGCCTTGGTGAG